>NW_021319083.1:21195648-21212159 GCF_001605985.2 Dendrobium catenatum | reverse complement strand
TCCTTGGACTCCTTGGAACTCTCCTCCTTAGACTCCTTGGATCTCCTCCTTGGACTCCTTGAAAATCTTCTCTTTGGACTCCTTAGATCTGTTGTGGCTTGAATATCCAAACGAATAGACAATTCCCCCTTGGAAGGGGGCATTGCCTTTTCTCTTTGGATATCTAAAGCCATCCCGCTCGATCTCCCAAATGAAAGAAGACTCTCCCCTATGAGGATGCCTTCTTCTTTTGGGATTCAAGTGGGATAAGAATATCCACACTCAAAGATTATTTTCATAACTCTTAACTATATTACAAATTTTACATTCATTTAAAAAAGAAAATTCTAGACTCCATGCATGGTTATCCTAATAAAAATCAGAAGAAGTTATATATGGAAATGAAAATTACTCAAACCATTGATCATGTTCCAAGCCATGCTCTTAATTATGAGGGCTAAGCAGCTCCACCTGTGCAGTTATAATTATTAATTTAGCCCTCATTTTATTTAGGGGGAGCTGAGCAAGCACATGCATAAAATATTATTAGAAATCATGATAATGCTCCCCCCTTTTATTAGCTTGAGCATGGCCGCATGTATGGAAGAATAGTGTATATATATATAACGCTCCTAACTTAGGGGTAAATCTAGCGCTCATCACATCATCCACAAAATGCAGAAAAATTAAGCAAACACACCAGCAATTTCAAACATCATAGAATGAAAACCACGAAAAGCTCCGGCACACAGCAGAAAAGTAAAACCATGCAGCCTAACCTAGATCTAGAAGTGGTGCCCTAGCAAACAATTCTATGTGTGTATAAGGCTGGTGTGGTTTGGATAGGTCCTAAGCAGGGTAGTTAGTTAAAGTTATCTAGAGTTCAGGTTTGTTTGGGGTCTAAAAAGGATATTTTAGTTGAAATTCAAATATTAGTGAATTAGGGTCCATTTAAATTATTTCAATTTGTTGATCAGTTTTAAGAGCTTAGGGTACTGATATTTAAAGTTCAAGTGATATTAGCCAATTTTGGCAAGTCCCGGGTCCTCCTAGGAATTAAGCTAAGGGTACAAAAAGCCACTATGAGAAATAGGCAAGGTTTAAGTATTTTAACACCTTAGGAAAATACTAGACCTTAATACGAGCAGTTAGACAGGTAGTAGACTAAAATTGGAGTTTTATAGGAAAAGTTATGAATTTTCTAAGATTCGGGCCCTAAATGAACTACAATTGACCAAAAAGTTGACTTTCTAATTTAGGTCATTTTATGGAAACCTAAATTTTTTAATAAATATTAGATCCTAATTGGAGTCTAATGCTAGTGGGTTTGCCTAATTTTGGAATTTTCTACAATTAGTTATGGATTTTCTAAGTTCAGGGTATTTATAGGAATTTCTAAATTTCTTAATAAAGGGCATATTTTATTGTTTTGCTCCAAATTAGCTCCAAAATGATTGGAATCACTCCCAAAGGTGAGGTATGACCTGATAAAGTGATCCCAAATGTTTGGGAAAAATTTGGGTTTTTAAATAATTTTTAATGATTTATTAGGGGCAAAAATGGTAAATTCCACCTATGGTCAAATTAGAGGTCAACCTAAAGTCAAACTAGGAAGCCCTATTTATCTAAGGTCAAAGATCTTATTTTGGTCAGTTTGAGGTATTATGGGTAATTTTTTGACCTAAAGTGTATTTATTGTAATTTTCGGAAGGTCTCGGGGCCTTATTTAACAGGTTAATTATGGTTGTTAATTAAGGGGTCTAAAGACTCTTAAAAATTCTTAGAAAATTTTGGGATGTTTCAGATGTCACTAAGTTTAAGTATTGACGATTTCATATCAATCCTGGGTCTATCCTAGCCCCTATAATTTTTCTAAGTTCGCTAGACGGGTCCTTAATTTTTGTCCTTAAGGTGTCACTACGTTATATGGGTTTAAATAGAGTTTTGCACTAACCCTCAAGGTAATAATGCATGGGCTACATATAAAAGCAGTAAACACACATGTCCTTAAATCTAGGAGAGCCTAAACTAAGTGCTCGTGGTGCGACCTACACATGCAATCTACGAATGACAAGAAAATGAAAATACCTAATGAAGGGATTGGCGAATGGTTGGGACTCAACCATCCACTAATTCACTCCCCCATGATTTGCTCTTCATGTATGGAATCCATATTTAAAATTTCATGTAATGGGTCTCCCAAAATTAAGAGATTTAATATATAAGTAGTTTAAAAATAGTTTCAAAGTACTTAAATATATATATATATATATATATATATATATATAAATCTGTCAAATCAGTGACTGAAAATAATTTTAAAATAAAGTAGGTATTTTTCTACAAACAATCAAGGGGTTATACGTCAAAATCCGATTTAAGACAATAAAGTTATCATTTTTAGAAGTTTAAATACAATAATAGAATATTTTTAAAATAGTGTCCATTTGATGTTTTCCAAATAACTACAGGTATACCTAACATTTTGGAACCAGGATGATCCCAAATCATGCAGAATTCAAATACGATCAAAACAATGTGCTGTGTATCGAAATTCGATTTAAAACGGGAAAGTTATGATTTTTGGGAGTTTAAAACCAATAAAGAGGTTTAAAATAATTAAAAATAAATAATATTAAAAAAAATAATTATCAAAAATAGTATAAAATAATACTTTAATAGTTCTGAAACTTAAAGTAATTAAGAAATATATATTAATAGTAATGTTTTAACTATTAACCATATTTTAAGTAATTTAACTAATAAATTAATTAGAAAAATATTTAAGTATGTAAAAATACATTTTTTATATCTAAATAAATATAATAATAATAGTAATAGTAAACAAGTACAAAACAGTGACAAAAATGAATTAAAATAATATAATTACTAATATTATAATTAAAGCAACAATATTATAATAATATAACAATAAAATAATTTTAAAAATAATATTTTTAAAATGATACTTTTACTATTTTTAAAATAATCTAAAATCTACAGATAATTCTCATAAAAAATCAGTTTAAAAATAATTTTTTTATATTTATTTAATAAAAAAATCATACGGCGGGACCCGCGGGACACGTAGCGGAGCAGGATTGTGTCCGCGGCTGCGGCCAATCATTGGCGGTGACGCAATGATTGCCGCAATCATGCGGCAATCAAACCGCCTCCCACTCATCCACGTGGGCACGGATGGCTGCCGTCGGATCCACGTGGCTGCAAGGGGGACAGTCCAGGTCGAGCCGGATCCTGGGGAGATCCACGGGATCGTCCGACCTATCGGACGGAACCTCCGTCCAACCGAATCCGAGCCGTTGATCAGGAGATCAACGGTCCAGAACACCCTACGCATGCCGCCAGCCGGATCGAAACTTACAAGGAGAAAATCGCTTCGTTCTCTCGATTGGATGGACGAAATTGTTTGAAATTTTAGATTTGGAATCCACACATGAAGAGCATCGATGGGGGATGTTTGGTTTGATCTAAAAATTACTTATTGAAAAGTTATTTAACCCTAAGTGTTCTAAACTAGGGTTTGCGATATAGCTCAATCCACATGGTGGATTCGGGTGATCTTGGGCTCGTTGGACTCGTGGATTCTACAGGAACAAATCTCTAGTTGACGTCGAGCTCCAACTCTCCTTCGATCGAGCGGGATTCTCCTTAGAAGGATTTCACGCTCGAGCTCACCGGGATTTGATCGCCAGCGGGTGGAGGTCATCGGGATTTGGTTGGGGAAAGAGGGGAAGGATTATGGGAGCACTCTCACAAAATCTCAGAGCCTGAGAGGGTCTAGAGATCGAGCAAGAGCAAAAAAGTCCTTTCTTAAACCAAATTCTTCCAATTTAAACGTCCCAACCCTATCACCAACGGCTTGGATTGAATCTAAGGGCAACTAGGAGGGAAATCCTGTTGAATCCCACGGGATTTGAATTTTAAAACGCTCATGGGCATTCAAAGCCATTAAAGAGGTTTTAATTTTAATTAAATAGGTCATTTTGACCTATTTAAGACTTGGGTTGACCAAGTCAATGGCTGACCCAGTCAACTTAGTCAAAATAGGTCAAAGAGCGAAGTGGAATCGGGCAATGAAAAGGTTTGAGTGGACTTGGGCTCCAAAGGGGCTTAATGGTTTAAATTTTGACCCATTAGGGCTTGGGTTGACCAAGTCCAATGTTGACTTGGTCAACTCATGCCATCACGCCTAAGTCTGGGTAAAAAATAAGGTCAACAAACGGACCCCCAACAGGAGTGGCGAATAACTAGTGAACTGCTGGTGTTGGCATTGACTGACTAAGCCACAAAAGGTAGAGTGAAGAGTACAAGAGTGAAAGGGTAACAACAAAGGTGGACGAAGGTAGGAAACTCTTCTCCTGGCCTTGCCCCATAGTGGGGGCAGAGCCTAGGAAAGAAGAAAAAACAACAGTGCACAAGTAAAGAATCACCAAAATGGTGAACTCATAGTAGGGTCTTCTCCTGGCCTTACCCTTTAATAAGGGTAGAGCCAAGGACAGAACCAACGATAAAGATCACCTAAAAAGGTGAAAGCAAGGTAAGGGGATTCTCCCATAGCCTTGGCCTACAGCGAGGGAAGGGCAGAAAGGAGAATCAACAGTGAAGGTCACCACTAGGGTGAAAAAGGTAAAGAAATTCTCCCCTAGCCTTGCCCTATAGTGAGGGCAGAGCCAAAGACAGAATCAAGGGTAAAGATTACCTCAAGGGTGAAAAAGGTAAGGAGATTCTCCTCTGGCCTTACCCTGTAGCAGGGGTAGAGCCAAGAGAAGAACCAAAAGCAAGGTAGCAAAAGCATACCGACTATCTATCTGACTATATCGAATCAGCATAATAGAAGGTAAAAGGGTCCCATATCCTCCTGCCCATCTCATAGCAGTGGATTAGGGTGACTCAGTATCTGCCTGACCAAATAGGGTCAGCAAACAAAGGAATCACGAGACCTGGTGTCTGCCTAATCGGAACAAGACACTCAGGAAAAAGAGTGGCGAGTAGTTCCTGCCAGGTGCTCTGTCAGGCCCTCTCTACCAAGTAAGTCGATGTCCACCCGGCGTATATGCCTGCAATAGGATGAAAGAAAAAGAAAACCTCAACCCGATATATGTGCTTGCGGTAGGGTCTCTGTTTGACGCATATGCCAAAAGAAGTGTAAGGAACAAATACTCAATATAATCACCTAGCGTATATGCCTGCAGTGATGTGGAGAGGAAAGAGTCACATCTGCTTGGTGTATGTGCCTGCAGTAGAGTCCCTATCCGGTGCATATTCCTGTAGTAGGATAAAGAAAAAGCAAGCAACATAATCACCCGTTGCATATGCCTGCAATGATATGAAGAGAAAAAAGTGTTGAGGAATGCCTCCGAGGGACTCTGTCGGGCTCTCTCAACTAGAAAACCTAATATCCACCAGGCGCATATGCCTGCAGTAGGATAAAAGGGAAAGAAAGGTCACCTCTGCCCGGTGTATGTGCCTGCGGCAGAGTCTCTACTTGGAGCATATGCCTATAGTAGAATAAAGACAAAACACTCAATACAATCATTTGGCGCATATGCCTGCAATGATGTGAAGAGGAAAGAGTGGTGAGGAATGTCTCCCAGGGACTCCGTCGAGATCTCTCAACTAGAAAACCTAATATCCACCCGGCGCATATGCCTGCAGTAGGATAAAAGGAAAAGAAAGGTCACCTCCGCCCTGTGTATGTGCCTGCGGCATAGTCTCTACTTGGCACATATGTCTACAGTAGAATAAAGACAAAATACTCAACACAATCATCTGGCACTTATGCCTGCAATGATGTGAAGAGGAAAGAGTGGTGAGGAATGCCTCTTAGAGACTCTGTCTGGCTCTCTCAACAAGAAAACCTTATATCCACCCGGCGCATATGCCTATAGTAGGATAAAAGAAAAAGAAAGGTCACCTCTGCCCGGTGTTTGTGCCTGCGACAGAGTCTCTACTTGGCGCATATGCCTACAGTAGAGTAAAGACAAAATATTGAACACAATCATCTGGCGCATATACCTGCAATGATGTGAAGAGGAAAGAGTGGTGAGGAATGCCTCCCAAGGATACTGTCGGGCTATCTCAACTAGAAACCTAATATCCACCCAGCGTATATTCCTGTAGTAGGATAAAAGGAAAAGAAAGGTCACCTCTGCCCGGTGTATGTGCCTATGATAGAGTCTCTACTTGGCGCATATGCCTACAGTAGAATAAAGACAAAACACTCAACACAATCATCTGGCGCATATGCCTGCAATGATGTGAAGAGGAAAAGAGTGGTAAGGAACACATCCCAGGGACTCTGTCGGGCTCTCTCAACTAGAAACCTAATATCAACCCGGCGCATATGCCTACAATATGATGAAAGGAAAAGAAAGGTCACCTTCGCCCGGTGTATGTTCCTGCGGCAGAGTCTCTACTCGGCGCATATGCCTATAGTAGAATAAAGACAAAACACTCAACATAATCATCTGGCGCATATGCCTGCAATGATGTGAAGTAGAAAGAGTGGTGAGGAATGCCTCCCAGGGACTCCCTCGAGCTCTCTCAACTAGAAAACCTAATATTTAACAGGCGCATATGCCGGCACTAGGATAAAAGGTAACAAAAGGTCACCTCTGCCCGGTGTATGTGCCGGTGGCAGAGTCTCTACTTGGCGCATATGCCTAGAGTAGAATAAAGACAAAACACTCGACACAATCATCTGGCGCATATGCCAGCAATGATGTGAAGAGGAAAGGGTGGTGAGGAATGCCTCCCAGGGACTCTGTCGGGCTCTCTCAACTAGAAACCTAATATCCACCCGGCGCATATGCCGGCACTAGGATAAAAAGGTAACGAAAGGTCACCTCTGCCCGGTGTATGTGCCGGTGGCAGAGTCTCTACTTGGCGCATATGCCTATAGTAGAATAAAGACAAAACACTCAACACAATCATCTGGCGCATATGCCAGCAATGATGTGAAGAGGAAAGAGTGGTGAGGAATGCCTCCCAGGGACTCCCTCGAGCTCTCTCAACTAGAAAACCTAATATCCAACAGACTCATATGCCTGCAGTAGGATAAAAGGAAAAGAAAGGTCACCTCCGCCCTGTGTATGTGCCCGCGGCATAGTCTCTACTTGACACATATGCCTACAATAAAATAAAGATAAAATACTCAACACAATCATCTGGCGCTTATGCCTGCAATGATGTGAAGAGGAAAGAGTGGTAAGGAATGCCTCCTAGGGACTCTATCGGGCTCTCTCATCTAGAAAACATAATATCCACCGGGCGCATATGCCTGTAGTAGGATAAAAAAAAAGAAAGGTCACCTCTGCCCGGTGTTTGTGCCTGCGGCAGAGTCTCTACTTGGCGCATATGCCTATAGTAGAGTAAAGACAAAACATTGAACACAATCATCTGGAGAATATACATGCAATGTTGTGAAGAGGAAAGAGTGGTGAGGAATGCCTCCCAAGAACACTGTCGGGCTATCTCAACTAGAAACCTAATATCCACCCGGCGCATATGCCTGTAGTTGGATAAAAGGAAAAGAATGGTCACCTCTGCCCGGTGTATGTGCCTGCGATAGAGTCTCTACTTGGCGCATATGCTTACAGTAGAATAAAAGCAAAACACTCAACACAATGTTCTGAGGCATATGCATGTGAAGAGGAAAGAGCGGTAAGGAATGCCTCCCAGGGACTCTGTCGGGCTCTCTCAACTAGAAACCTAATATCCACTCGGCACATATGCCTGCAGTAGGATAAAAGAAAAAGAAAGGTCACCTCTGCCCGGTTTATGTGCCTGCGGCAGAGTCTCTACTTGGCGCATATGCCTACTGTAGAATAAAGACAAAACACTCAACACAATCATCTGGCGCATATGCATGCAATGATGTGAAGAGGAAAAGAGTGGTGAGGAATGCCTCCCAGGGACTCTGTCGGGCTCTCTCAACTAGAAACCTAATATCTACTCGGCGCATATGGCTGCAGTATGATAAAAGGAAAAGAAAGGTCACCTCCGCCCGGTGTATGTGCCTGCGGTAGAGTCTCTACTCGGCGCATATGCCTACAGTAGAATAAAGACAAAACACTCAACATAATCATCTAGCACATATGCCTGCAATGATGTGAGGAGGAAAGAGTGGTGAGGAATGCCTCCCAGGGGCTCTGCTAGGCTCTCTCAACTAGGTAAATAAAGCCAACTATCCATCTATTAGTATCAAAACAGCGGGGTAGAAGGCATAAGTCATCTCATCATCGATCTTACACAGATCAGTGTAGGGATATGAGGAAGAAAGGAAAGGTATATGTAAAATTTTAAGGGTAGAGTTATTTAAGGAATCTCAAGCTAGCGTTATGGTAAACACATGGTAGAGGACAAATCGTCGTGTCCATGAGTATTCAAATGCCGTCAAGATCTCTTAAAGAGACCTAACCTTACACAAAAGGGGAGGAAGACATCAGAACAACGTCTCCCAAACAAAGCTGAAAGAGATATACCCTCAGTAGAGGGTGCAAAGGGGTAATCTCATTCTAAAGGAGTAAAAAGAACTGAAGTAGCGAGGGGGCACCTATACTACAGAAGGTAGGACTAAGCCTAGTAACAAAAACAATCCTCAAAGAGGCTACAGTGGTAAACCCATACCAACTGATGGGGACCCTGCAAGAAGTGGAAAGAGTATCAAAACATCCAAAGGTCCTCTCCAGCAGCTAGGAGTCGGATCTCAATGGGGAAAGAAGTGGTAAAAATCTATAAGAGATGACTCTGTACTAGAGAATCAAGGCTCAAGAAAGAGGTGATGGTGGCACCTAAGGCATGACGCCCCATATCACCAAGTAAGAGGAAAAAAATCAAAGTAGCGAGAGAAAACTCCCGCTGCTCAGGGCAATAACTCTGAGTAGGAGAAATCTCACAGTGGTAATATCCACACAAACTAGTGGGACCTTGTGGGAAGTGAAAGTGACCTTAACACATTCGTAGGACTAATCTGTCAACTGAGCCTAATGTATGAATGGTAAGATAGGTCACAAAAAGTAGTAGAAGAACTGATCTCCTGCGAGAAGATCGAAATTCTCAAAGTAGTGATGCTAATATCCGAGGCAAGGTATACCACATCACTACAAGCAAAGCAGCTCTAGGTAGTAAAGGGGACACCCTCACTACTTGAGGACAGTAATCATGTATAAGAGTGAAAAAATTATCAAAAGAGTCACAGTGGTAACACCTACCCTGATCGGATAGGACCTTGTGGGGAGTAGGAGCAATCAACATAACATTCATAGGGCTACTCTAGCAGCTAAGAGTAGGGCATGAATGTAGAAAGTAGGTGAGTAAAGAAGCTAAGGAGTCGATCTTCCAATGGAAAATAGGAGCTCCTGAAACTTTGGTGCTAACACATGAGAACAGGTGTACTACACCATAGTTAAGAAAATAACTCTGAGGTGTCAGGGGAGCACACCTGGCACCTAGTCCGATAATCATGAGTGAGATCTATGATTATCAACAGGTACCAGTGGTAACATCTACCTTAATCAGGTAGGACCCTGTGCGAAGTAAAAGTAACATTACAATATTCATAGAACTACTCTGGAAGCTCAGAGCAGTGTATGAATGAGAAGGTAGGTTGTTGAAAGAGAGCAGTAGAGAGGCGATCTTTTCTCAGAAAGATCTAAGCCCTGAAGATAGTGATGTTGATTTCCAATACTCGGTGTACTACATCACTAGTAGAGAAAAGGATTTAGAATCATATAGATTAATTAATCAACTAAGTGGAAACTCAACCTTGAAGAGACCACAAAAGTGCTCTTGAGGGAGTAGCAAGGGAAATTTTGGGGAATGTAGGCTCTTAGGGAGTTTTATCGGGTTCCTCCTATGATAAGGGCAACCGGTTTTGATCTACTAAGAGCTTCCCTCTTTTTATCACATGTGTATACTTTTTTTTTTTAGAATTGTGAATGATTTTGGTAATCCATATCATATTCGCCACATGAATAGAACTAGGAAATTTGTGCTTTTGGAGAGTTTTACTGGGTTCCTCCTGTGACAAGGGTAACCGGTTTTGCTCTACTAAGAGCTCCCCTCCTTTATCACACATAAAATTTTAAATGGGGGTATTGGATGGTTTTGATAATCCATATCATGTTCGCCACATGAACCAAACTGGGAAAAAGATTTAACAGGATCTTTTGAAGGAGTGAATATTTGGTTTTGATAACTCAGACCATATTCATCTCATGTAAATAAACTGGGGAGCACAATCATATAGAAATTGATGCATAATTGAAATCATTATCAGGATAGAGGATCAACACTACAACATTTGACTAGCATGGGATGATATGGACCCTATATCCTATCTCAAAAAGAGTCTAAACCAATGACTCTAACATCCTTGATCACATTCAACTCATATGAATGGACTAGGGGCTTCACATGTGTATACTTTTTTTTTTTTAAGAATTGTGAATGATTTTGGTAATCCATATCATATCTATCAGATCATGACTGATAGGAAGAAGAAACTCAACTAGGGATAGTGGATCTCTATCAACATACCTGACTGTCATGAGGTGGTGTGGACCCAATATCAGCTCTCAAAAACTAGACTCGAACTATTGGTTTCGATATCTCAGACCACACCTGGGGCAGCAGGTGAAACTGGGGGACTAAGCCTTAGAAAGGGGAGAATAAACTAAAAATTCTATGCGATAGCACCAACGTGATTGGTGCGTACAGACAAAAGTACAAAACATCCCTACGGCATATTGGTGTATCACCTCTAAGGATAGCCACATACTCTTCTAAGCAACGTTGCGTGGTAGAGGACAAATCGTCGTGACCACGCAGACTGTTGAAAAGTAAGAGGAATCCTTTTAGGAGCTATATATACATAGGGATATTTACAGGCGGCAGGGAGGCTCCCCTGTGAAGTACTAGACTCAGGCATAGTACTTTTTCAAGTACTGCCCGTTGATGACAGGAATTGGGTGAATATCATTTGCATCAACAAGTAGGTAAGCACCACCTTCATAAACTTGATCTACATCAAAGGGGCCTTCCCAAACAGGCTCAAACTTACCACCTCGTCGACGGTGCGAGATGATAGGCCTACGCAAAATAAGAACTAATTCGCCTACCCGAAAAGCACAAGGCCTGACAAGGCGCTCGTAGTGTCGTGTCATTCGGGCCTAGCATAGCTTAAGCCATTGATAAGCTCGTAAGTGAAGCTCATCTAAACCATCAAGCTCTTCCAACCTCAGTCGGACATTATCTTACTAAGATAGATTGTAACTAACTGCTACACGTAGTGAGGGGAGCTCGACTTCAAGTGGAAGGACAGCTTTGGCCCCAAAAGCTAAAGTATATGGGGTGGACTGAGTAGGAGTATGGTAGGTAGTCATATATGCCCATAATGCTTCAGGTAACTTATCATGCCATTCTCTTTTATTTGCAATAATGATTTTCCTTATCAGTTGCACAAGAGTCTTATTAAATGCCTCTGCCAAGTCATTGGCTTTAGGATAGTAAATTGACGAGTATCACCAATTAATATTATGGCGGTGGGCAAATCTGGAAATTTTGATTCTTCTAAAGGACGGGCCGTTATCTGAGATTATACGGTGCGGAACACCAAAGCGATAAATAATGTTATCGCAAAAGAAATGCATCACATATTCTGATTTAACTTCCTTAAGTGGGACAGCCTCTGCCCACATAGAGAAGTAATCAGTGGCGGCTAAGATGAACCTATGACCCTTAGAGGAAGGAGGGTCTATAGGACCCACCACATCCGTGCCCTAGCCCTCAAATGGCCAAGAAGAAACATTAAGGTGCAACGGATTAGGGGGTTGGTGAATCACCGTGCCATGAATCTGGCACTGGTGGCACCTCTTAGCGTGCTCCATACAATTGTAGATCATAGTCGACCAGTAGTAGCCAAGGCGTTTAATTCTGCCTTTCATTTAGGTCCAGATTGATGGGCACCACAAAGCCCTTCATATATCTCGCCCATGATTCAACTAGCCTCTTCTTTACTGAGGTATATTAATCACATTTGGTCAAAAGAGCGTCGATACAGAGTTTCATTTATATAGGCGAATGATAATGCTCTCTTTCTGATTTGAGTAGTTAGAGACTTATCATCTAGAAGCCTACCATGTTTTAAATACTCTATGAAGGGCTCTCTCCAATCTGACTCCTCATCCACATCAAACACCACAAGGGCTGATTGGGAGTAGACAAGTCTGCGGGGCACAGAGCTTGACGATATTGGACAATAATAGACACTGGGTTTCCAGTAGGGTTAGCTAATTCTTTTGCTAACTTGGCCAATGCATCTGCTTTTCCATTTTTAGATCTAGGGACCTTGGCCAAAGTTACTTCTTGTATTAAGCTCAGGAGCTCCATAGCTTTATTATGATATGGAATGAGCTCAGGATTAAGTACTTTATAGACTCCAACTACTTAATTAATTATCAGTTGGGAGTCTCCAAAGATCTTCACCCGTGTAAGACTCATCTGAATGGCAAACTCTAGCCCTAAAATTAGAGCTTTGAACTCAGCTTCATTATTAGTACGGGGTTCTGATAAGCTATAGGAGTACCGTAGAGTATGACCCTTAGGAGACACAAAAATTAAGTTTAATCATACCCTAACTGTAGGAGCTTCATTTGGACTTAAAGCTTTAACGGATGACGCACCATCAAAGTAAAACTCCCAAGTAGGGGACTCCTGTTCATCCACACTCAAGATTAATTCATCAGGTAAATCATCATTGAATGGTGAATCTGCAGGGATCGGGTGATCGGCCAGAAAGTCAGCTAGCGCCTGTCCTTTGATGGCCCATTGGGGAATAAAAGTAATATCAAATTATAGTAGTATCATAGACCATCGTGCTAGTAGACCTGAAAGGGTTGGACGGGTCATCAAGTACTACAATAGGTTGACTCGAGAGATCAGATTGATCTTATATGATAGCATATAATGCCTAAGCTTCTATACCGCGAAAATCAAGGCTAAATATTGCTTTTCTATCGCTGGGTACTTAAGCTCTGCAGTTATCAGTCACATGCTGAGGTAAAATAAGGTATTCTCCTTGCCTTTCTCATTCTCTTGAGCCAACAGTGCACCTAGAGACTCATCCAAGGCCGTAGTGTAGAGAATCAACGACCTACCTAGGATAGGTGCAGCTAAAACAGGGGGGTTAATCAGGTAGCGCTTTATACTCTCAAAGGCCTCCTGACAACTCTCATCCCAGTGGAATCGGGCATCCTTCTTCACTAGTGTAGAGAAAGTATGACACCTACCAGAAAGATTGGAGATAAATCTCCGCAAGAAAGCGAGTTTATCCTGAAAGGACCTCAACTGGGTAAGACTCTTATGGGGTTTTAATTCTACTATAGCCTTGATCATAGAGGGATCTATCTCAATGTCACGGTAGCGAACTATAAACCCTAAGAACTTTCCTGCACTAACTCCAAATGTGTATTTTAAAGGATTCATCTTTAAATCGAACTTGCACAGGCGTTCAAAAATGATTTGCAGATCTCTAAGATGATCTTTGCGGACCTTACTTTTGACGACCAAATCATCAACATATCATTAAACTTGCTCATGTATCATCTCATCAAATATGACAGTCATGGCACATTGATAGGTGGCCCTGGCATTCTTGAGACCGAAGGGCATCACCTTGTAACAAAAGACACCTATAGGTGTCCGGAAAGAAGTAAATTTCTCATCCTCGAGGTTCATCTTTATCTGATTATAACCAGATGAACCATCCATGAATGAGAAGATGCTATGGGATGATGCTATATCCACCATAAGCTCAGGAATGGGGAGAGGAAAATCATCCTTAGGACATGCCTTGTTCAAATCACGGAAATCGATACAGACTCGTATCTGTCCACTCTTCTTCCGGACTTGAACAGTATTGGAAATTCAAGTGGGGTACTTCTCTTCCCTAATGAAACCAACTTCTATAAGCTTCTTAGTTTCAGCGATCACCTGTTGTTCAATTTCCAACCTCATCCTACGAGGTGCTTGTTTAACAGAGACTGCATCAGGCTTAATGGCTAACTTATGGACTACTACCTCTGGATTTAGACTAGGCATCTCAGTGTAGTTCCAGGCAAAACAGTCTTTAAACTCTGATAGCAACTCGATGTATTCTTGAGCCTCTAAATCAGATAGTAGAACACTATAAAAAATAGGCCTAGGATCTGACTCAGTGCCTAAGTTTACCTCACACAGTTCGTCCATGGCAGAAGTAACGCCATCTTCAAATTCTTGTGGAGCATCAAGTATTCTATCATCCTCACTATCCGGGTCTTCTTCGTCGGCAAGAGAAACAACCGGATAAGCATGGGAAATGACACGAATGTTGGCATCACTCGACTGATTTAGTCCCATATAACCTACGCCTCCTAAACCTTGGGGGAAATCGGTCCGCCAGACTCGGGCCTGCTGTAGAGCTTGTTCATCGGGCCAAGTGGAACGAACGATACCCCGCTCAACAAAGCTCTCTACAGTAGGTGAATCGTAACGAGGGGCAATCCTGACCTCTATATCCATAACGGTCTCCTCTAGATCCTGTCTCACAGGACCCAGTGGTGCACCTATACTACGGGATACAGAGGGACATTCTCTAGGTCGGGCTGGCCCAAATGTATCATACAAGTGAGGTATGGGGTTGTGACTACCCCATACTGGGCTATCATCATCAACTACATGAGTGTTAGAAGATCTTTGACTGGAATCCCCAACTCATATCCTGTATCTGGTGGGGAAAAGGTTGTCTGGTAGTAGTCTGACGTCAAAAGTCCTCTTCCTCGTCTGAGCTAATATCAATAATCAATCCACCTTCAGGTATCAAATGGCTACAAAAAGTAGGCAGTGAATCATAACCAGCTAAATAGGGAGGTGGTGAAGTGACTGGAAGCTGAAGGATATCGATCATTTCATCATCAGAAGAGTCGGACTCTATAGTCAAAGAAGAAGTGTAAAGGTTAGGGGGAGAAGGTGTGCGAGTGTCGTGGTTCCATGGCTCACAGATCGCAACTCTACCTCTCCCTCTAAATCTACCTCCCCTACCTCTACTAAGGAGAACATCGTGCCTCACCGCAAATTGAGAGGGATCTCCATCAGAATGGGCAATGGGAACACCTGGCTCAATATCAACCTGTGATGGACCATGTACTGACGATTGTATAAGACCCTGTATAGGTGGCTGCGTAGGACCCTGTACAACAGTATCAGGTATCACTGGGGACTGAGCAGGTAGAGCTCTACGAGCCTTTCGAGGTACATAGTACTCGGCTTCGTCGTACATATAGATCTCATGTACGAAAAAGAGCTGGGTATCTCCAGGAATGGTATACTCAACATCATTCCTCAGAAACTTCATACATTGGTGCAAGGTAGAGGGCACCATTCCATACTCATGCATCCAAGGCCTTCCTAAGAGATCCTTGTATGAAGTGTTAGCCTCAATCACATAAAACTTTGCCTCAGTTAGAAAATTTTTGAATTTCAGAGGTAGGGTGATAGACCCTAGAGCTCGCTGGCCTTGGTCATTGAAACCTTTCAACATGATCTTGTCGGAAGTGAGCTTCAATGACCCAGGGAGAGGCTCTTCAGAGTTTCATGTGTTAGTATATTTACTGAAGCCCCTTAGTCTATGAGGATCCTGTTCAACTCATAATCATTGACTTCAGCAGTGACATACAAGGGACGATTGTGCTCAGTAGTCCCTAAAAGAATGTCACGACTAGAAAAGGTGATGCATGGCGTGTTGTACAGATACCATGCCTCATCAGTGGGGTTGGAAGTAAAGAAGGCTTGATAGGTCTCTAATTCAAGCAAGGCTTTTACCAGTGTCTCTCTCAAGTCAGGTGACAACATAAAAGCGTCATAGACACTAAGAAGGGAAGGAATTTTTCTTAGATGAGCCAACACATTATAATCAACCTCCAGCTGAGGGCCTTTCCCCTTTCTCTTTAGGTTGATCCTAGGAGGAAGGGATAGAGTCGTCCTGCTGGGTAATGATATTTTTATATTTTGTATTTTTAGCCAACCTAGGTGAAAGGACCTTCCCTGAATGCAGATGAACTTCCTGTATTGAGTCATCCTTAACAGGAGATTCCTCTGGTTCAGTGGTGGTGGCAGGTGTTGGTTCTAAGGAAAGTACTGGGAGTGAGTTCTCGAATTCATCCTCTGAATCCATGTAACATCCACCCTCTGATATCACAAAGGCTGGTTCATCTTCATACTCAGACTCATACTCTTCACTAGAATTATCCATATTGTAAGAAACATGTAAAATAGTAAAAGAGTGAGTGCTAGA
The DNA here is from genome assembly GCF_001605985.2 of Dendrobium catenatum. Classification (NCBI taxonomy): domain Eukaryota; kingdom Viridiplantae; phylum Streptophyta; class Magnoliopsida; order Asparagales; family Orchidaceae; genus Dendrobium; species Dendrobium catenatum. Next base: position 21,195,829 of record NW_021319083.1, on the reverse strand, counting down.
AGAAGTAGAAACAGTAGAAGTAGAAGTAGAAACAGTAGTAAAAACAGTAGGAGAAGAACACCAAAAGTATCCAGAATCACATTCTTCTATTATTTCTTCATCAAATGAAGGGAAAATAAAGTCCTTCAGCATAAGTACAGGAAAGAACCCTGTCTTCCCCTCAGAGGTTACAACATACTTT
>NW_021319083.1:21133454-21195548 GCF_001605985.2 Dendrobium catenatum | reverse complement strand
TTCCACCACATATTAAGCCTAGCCATAGTAGCATTAAGTTCCAAAACTTTGGTTTTGAGTTTCCATTGATCTTGCTCCGATAGACTCCCCAAAGAAGTCTCTTTTTCTTGCATTACCGTGATTTCCTGGATGAGAGCATCTTTCAAATAATTCAACTCTTTGTGTTTAGCTTTGCTCCTAAATAATAATGATTTTAAGGACCTATTAAATTTTTTGGTGAGAACTTGAGATAGGCTACCTTGATAATTCTTGTTCCATTCCTTCTTAACTATTCCATAAGAAGCTTGGTATGAAGCCCAACAATTTTCAAATTTGATCAACTTGTTTGGAGTAGTGTTGAAGTTCTTGAATTGTAAAAGAATTGGACAATGATCCGGCTATTCTTGCCAAGTGTCTTTCTATCAATTGAATAGGAGAACTCAAAGCAATGGTGTTAACAAAACACCTATCCAATCTTTCAAGGATTCTAGCCATTCCAATTTTGTTATTGCACCAAGTGAATTTAGGGCCTATAAACTCAATTTCGTGTAAATCATTATTGATTAAGCATTCCTCCATTTCCCTTGATCCTTGGGAATAAATGAATCTTCTTCCTCCCAATTTGTCTTCCCTTCTCAATAAGCAATTAAAATCTCCACCAATGATCATTGGTTGATCACTCTTGGAATACATATCTAGCATATTCCACAATTCCCTCCTTTTTTGCACATCTGTACTCCCATAGATTGTAGCAACCTTCCATTTTTCATTATTAATAACATTCAGATCTCCAATCACCATCTGTGAGGATGAATCTTCCATCATAAACAAAGTTGAATCAGTAATCCATAGAAGTAAAATTCCTCATGAAAGCCCACTGGACGGGACATAAAAAAAATCCCAATTGCTTCCAATAATTTCATCAACAATACTTCTATCAATTACCGAAAGTTTAGTTTCAACTAAACCAATAAAACAAACGCCATTGTTTTTTACAAACTCTTTCAAATAGAGGGAAGCATTCCTCTTCCTTGCTCCCCTGCAATTCCAAAATGCCATTGTATACATTTTAAAAAGATTGAGAGGATTGCTCCCCATAGTACCTTTACCTTCTATCTCCAATCTTCGACTTCTAGTAGAAGATTTGATTGATCCCAATTCCTTGAGCTGCTTGGATTTTTTCTTCTTGATGTTGACTGCAGATTCCACATTCACAATGATTCCAATACCATCTTTTTCAGTTGATTCAGCAATAATCTCTTCTGGTTCATGGATAATAACTGTCTTCTCATGAACTTTACTAGATTCTATATCAGTTCTACCACCGATCTTGTCAATTTCTGAACTGTCTTGGATTATTTCTCCTTCCTCCATGTCTGCTAATGCTTGAAACTTGTTTTGATCAACCAACGTTCCTGTTTTAACTATATACTCTCCTTCTTTAGCATTTGTTTCAGCAACTTCTTGAGTATCCTTGTTCTGATTAGCACTAGTTTTAACTTCTGGAGCTATCTTCCCAATGGCAACATATTGTTTTGATGGAATTGTAGAACTTCTCTTTTCAAAATGATTTGAAGATTTGTTATTCCAGTTTTTTTTAACAATTTTTCTCCCATGGTTCACTATCATCCAAGGACCATATTCTTCCTTCTCCACAGATGTTTCTCCAGCCTCCTCATTCTTATCAGTGTTGTAAATGACTGAAACTTTCACTGGTTGATCTGAAGACTTCATGTGAACATTGTTTGGACAGATCTCTTTTAAATAGCCAATCTTTCCATACTCAAAGCATAGATTGGGAAGTCTTTCATACTCAATTTTTTGAAAAAATCTATTTTCTTCACCTTCAACCCAAACTCCAGTCGAAAGTTTGGCATCTAGATTAATTCGGACACAAACACGTCCGAATTCCCTTCTTGACCATTAGAACATATTACCATCTATAAGGTAAGGTTTTCCCACCATTGAAGCAATACGACATATGTTCAATTCGTCCCAACAAAAAAGAGGAAAATTTGGTAATCTGATCCATATTGGAGCTGAGAGTCCTTTGAGAGAATTAGGATCAAATCTTTGGGACCATCTATCCATTCAAACTATATTGCCATTCACAAACCAAGGTCCATTGGTGAGAACTGCTTCCATATGTTCTTCTTCAAAAAAAGAACATAAGATCCATCCTTTTCCCAAAACAGTGATATGAAATTTTCCATATTGTTCCCATTGTCTCCTCAATTCATAGCTGATTGAAGAGAGAGGGGCATCTCCTCCGAAAATTTTTACTACCAGAGATTTGTTCAAGTTTTTAGAATTTTCAGCAGCTTTCTCCACATGAATTTTCACAGTTTTGCCATCTTCTGCTATGCAATTGCCAAAGTCCAAATCTGAGACTTTTATGTTTTTACTTTTTGACCAAACATTCGAATAAGAACTTGAGTTAGTTCATTTAGGCAATTCTTCATGCATCTCATGATAGTTTGCAAGATCCCCGTCAGAACATACACGAACTTCATCCAGATCTGATTTATTCTTATTAACAAGCTCTGTTTCGCCTTCATTCATATTTGACAGAACCATATTCTTTGCTTCCATAGCTTCCTTCAACAGATTGATGAAATTACCACTATCTTCATTATGCATCACCTCTTTCATGATGTTATTATCTGAAACAACTCTAGTCACCATAGAGTTATTCTTCTCGTTAAAATCTTTTGTTGGCCATACTGTCTTCTCCAGAGTTTCTTCCATGATTTTTCCTTTCCCCTTGCCAGGAACTTCAATAACTTGTTTTTTCATCAATTGACCTCCTTCCTTAATGATTAATGGCTTGTTCACCATCAAAGCTGTTTTCAATCCCGTGAACACCAACAATCTTTCGTCTCCAAATGCCGGTGGTGACGAAGAAACATCACGTGATCCTCCATAACTTGCTCGTCCAGATGAACGTCGATCCTCCATGCCGTCGACGGCTGAAGAAGGCCGGCGACCGGTCGTCGTCATAGAGCCGACGACGAAGCCGCAAAAATAGCACTTTCAAAATAATAGAATTTTGAAAACTCAGACTCTCTCTCTACTCTCTCTCTCTACTCTGATCTTATTTCATCCTTAAATGGATGAAAAAAGTGCCTTCTTAAATGGGGTAATTCAATAAGATGTTTTTGTAGAACAACCACCAGGTTTTGAAAATTCTAAATACTCAAATCATGTTTTCAAGTTGAAAAAGGCATTATATAGATTGAAACAGGCACCTAGGGCTTAGTATGAGAGGTTGAGCACCTTCTTACTTGAAAGATATTTTGAAAAAGAAAGTGTGGATACAACTCTCTTTTTAAAGAAATATGGAAAGGATATACTCATTGTTCAAATTTATATGGATATATCATTTTTGGATCTTCAAATAAAAATATTTGTGATGATTTTTCTAAAACAATGAGTAGAGAATTTGAGATGAGTCTAATGGGAGATTTAAGTTACTTTCTAGGATTTAACATTAAGCAAATTGAGTAAGGTACATTTCTTAGTCAGTCAAAGTATGTTAAGGACATCCTCAAAAAGCATGAAATGGACAATGCTAAACCTATTAGTATACCAATGAGTTCCTCAGTTCAGTTGGATAAGGACCCTAACGAAAAATTTGTTGATCAAAAGAAATTTAGAGGAATAATTGGATCTTTATATTACTTGACTTCTAGCAGACCGATATCATGTTTAGTATTTACTTATGTGCTAGATTTCAATCAGATCCAAAAGAATCATATTTGACAGTAGTGAAAATGATTTTAAGATATCTATTCAGAACTCAGAACTTCGAAATCTTGAATCCTAAGTTTAGCTCTTCATTTGAAATAATTGGTTATTCAGATTCTAACTTTGTAGATTGTAGAGTGGATAGAAAGAGCACTTCTGGAACATTTCAATTTATTAGAAATTCTCTAGTCTCTTGGTCCAGTAGAAAACAAAATTCAGTAGCCCTATCAACTGCAGAAGATGAATACATTGCATTAGGAAGTTGTGTGGAAGAAGTACTTTGGTTGAAACAACAGTTGATTGATTTAAGATTAACAATAGGCACTATTCTAATTTATTGTGATAACACTAGTGCTATTTGTATTTCTAAAAATCATATTCAACATTCAAAAATCAAACATATAGACATAAGACATCATTTCATAAGGGATCATGTATCCAAAGGGCAAATTGAACTCACTCATGTTTCTGTTGAAAATCAACTTGCAGACATTTTTACAAAACTTTTAGGCTTTGATATTTTCAGTGTCTTAAGAAAAAGGCTTGGTGTGCTTGATTTGAATGCTTAAATAAAAATGTTTTTGGAGCATTGATGTTTGTTTACTACTTAATGTGCTTGTGTGTTTTTATTTGTGATTTTCTTTATTTAGAGTTTGTGTTTTTTCGTTGTTTTGTATTTTTAATGCGTTTATGTTTTAGTTTTTTGATTGAGTACAAAAAATTGAAAATTTTGAGTGACAATCGTCCGGGACGAAATGTTTTCGTACGGGACGATTTATGTAGTGTGACAAACTGTCGGATTTTGAACCGTTTGAGTGCAGTTTTCAGTGTTTTATTGTCACTTCATCTGTACGATCGTCACGATCATCCGAGAAGAAATATTTTTCAAATGACGGGACGAATGAATAAATAGGTTGAATGGATAAGGTAGTTTTTAATACGAACTTCATATATACGAACCTTTGGTTCATCTGGACGAACACATGTCTGTTCGATGGAGGGGACGGTTTCAACTGTCATTAAAATGATATAAGTTCTAATCATCCCAGGATGAACACGTGTTCGTCTGTACGATTAGTCTGGTCAAAAGTCTGTATGAAAGGATGCTTCGTAAGTTCTGTTGATTATAAAAATCCGTTTCATTTTGATGCATTGGTTTGTCCATACAAAATTTTTTCGTATAGGACGAATCGAAAAATTCGTACGGGACAAAATTTTTTCGTATGGTACAAACATGTCATTTTCAATAAATAGAAGGGCTTTTGAACTCAACAGTCACACTCAAAACTTCACTTTCAATCTCTTTCGTACTCTAGATCTTCTTCCAAATGGCGAGTTCAAGTAAGAGACAAAAGGTTCTGGCAAAGAAACCACATAGAAATTCTTCTAAAAACTTTCTTTCCAAAGCAAATGAGGAATCTTTTCCAAGGTTTGCCTCAGCGAAGATCAAACCCTCCCGAATCCTAATCCAAGAATAACTTACCTTTCAAGTAATGAACTTATTTGCCTCAACACAGTTTGGTTTTATCCTTACCATCGTCTATCTCTACAATAAGGAAACCTTCCACTTCTTCCTCGCCAACATGTCCTTTAATTCTGACCACTCTATAATCCATTCCTTTGTCTTCAAATAAAAAGTTGAAATCACCAAGAATGACTTTGGAGCCTTTTTGAATTTAAGGACAGAGGGAGCCAGAGCCCATCACTTGATCAATACTCATGATTATGCATAGTATGAAATTAATAATTTGATTAGAGGAAACAATCAGATCAAACATGTGGCTAGAGTTTTCGGTCTAGTTCGAAATGCACGTATCATCCAGCATATCCTTAGAACTTCTATAATTCCTAAAACTGGTGATAGAATCAACATTACCCCTTTTCTTTCTATGGTGACCTTCTTAATCATGACTAAAGAACCTATAGATGAAGCCCAACTTATCCTTGACTATCTTTATGAGCTGTCTGAAATTGGACATATAGAGCATAAGAGAAAGAAGAACATCGCCTTAGGACATCTTGTTGCCTACATTCTGGAGAAGAAATACAATTTGGTTCATCCTGATCAAGAGTTTGAAGAACTGCTCTACTACAACGATGGATCATTTAGAACAATCTTCAAAGAAGAACCAAGTAAAACTCATGTCATTAGTGATATAGAGGAAGAACCAGAAGGTGCACCTACACCCGCCTATGAAACAAATTATCAGGACTTGGTTCAAATATTTGATCGCTTAGAGACTCATTTTGATCAACGCTTTGATCAAATTGAAACTCATCTTCAGTAGCAGGCCGCACAGTATCAGCATGACATTAATTTTATGAGGGATTAGATGAGTGATATCAGTACCCATGTGCTTATGATGAGTACTTACTTTAACATCTTTGGTGCTGCACCTCCTCCTCCTCCATCAGATCAGGGTCCTTCTCAGTAATAGTTGCACTTTATTTTATGTATTTTTTGTAGTTTGTGTTTCAGATGTGTTTTAAGTAAGTTTGTTGTATTTTCTTTACTTTAGAAGTTTTGTTTCTGTATTGATATCCTGACCTTATATTGTAATATCTTCATAGTGATATCAATATATGTTCTCGTATTTTGGATTTAATTATATTGAAATGTGTGTTAGCCTATATGACAATCATTAGATTTTTGATCTTAATAGTGTTATATTTTGAAGTGCAAGTCTAAATTAAATTCATTAGAAAATCTTTTTTTTTTCTAAATTTAAGTTCTGCTTATAACTTGATATAATTAGGATTGTCAAGTTCATGTTTCTTATTTCTAATATTATTATTGCAACTACGATGTTTTCTTATTTATATTTCAATTATCAATAAATATTTATGAACTTAGAAAAATTTGAAAATTTTTATTATTGATTTTGGAAAGATTAAAGTTACTCTTGAAAAAATGTACAAATATATAAAAATCAAAAGGAATGCGCAATGGTTTGCAAGTAGAAAAAGAGGCACAAAATAAGCCCAAAAGTAAAAAGATGCACAAATATGTGCCAATAATTTGAAAAAGATGCGCAAAGTTCCACATGTGGTAATTATTTCTTTCCATTATCTTTTAATCTCTTAATTCAAATTGATCTACTGTACATTTATATTCTGTTTTGAAATTTGAAATATATAAATTTTCTATTCATCATTTTTGCAATGATTTTCTCTATCTCAGTGTCTAAATTGACTCATGCTTTTGATATATTCTTTCTATTATCAATGTTATATCTCTTCTTAAATTCCATGAATTAATATGTTTTTCCTAATATTTTAATTTTATTTGCATAACATATTTTAATCACTTTCAAGATTGAATTATCAAATGATTTTATATGTCTGCTTAAATTTTAAGTCTTTTTCTTCTTTACTTTTTGCTATTGTCAAAAAGGGAGAGAAATTATTTGTATAGTGTTTTTTGGTGTTGTTTGATATTTTTTTGTTCGATCTATTTTTGTTTTTTGTTTTGTATTTTGTGTTTGTTATATACGTTGTGTGGGGTATCTATATATTTCTAAAAATGTCTCCTTATTTACACGTGTTCATAAATTCATGGGGAGTTTAGAAGATTTTTTGAATTTGAAAATTATATAAACAATAATTGTTTTTCCATCATTAAAAAGTAGGAGATTATTAAGAGAGTTGCTATTTGCATGTTTTACAGTCTTGCAACTTGTATAGTTTTGATGATTTCAAATATTATTATTTTATGTATAGTTATCTCCTAACACTTTTTGGAAGAGTTGTTTTTGATCTTGTGTGTACTAACATTTCAGGAAAATCAAACTCCAGACTACAAAGACTTCAAATAAAATTCAGCATGAGATACTTTGTATATTTAAAAACTTATATTTTTCATTGAATTAAATTTGAGAGAGAGTGATTGTAATTGAGTGAATATACACACACACTTTAGGAGATCTTGAAAAATTTGTAATGATCGTACGAGACGAATATAGTTCGTACGGGACGATCAAGTCAGTTAACTCCTCATAAGAGCAATGGAATGAATAGGAATTGAAGAAAATTTTTCTAAATCCTGATCATCCAGGATGAAGTGTATTCGTCCCAAGATGAAATGTTCTCTGAAAAATTTTTGTTCAAGAACGAAGTGTATTCATTCGAGGACGAGTTGCTCTCTGGAGCATTTTCGTCCAAGACGATGTGTATTCCCCGGGACGATTTGGTCTCTGGAAAAATTTTGTCCGGACAAACCCATAATTCATCCCAGGATGAAGTGAACCAACTCTGAAAATTAAGCGTCGTTCTGCAGTTTTTGGGAACCGACCTATAGAATAACCATTCGTACCGGACGAACCTAGTTCGTACGGGATGATGTGTGTGTATGAAGCCATTTCGTACCCATATACATTAGGTTTGTTTCCAACGCATTTAAGTAAATTTGTCCAGGATGATCCACGATTGTACGGGACAATCCAATTCGTATTGACTTGAAAATTTATAGTTTTTGGACGGTTTTTTGTGCCTTTCCTATAAATAGTCCGAACTAAACTACCACATAATCTTTTTGCCTACTGATCTTCGTGCCTATTGAAAGAAGAGTCAAGGAGAGAGTGTGAGAGAGTGTTTGAAGGAGATTTTTTGCCATTAGAGCGTGAAGGTTTCACTTGTCACTCAAATGTAAGAGTCTTTACTTTTGGTTTGTGATTACTTCACTCGTTTCTCTCTTCATTCTAGAATTCTTGTGAGAAGATATGTCAATGAGATCTGGTTCTCTGCCGACACTTGGAGAGTGTGAACAGCCGAAGGGTTCTCGGCCCGCACTTGGAAAGTGTGAACAGCCAAAGGGTTCTCTGCCCACACATGGAGAGTGTGAATAGCCAAAGGGTTCTCTGCCTACACCGGCAGAGTGTAAAATGATGATGGTTCTCTACCAATACTGGGAATAGTGTAAAAGGACGAAGGTTCTCTGCCAACACTGGGGATGGTGTAAAAGGATGATGGTTCTCTGCCACACTGGGTAGTGGTGGAAAGATTGTTTGTACAGGCTTCTCCGCCTTGTTGTGGATGCAAAGGAGAATCAATATTTGTATTAGTGCAATACTCGGAGGGTGCCTCCGGGGAGTGGATGTAGGTCTGGTTTTGACCGAACCACTATAAACCTCGTGTCTTTATTTTTCCGCTGCCTTTTTTATTTTTGTGTTTTTACATTTAAAACCGTGGTTGAAAAACATTTTCTACAAAACTCATTAAAGTTTATTTTTTGGTTTAAAAATTCAAAAGATGGATTAATTTTTTAATTACCAATTCACTCCCCCCTCTTGGTTAGCCGCTGGGACATAATATTAGGTTTAACAACCTAATTCATAGTGAAAGATTTTCAACAATTCATGGTTAATTTTTTTTGACCAAGTCAACCTTGGCATCATGCTCTTAAATGTACATTTCAAGAATGGCCACCTCACAAAACCTTGTGATCCAAAAAACTAAAAATATCATTTGCAATAGATTATATTCAAACCCAACCCATGTTAAATCCTTGTTAACCAGGTCAATCAAGGTTGATCAATAAACCTTAAGGACACTTAAACATACTTTGTAAACCTAATGATTTCTCTATTACATGAAGCTTGTTATAATAAGTCCTAAATCATATTTAGAATGTGTTTGACCCCACATTGACACCTTATTAAATATGTTTGACCAAGTCAAACATGGTTGATTATAAGCCAAGTATAACATTTAAAATTTTAAATCTAATGGTTCAAACCTTGTAAAACTAGATTAATTAATGGGGACTATCCATTTGGTCCCTAAGGGTTACACAAAAAAATATTTCAGCGCATGGGCTTGTTGACCCCATTTTAGTTTCAAATCTAGACCTAAGTCTTATGATTTTGATGATAACCAAAATTATTGAATTCATTACTATGTTATCTTCTCTTATTATTTTTATTTTATATCTATTATTCTTGTGTAATAACATTTTAGGTCCACCGTACACTGTGCAAAATTCATTAGCTCAAGATTGAGAAGAATATGGTTAAGTTTCTTTAATAATTTGTATATTTTCTTTTCCTTATTTCTGCATTTCTTGAGTCATATATATAGGGGATGCTAAACTTGGTGACTATGCATATACACACTCAAGGGAGTGAGATTATGAGAAAATTTGAAGTTCAATTTTATAAACTAATTGTACTGTATGATCCATATCATATTATATGATCAATTATTCAAAAAATCATTAAAATGGCTAATTATGATAAGTGAGGTTGGATCACTATCGATTACTGATCGTATAGGATGATCAATTGAAATCAATATCCTAGCTTCCAATCTAAATTTAGTTAATATATTGAAATTCAAAATTTTTATTAATCGTAATGTATAATAGGTATCATAATTTACGATGTTATTAAATCTTATCAAAATTAATCCAATAATTAGGGAAATAATTTTGGCTAACTTGTATAGTCAGATCGTATAGAATGATTGGAGTTAATTGTACTATATGACCCAATCTCTATATAAGATGATATTTGTTGCAAATTTGGGTCCAAGTACTATGATTTTGATGATAACAAATATCATTCTTTCTTTTTTACCACTATTATTGCGTATCTATTTTGTTTGTCTTGCTAACTAACCTTTTAGGTCCATAAGTTCACTTGCAATGCAAATTAGCTCAAGATCGGGTAGAGTAGGGTTGATTCTGTCTATAATTTCAATTTTAATATATTTTTTTACCTTTCTTGAGTCAAATCATATATTTGGTGGACCCCAAGCTAAGTAACCTTGCACATACATACACTCAAGGGAGTGGGTTAGTGAGTTAGAGAAATTTTCTAGTTTTTGACCTAATAGTACAAGACGATCTCTATCTTATAGAACGATCAATTAAAAAAAAAGAACCAAATTAGTGCATTCCTATTGATTAAGAGTGATTAAACTAATTATATTGTACGATCCTTATCATATAGGATAACTATTTTAGATTGTCAAAAATAGTCACCAATCATAATATAGGCAATATTTTAATTTTCAAATTTTATACATATTGTATAAGATGATCCTTATTATCTTGGATGATAAATGACAATCATGCTTAAATTAATCATTTGATTAGGAGAACAATTATGGTAAAATTCAATCAGATCGTATAGGATGATCGTTAAAGATCATCCTGGACTATAGAGAACATGCATGGGATGATAAGGGATCGCCACCTATCAAACAAGATGAACACCATTATTTTTCAACTAATCATCCAGGATGATTGTCGCCTTTCGTACAAGATGACATAGAAGTACATGGGATGATAAGGCATCACCAAGTATTATTCTAAACAAAGTTCACTAATTTTATACTAGTTGTATATAATGATATTCTAATCATCTAGGATGTCCATCTATTTATCTTGAATAAATCATATAGGGCAATACAATTCATATTAGATGAAAGGGCTATTTTGAACTAATCATATAGTACGATCTTAGATTATACTAGATGATTAGAAGTTTATAATTAAAAATTAGAGCTTCTTTTGGTGGCTCTATATTTAAGCTCTCATGTTATCCTTGAGTTAATCTTTTGCTGTTAGGTTGACTTGAGAGAAAGCTTAGAGATTGAAGAGATGAGAGCTTTGAGAGAGAGAGGGATCCATATGAGAGAGAGTTGTGAGGTATTCACAAATGTTACTCTAAGAAACATTTTCACCCTCTTTGTCAAGCTTCTTCCTTAGTTCTTGGAAGCTCTAGGGAGACTTTCATCAGCCTTGGATCCAAGATTCTTTGCCTAGTCTAGGAGGGAGTAAAAGGATTTCTAAGATTCTCTGCCTACTCTAGGAGGGAGTAAAAGAACTCCAAGGTTCTCTGCTTACTTCTAGAGGGAGTAAAAGGATTTCTAGGTTCTCTGCCTACTCCAGGAGGGAGTAAAAGGATTCAAGTTACTCTTCTTCATCGGGTCGGTGGAAAAATTTTATAAGCGCTTCTCTGCCTTATTATGGGGTAAAAGGAGAGACTCTACTTTTAGTGCAATACTTAGAAAGGAGGTTTCCTGGGAGTGGATGTAGGTCAAGGTGACCAAACCACAATAAATCTGGTGTGTTCTTTCTATTTTAATTTTTATATTATTTTGTGATTTATTTTAAAGTTCATTAGTGATGTTAAGCCCTTATAAACTAGCCCAAGGCTAACCAAGAGGGGGGGGGGGTTGAATTGATATTTTAAAAATTATTTTAATCAAAACACAATCACAAAACTCAAACTAAAATCACCACAATGAAAATCAAGGTGTAGAAGAATAAATACGGAAAGCAGTAGTAAAAGGACACAAAAATTTATAGTGGTTCAATAAACTCGACCTATATACACTCCCCGGAGGCACCCTCCGAGTATTGCACTAAATACTGTGACTCTTCTTTTACTCCCATAGTAAGGCGGAGAAGCCCTCACAAAAACTCCTTTCTGCCGACCCCGACGAGGCAGAGAACCCAACTCCTTTTGCTTCCTCCTGAAGTAGGCAGAGAACCTTGATCAATTGCTGAAGAAGACCTCTCTCAACCCTCCAAGGATAAGAGACTATGGTGGAAGAAGAAGAAGTGGAATAATGCTTAGAGCAACCCTTGTGATACTCCCACACAAGCTCCATCTCACAAAATCCTCTCTCTCTCTCGCTCTCTCTCCCTCTCCTCTAGGCTTTCTCTGGTGAGGACATCAGCAAAAGATTTGATTTAAGGTTGAACAAGAAATCATAAATAGAAGAGCTTCATAATAGCTCTTATTTTATAGAAACTGACTTTATCGTCCAGGCTGATAGTATATTATCCCGGATGATTAGTTTAAATTCAAGAAAAATCATGCTGAGCATTGTCCAGAATAGAAGCTAGCCGATGTCAAATGTCCACGCCATCATCTTATCTGATCCTGCGATCGACCGAGCCGAGGTGATTGTACAATAAGCCTTAATTGCTTTTCTTAATCACCTGATCAATTTAGGCATAATTGTGTTGCATCATCCATGATGATGTCTTGGATGATTACCAAAAACAACTAATGCCTAAATCGATCTGGCGGCTGATTTTTTCTGATGTTAGCCTATCATCCCGGCCGATATAATATCATCCAGGCCGATCGGCTTAATGATGGCTGCCTTAACCATGATGCTCTGATTAGGGTTTCTATTTTTAAACCGATCGTCCAGGCTGATATAAATATCATCTTGGATGATATTACCAAAAATAGTAAACTCTAAAAAATAGTCATAAAATCTCCTAAGGTGTGTGTTTGTGCAAGAGTACTTAGCATTAGGAGCCACACATTTTACAATAGAGTCAAGAAAAGGGAAAAGTGTACAAAGTGACTCAGACCTAGTCTACCCAACCTTGAGCTTGTTCTAATTACCGTCTGATCTTGTGGACCTGAAATATTAGTAGACAAGGCAGTCATTGAGAAACAAGAGTGTTTGTTATCATCAAAATCATAATCCATGAAAACAGATTCGTAATAATTTCCCCCTTTTTGATGATAGAAAACACACAACAAATAATTTTAAGTAGTTAAGATAACAGTGTACTGGATATAGTGCAAACATAGAGAACATTAAATATCATAACAGAACAGTACAAGTATAAACATACTACTCCCCCTTTTGACATCTCAAAAAGGAGGAGACAAATAAAAACAATGTAGAAACTAAACTGCAAAAAAAAAAAAAAGAGAAACTAATCAACATAAATACAGAAACAAACTAAAAGAAAAACTAGAAAAATGAGGGGCCCTGATCATCTAAAGGAGAAGGTGGTGGTGGAGGCTGCTGAAAGTAGCTAGTTAGTGTAGCAAACTGTGCACCAAACCAGGCTTCATCCTGGTGGTACTACTACTGCTGTTGAGCAACGTAGGTATCAAAATGGGCTAAGTCCTCCATGTGGTGTTGCTCGTAGTGGGCTATGTCCATAGCATGTTGTTGCTCCTATACAGCAATGTAAGTGTTGAATCGGGCCTCCCACTGGTCAAAGCGCTCCACCAACTAATCCAGCTGAGGGTGCTATTGAAGCGGAATAGGTGAAGCAACCAGTGTAGGAGAAGGTGCAGAAGCTTCCTCTCCCTCTGCCTGATCTTCCCCGTCCCCTAGGTAGAGACAAGTACTGTAAGGAGTTTGAAAGGAAATGCTAGAGTAGAAAGCAGGTTGGAGGTTTGGTGGAGCAGGATATTGGAGGTTATACTTTAATTCTAAGACATAAGAAATGATATGTCCTAGGGCTAAATTTAATTTTCTCCTATGACTTAGATCTCAAATGGTAGTAAGATGGTCGATGTAGCAAAAGATTAGGTCGGTAGCATTGAATTCACGATGTGCTAAAATGTAAAAGATGGTAAGTGAAAGAAGGGGAGTGATGTGAATACGATCACTAGCCTTAAGAATTATCAAAGTACGAAGGACGTGCTGGTTGGTCCTAGCATCCTTGAGTAAGGTGCCAGTCTCGCCTATGTGAAAATGAGCATTAGAGTTATGAAGAAATTGATTGGTTGGAGCCTAGTCAAAATCAGGATCAGAATAAAGGGTGTGAAGTTTATCTCCTATGATGGAAAGCTGCAAAATCTCTGCATAATCTTAATATGTGATCTCGATAGGACGTCGATTCACATATGAGGCAATAGAGGCAAAACCAGAATTCCTATGGAGACTTGAAAAAAACTCAAAGAGTAACTTAGAATTGAACGGTATAGTAAGAGTCAGAAGAAAGCACAAGGAGGTATGGGCAAATAAGTCTATTACCTGATAAGATAGAAAATTTGGATTGACTTTCCGGGAGACTGTGATTTGTACCTCCTTGTAGCACTGATAGGAGGCTTGATCATCTACCTCCAGGAAACGAAGGTCCAAAGTGGCCCTCGAGGAACTTCCGAATGGGTAACGAGAGTGCTTTCCTCCAGCCATTTTCATGAAATAGTAATAAAATAGGAAACAAGAAGCAAGGAGAAGAAGTTGGTGTGAAGAAAATGGCTGGAAAGGCTTGGTTTATAAAGATTCATCCAGATCAGCCAGGCCGATCGCATGATCGTCCAGGCCGATATGGTTCAATAATTGCGTACAAGCCGATTGGTTAAAAAGGCAGTCCTATCATCTGAGCCGATTAGACACAGGCGATCATCCCAAGGAGTCAAGCAAGACGACCATTGAAAAAGCAGATCATCCAGGCCGATTCGGTGGATCATCCAGGATAATGTACATTAATGGATCATACCAGCCAAATTTAAAATGTTTAAATCATGTACAACATGTATCGGCCAGCTGAACAGGTGGATTATTTAAGCCGATTCTCTAAAATGGATCGTCCCGGCAGATTTTAAAGATTTTAAACATACATCCACGTGTATTGCCAAGAAAAACATATGGATCATTCAGGACGATTGTCCATAAAGAAAATAACATCATACGGGTTGAAAAACAGATTAGCCAAGCCGACAAAAATGATTGAATTAGAAGATGATAAAATCGTCCAGGCCAATAATGGATCGTGCAGGATGATCAGAAGTAGAAAATCAAATCAGTCGGCAAAGGGGAGTTTTTAGAGTAAATTGATCGGATCATCCTGGCTGATAGGAGTATCAGCCGGGACGATATAAAAAAATGAGAATCAAAGCACAGATAGAGATGAACAGAGAAGGCCCAAATGCATTAAAATCAAGTGAAAATGATAAAAATATGATACGAAAAAGACATAAATAAAAACAAAAATAAGGATCTTTTTTATCAAGGCATGAATATGATATAGTCTCCATGTGATTGATTTTAAAATTTTGTAAGGATCATTGAGTTAACATAGAAAAAATCTAAAAAATAGTTAGAACAACTGATCCTATTAACCCTAACTCAATCGTATTTAGGGTAAACCATCTTTTGAAAACAAAAATCTAAATCAGAAAAGCCAATTGGTTTAGAAAATGAGATCCATTCAAAAACTTGTTTCCAAAAAAATATTTTATAGAATAATATATCAAAGTAATTAGTTACAATTAGAAATTTGAAATCAAGTCTTTGGTATCAAGTGACACATGAAGTCTTCTAAGATTTTAAAAATTTAAAAAGGAGAGGAAGCTTTCTTTTGGTGGGCTCATTTTATGCCTCATGTCAATTTGATTGACGCTTTGTGCATTTATTTTTTTTGATACACTTTGTGTATATATATTTTTTCAATTTGGCATCATTACGCATCTTTTATTTTTGGCATCATTGGTCCTTGAATGTTGGATAGGATTCTTAAAAATGTAGTTGGCACTAGTGTTGTCACAAAGAATTGGAATTATGCCTACAATTAATCCTAAATCAAGAACTTGTTGTTTCAACCAAAGGACTTGGGCCACACAACTTCCTAAAGCAATATACTCAGCTTTAGCTGTGAAAAGTGTAATAGAGTTTTACTTTCTATTAGACTAGGAGACTAAAGACTGTCCTATAAATTAGCAAGTCCCTAAATTATTTTTTCTATCCACCTTACATCCTACAAAATTAGAATCAGAATATCCAATAATCTCAAAAGAAGTGGTGTTCCTAGGGTACTAGATTCCTTAATTTTGGGTCCCTAGAAGGTATCTAAGAATTCTCTTAACTGCAGCCAGGTGGGATTCCTTAGGATCAGCTTGAAATCTAAAACAAAGACAAACGCTAACATAATATCATATCTGCTAGTAGTCAGGTAGAGTAAATATCTAATCATCCCTCTGTACTTCTTTTGATCAATCAATTTTTCATTAAGGTCTTTGTCTGACTGAACACCTGAGGTTATGGGAGTATTAATTGGCTTGCCTTTGTCCATTTAATATTTCTTCAAGATGTCCTTTATGTATTTTGATTTATTCAAAAAGATTCCATCATCCAATTGTCATATGCTAAACCCCAAAAAGTAGGACAACTCTCCCATCACACTCATCTCAAACTCGTTACTAATTATTTTAGAAAAAACATCACATAACCTTTTATCAGAAGATCCAAAAAGTATATCATCGACATAGATCTGAACAATGAGTAAATCATCTCCTACTTTTATCAGGAAAAGGGTGGTGTCTACGCTCCCCTTAACAAACTCCCTTTCTAGTAAAAATGTGATAAGCCTCTCATACCATGCTCTGGGTGCCTACTTTAATCCATATAAGGCCTTTTCTAATTTGAAAACATGATTAGGAAATTGGGAACTCTCAAAACCTGGGAGTTGTTCTACGAACACATCCTCTTTTATTACCCCATTTAAAAAGGCAATTTTAACATCCATTTGGAAAAGATTAAATCCCTTATAACGGGCAAAGGCTAGTAGCACTCTAATGTCTTCCAATCTAGCTATAGGGGCAAAGGTTTCCTCAAAATATATCCCTTATATTTGGTTATACCCGTTAGCTACTAATCTTGCCTTATTCCTCACCACCACGCCATAATCATTCATCTTATTCTTAAAGACCCATTTGGTTCCTACTACACTTTATCCCTTTGGTGTTTCTACAAGCTCCCAAATATCATTTCTAACAAATTGGTTCAAATCCTCTTGCAAGGCTAAGATCTAAAACTCATCAGAAAGGGCTTGATTGATGTTGTTGGGTTCAGTCATTATGAAAAAGGCAGAGTGGTTCACTTCCTTCCTAAGTCCATGCCTAGTCCTAACACCTTCAGAAGGGTCTCCTAAGAAAAGTTCTTTGGGGTGACTTGAAGAGTATCTCCAATCTCTAGGAAAAGTGTGTGTAGGTTTAACCCTTTCCTCTAGATCTTCATTTTGTACTTCTTGGGTAGTCTCTCCTACTCCTTTAGTTTTTTGGGGCTCTACCCTCTTCTCCAAATTTCCTACTTCAGTGGTAATCTTTCCAAAATCATCATCATCCTCAATGCTACGCTTCATAGGATCAACTTTATCAAACACTACATGAGTAGTCTCCTCCAAAACCAATGTCCTCTTATTAAACACCCTAAAAGACTTCCTAACACTAGAATATCCTAAGAACACTCCTTTATCAGATTTTGGGTCAAATTTTTTGAAGTGAGACTTCCCATTATTGTTGATGAAAACCTTACAACCAAAGACATGGAGGTGGGAAATATTGGGTGTCCTACCCTTAAGAATCTCATAGGGTGTCTTATCAAGTTTGGCTCTAATATTGACCCTATTCAACACATAGCAAGTTTTGTTATCTACTTCAGCCCAAAAATATTTTGGAAGTGTATACTCAGCAAACATGGCTCTAGCGGCTTCCACTAAGGTTCGAATCTTCCTTTCAGCTACCCCATTCTACTGAGGGGTCCTAGGAGCTGAGAAATTGTGGCTAATCCCCTTTTCCTAATAAAAGTATCCAAATCTCTCATTTTAAAACTCTCCCCGATGGTCACTATGGATGGTCAAAATCTCATAACCTAGCTTTTTTTGAATCCAAGTAAAAAAGGATCTAAACTCATCAAAAGACTCATTCTTGTGTGACAGAAATCTAATCTAAGTGAACCTTGAGTAGTCATCTATAATCACAAAACAATAGACTTTCCCTCCTAAGCTGGCAGTGCTAATGGGTCCAACCAAATACATGTGAAGGAATTCTAAATGTCTTGAGGTGCTAATGTCCTTAATGGGGTGAAAAGTGGAGTGGACTTGCTTTCCTAATTGGCAGGTATAATAAAGGTGGTCTTTTAAAAACTTAAGCTTCAGGTCACCTCTAACTAGGTCTTTCTGGGTTACTTTCTTGAGGGATTTTATACTGGCATGACATCATCTCCTGTGCCACAACCATGAATCATCAATAGTAGTTTTTAAGAAAAATGAAGAAGCACTTTCAATATTATTTAAATAATTAATGTAAATATTGCCCTGCAAAATAGTGTTATTATTTAAGCTGATAATGCATAAATTTGCAAAAAATTTTATGATAAAGCACTTATCACAAAGCTAAATGATGCTGAGCAAGTTGTGTTTCAGTCTATCTACAAGCAAAACATTTTCAATCAAAAGGTTATTGGAATTTGTAATTATAGTTCAACCTACCACCTTCATGGTGATATTGTCTCCAAGAGTAACCTTACCTCCTGTCCTAGCTCCAGCAAAATGAATTGATTGGCATTACCGGTCATATGTCAAGAGCATCCGTAATCCAGGTACCACATCCTCTCACGAGGCCTTTTGTGAGAGGTTTCCTACAAAGATATCTAATGTCAGATATAGGAACCCAAACATGTTTGGGCTCCTTCTTATGGAATGTAGAATGTAATGCATGTTGTGAACCATGTGACTTGGGTCTCAAGACCCAATGTGAACTATGGTGAATGGTGCAAGTGTGTGCTATGTGTCCTAGCATGCCACATGAAAAACATCTAACTCTAGGAAAAGGATGCACTAATCTACTCATGTGGCGATGCTTCTTTTTATGTGATGCATATAATGATGGTTTTTTATTTTCTAAAGTTTTTAGATTTTCTAACTTTTTAAACTCCTTTTCTAACTCAGCATGAGATGATTTTAAGGAGTCATATGCATCAGATAATTTAGTATGTTTTTTGTTTAATGCATCAAATTCATCAAGTAAAGACATGTAATTACTATCAATTCTAGAATGATTTTTAAGAAGAATTTCATGCTCTTTTTGTAAATTTAAAAATTCCAATTTCAAGTTGTCATGTGTTTTCTTAAGTTTCCTATATGATGAATGAATTTGTTCTGAAACTTTAAGTAGTTTCTCATAAGTTAGTTCACATACCTCTTCTTGGTTACCATAACCAAGATTATCATTTGCCATTAAACACAATTTTGTTATCTCCTCTTCAGGTTTAGTCTCAAAGGAGTTTGATGCAGAATCAGCCCAAAATGCCTTTTAGAATATATTCTTGTCCTTCTTGTACTTGGGCTTCTCCTCATCCTTTCCTTGCTTGGGTAAGGCTTAAATGTAGGGAAATCAGCTTTAACATATCTTGGCTTCCTGCATTCAAAACAAATCATATCATTAGAACTCTTAAAATTTTTATTTCCCTTACCTTTATTTCACTTTTGATGGTTCTTTTGCTTCTTCCTTAGGAAGCTTTTAAATTACCTTGAGATGAAGGCAACATCATCGCTTTCAGACCAGAAAGATTCAGTGTATGTGTTATTGGCCTTCAGTGCCATAGTTTTCTCTTTCTTTTTCTTACCCGCATCAAGATTTCTTTGATTCACCCCTTGCTCATAAGCAATGAGTGAGCCAAGTAAATTATCAATCAAATAAGTATTCAAATCTTTAGATTCAGTAATTACAGTGAGTTTAACATCAAAAGAGGAAGGCAAACATCTCAAAATTTTATTCACCTTTTCATAGTTAATGAGTTCTCTTCCTAAGGCATTCAAAGAAGTTGCAATTTGAGTAAACCTTGTATATATTTCAGAAATTGATTCAGATGGTTTCATACAAAAATATTCATAATCATGCAACAAAATATTTAATCGAGATTGCTTAGCTTCTTTAGTTCTTTCATAAGTAATACATAATTTATCCCAAATTTCTTTACCAGTAGTGCAAGTTGAAACACACATATAATCTTCAAATTTTAAAGCATAGAAAAAATAGTTCAAACATTTTTTATTAAGTTATGCTAAATCCCTATCATCATGAGTCCATTCAGTAAAAGGAAGAGGAATTTTAACTCCATTAAGTTTACCAGCCAGAGGTGTATAACCATCCATAACAAGCATCCACAAGCGATAGTCAATCAATTGTAAAAAGTAGACATGCAAGTTTTCCAAAAATCAGAAGGAATATTATCAAACAAAGGTGGTCATGTAATGGAATACCCTTTTGTAGTAATATGATTACTAGAGTTAGCCATGGATAAAAATTCAAAAAGTTTCAAACTTTATTTTTATGAATCCCGCTCTGATACCACTTGAAAGTTTATTATGGATGTTAAGCCCTTATGAACTAGCCCAAGGCTAACCAAGAGGGGGGTGAATTGGTATTTTAAAAATAATTTCGATTAAAACACAATCACAAAACTCAAACCAAAATCACCACAATGAAAATCAAAGTGTGGAAGAATAAATACGAAAAGCAGTAGTAAAAAGACACAAAAATTTATAGTGGTTCGGTAAACTCAACCTACATGCACTCCCCGGAGGCACCCTCTGGGTATTGCACTAAACACCATGAGTCTCCTTTTGCTCCCACAACAAGGTGGAGAAGCCCTCACAAAAACTCCTTTCCACCGACCCTAGCGAGACAGAGAACCCAACTCCTTTTGTTTCCTCCTGAAGCAGGTAGAGAACCTTGATCGATTGCTGAAGAAGACCTCTCTCAACCTTCCAAGGATAAGAGACTATGGTGGAAGAAGAAGAAGTAGAACAATGCTTGGAGCAACCCCATAAGCTCCCCCTCACAAAATCCTCTCTCTCTCTCTCCCTCTCCTTTATGCTTTCTCAGGTCAAGACAGTAGCAAAAGATCTATTTTAAGGTTGAACAAGAGATCTTAAATAGAATAGCTTTAGAATATCTCTAATTTTATACAAATTGACTTTATCTTCTAGGTTTATAGAGGCATCTGCCTGGTTTATCAGCACAAATTTTGCTCAATCAGCCCGATCGGTTTGGGGTGATTAGACAATTTCTTGTCATATCGTCAAGGAAGATAGTATATCATCCAAGATGATTAGTTCAAATTTGAGGAAAATTGTCCTTAACCTCACCCCGAATAGAAGCTAGCCAATGTCAATCATCCACGCCATGATACCGGCCAATCTTGCGATTGGCCCGGCTGATGTGATCGTATAATTAACCTTAATTTTTTTCCTTAAATATGTGATCAATTTAGGTATAACTATGCTGCTTCATCCAGGCCGATGTCCTGGACGATTACCAAAAATAACTAATGCTAAATAGATCTAGCGGTTCATTCTTTCTGATTTGAGCCTATCGTCCTGGCTGATATAATATCATCAAGGCCGATCGGCTTAATGACGGCTGCCTTAACCATGATGCCCTGATTAGGATTTCTACTTTTGAATCGATCGTCTAAGATGATATAAATATCATCCTGGATGATGTTACCAAAAACATTAAACTCTAAGAAATAATCATAAATTCTCCTAAGGTGTGTGTGTGCAAGTTTACTTAGCATTAGGAGCCACACCTTTTACAATAGACTCAAGAAAAGGGAAAAGTGTACAAAGTGACTCAGACCTAGTCTACCCAATCTTGAGCTGGTTCCAATTGCCATTTGATCTTGTGGACCTGAAATGTTAGTAGGCAAGGAGTCGTAGAGAAACAAGAGTGTTTGCTATCATCAAAATTATAATCCATGAAAACAGATTCACAACATTATTCTATGGTCAAAATCTCTAATTTTTTTATTATGAAATTAGTGTTGCATATGCATAAATTGTTTATATTAAAATATTCAGAAAGATTTAAAAAAGATTTTATTTTTGCCTTAACAAATTTTTTAAATAACCAATTCACACCCTATCATGGTTAGCATCGGACTAGTTCACAAAGGTTTAGAAACCCTCATAAACTTTCAACATTTATATTACCGCCATTCATACTGGATGATAATTTAAGTCATTTGAACTAATTGTACCAGATGATGCTTCATATCATATTAGATGACTAGCTCAATTAATCGAACTAATTGTGCATTATCATGTAGTTTGTATAGCACTAACAAGGTTATTTGAATTAATAATATCTTATAGTCTTTGGTCATACTGTACGACCAATATTGATAGAGTTAAATTCTAGGGCTTTTTTTGAAGCCTTATATTTAATTTCTCTTAATAGACTTGCCTCATTTCCTTCATGTGTCTGTTTAAGTGTTTTTGGTTGCTCTAGGAAGAAGTTCTTTAGCTCAAAGACCATTTAGGTCTTTTCCTTCACCAAGAGGGTGAGAAAGTAGGTTCAAGTTCTCTGTCATCACCAGGAGGGTGAGAAATGATGTCCAAATTTTTTTCCATTATCAGGATGGTGAGAAAGGAGGTCATGGTTCACTACCACACCAGGTTGGTAAAAATATTATAAGGGCTTCTCCACTTAGCTATGGGGGTTAAATGATAGACACTAAAGTTTAGTGCAATACTTAGAGTTGATGGATTTGGGGAGTGAACGTAGATCATCTTTTGACTGAACCGCTATAAAATTTTTGGTGTGTTCTTTCTAGTTTTTAATTTTTGCACTTTATGTTTTCTTCATTTTATTTTTGTGATAATTTCTTTTAAAAATTTTGTGAAGGATGCTTAGTTGTGTTGATTAGAATATCATCACATTTATTATAATTTTTGATAAAATTATTTGCTTTTATATTTGGTGATCTATGTTGTTATTTTTTTTTAAAAAAAAATCCCAAAATAAAAAATAATTTTATATTTTCTAGTAGGATTTTTAAAACTAAAAATTCACCCCACCTCCCCCCTCTCACTGTGCCAAGGGATAGTTAACTTAGGCTAAACTTTCTATATCAAACTTAAATTGGTACCATACTAGTTCTCGCAAATAGTATTTTAGAAAACCTAGAGAAAAAAGATCTATGACATATTTTGAAATTAGAAGACTGCTCTATTAGTCGTCCACCTTTATTTGATAACATACCATTTTATTTTGATAAAATTTTCATGTCTACTTTCTTGTAGTCTATTAATATTTGCATGTGACTTTTAGTGCATGACGGTTATACTGCACCCTCTCATTTTATTAATGGCATCAAAATTGAGGTACCATTTAATGAATGGAGTAATGTAGATAGGGACTAAGCCTAACCGAATGCAAAGTGTTCAAAAATTTTTTTTTTTGTGCTCTTAAGTCTAAAGAATACAAGAGAATCTATAACTATACCTATTAAGTACATTTGAGATAATTTGTTTATTACATACAATAAAACTAATGAGGTCAAACAATTTAGGTTGAATACTATTTTGCATGATTATAAACTCTTTTGCATAAAACCTAATGAAACAAGCTCAGACATGTAAACTAGGATTATACAAATCGATACATCATTGCATTCATTAGTTATAGAGCTTTCAAATTATAAGAAAGTGAACAAAATTCTTTAATTTTTACTAGTAATTATGATGCTAAGGTTACTGCCACTTGTGAATCAATGGATCTTAATATTTATTCTATAGATAACTTACTAGGTTCACTTATTGCCTATAATCATGGTAAGAGTTAGATATTGTTTGATACAGGAGATAAGATAAAGGACAAAGTGGTGGTACTAAAAAGCAAATGAATTAAAAGTAACAGCACTCTAGCTGAGGAAGATGATGACATAGCACTGATGACACGATAATTTAAAAACTTCCTAAGAAGGAAATAAAAGAGCCATTTGCAGTGGAATAAAGGTAAAAAAAATAAGAATTTTAAAGCATCATTTGTTATAATATATTTTGAATACAGAAAGCCAGGCCACATGAGGAGAATGGTGAAGAGAAGACAAAGTTTAAAAAGGTGCAGTAACTAATGCAGAAGGCATTTTGGACAGACTCCCCTTCTGATTCATTAGAAACATAAATGGAAGAGAGGCTAACTAATATATGTTTTATGGTAGATTATTGTCTTGATCATTCTGATCGATAAGAGGTATGTGAGCTTTCATATAATGAATTATTTGAAGATCCTAAAAAATTTCACAATGCATATATAAAGTTTAAGAAAACACATGCTAGTTTGTATTCTAATTTCTCAAGTTTGTTAAAAAGCAAGATATCCTTAAAATAGATTATTCTGCATTTGATAAGGAGCATATGTCTTTACTTGATGAATATGATGATTAAATAAGAAGCATGATGATCTATCCAGATCATATGAATCCTTGAATTCTTGAGATAAAAAATGCGTACAAACAATTAGAAATATATGCATCAGAACTAGATAGTAGTGAGCATACATTAAGATATGAAGTTACAAATCTTAAGTGAAAATATATTTTTAATATAATCACTACATGCATCATATACCCTGAGGAAGAGGCACCACAACCCACGTAGATTAGTGAGCCCTTTCCCACCTATTAGGTGTCACTCTTATGACATGCTAGATCACATAGCATGTACTTATACAATGCACCAAAGAACATTTAGTATGGAGTCCTATAATACTTGCACCACAACATACAATGCATTCAAGTCATCCATTAATACATATGGTGAAACTCAAACTCACTTTGGTTCCCAAATCAAATATGTGATTGAATTTGTAGGAGTGCTCTCATAAAAGGCCTAGTGAGTATATGTGATAGTTGGAGATCAGATGCTCAAGGAACATCACTAGAGATATGAATCAATTAATCATGGTGGAGGCAAGGGCAGGAAGCAAGGTTATACTAGAAGATAATACCATTAGGAAAGTGGTAGGTATAAGAATAATTAGTAATATTTAGAATTTCATTATTGAAATGTATTGCTAACAGATGTCTTAAAACATAACTTGCTTAATATAAGTCAACTATGTGACAAAGGTTTTTAAATTAAATTTTTATTTACTAGTTGTGTGATTAGTTTAAATGGGAATACTATTTTAAAAGGATAGAGAATTAACAATGTTTACATATTTAAACTATATTGAGTCTACTAACTAACTTAGCTTGAAAAAAAGTACTGATGAATCCTGGAAGTTTCATAGGAGACTATGACATGCAAGAGTGAAAAAATCTTAGAAAGATATCCCAAAAGGACCTAAGTAGATGTATACCAAAATGAGATTTCTCTAAGGACTGCCTCTGTGATGTCTGCTAATTAACAAAACAAAGCAAAACATCCTTTCACGCTCATCACCAGTAGAACCTTTGAAGTCCTTCACATGGATTTGCTAGGACTGGTTAGCATAACTAACTTAGGCGGTAAACCTATGGATATGTGATTGTTGAAGATTGCTCAAGATTTGCATCGATCAGTTTTTTGTCACATAAGAATGAATCATTCAAGAAATTTAGGACATTCTCCATATTAAGAAAAAATTAAGCTATGAAATCCTAACAATCCATAGTGATCATGAGGGGAGGAATTTGAAAATTACAAGTTTTAATCATTTTGCAAGGAGCTAGGCATAAAATAAAATGTTTTAGCTCCTAGAACCACTCAATATAATAAGGTTGCTGAAAGGAAGAATAGAACCCTGGTAGAAGTTGTTAGAGCAATTCTAGCTAAATACTCACTTCCTAAGTATTTTTAGGCTGAAGTGGTGGATACTTCTTCCTACATTATTAATAGGATTAATATCATATTCATGCTTAATAAGACACCCTATGAGTTACTCAAAGTTAGAAAACCTAATTTATCTCACCTTCATGTCTTTAGATATAAGGTGTTCAATCTAAATAACGAAGAATCTCTATTAGGAAAGTTTCATCCTAAATCTATGGACTTTCCTTGGATATTCAACTATAGGTAAATCCTTTAGTGTTCTCAATAATAGGATAATAGTAGTAGAGGATAGTAACCATGTAGTATTTGATGAGTATGATAGATCTGTTGAGCATAGGTTAGAAGAAGAAGAGTTATTGAGGTGACCCATGGAGTAGAATCTATTGACCTAGAAAAAAGAGAAGAGCCTCAGACCCCATTTATTAGAGATGAAAGATATCCATCTAATTATTTTAAGGACCTCATTTTAGCAGATCCATAAGTAGGAGTAAGAACTAGACATGGAATTAGAATGGAAGTTAACCATTCTAGTTTTATCTCTATGGTAAAACCATCAAGCATAGATCAAGCTTTTTCTGATGAATTATTGATCCTAGCTCAGCAAAAAGAGTTGAATCAATTTGTTAGAAAGATGTTTAGGAGTTAGTTAATCGACCCAAAGTCTAGAGTGTTATAGGAACCAAATAAGTTCTTAAGAATAAGATGAATAACTCTGCTATAGTAATTAGAAATAAGGCTATATTAGTAGCTAAGGGGTACAATCAAATTGAAGGAATTGATTTTGACGAGTCCTTTGCCTATGTAGCTAGACTAGAAGCCACTAGTGCTACTATCCTTTGCTTACTTCAGATAGTTTAAGTGCATTAGATGGATGTTAAAAGAACCTTCCTAAATGGGGTAATTAAAAAAGAAGTTTTTGTTCAACAAACATAAGATTTTGAGAACTCTAAATTTCTCTATCATATATTTAAACTAAAAAATAAATTAAATGGATTAAATTAAGCACATATTCTTAGTATGAAAGGCAGAGTACTTTCCTCTTAGATATAGCTTTTACTAAGGGCAGTGTAGACACCACTCTATTTATTTTGAATAATACAAAAGCAAAAACATTAAAAAAAATTATAAACTAATAAAAGGATCACATTCTAGCTTTAACAACCTAAAAAAGGAAGGAGGAATACAACCCAAACTAATGTCATCCCAAAGGAAATTATTATAATGAGAAATGTTATTACAATTATGAGCTAACTTATTGCAATCTCTATTCATGCAACTAAAGATAACATTTTTAAATTCTTTGAGGAAATCCATTTCTTCAAACCCATTAGTCACTAGTGTCTTGCTTGGACGTTTATTCAAATTTCAAATAAATTTAATAACATTTGCATTATCACTATCAATGATAATCCCTTTATACTATAACATCCAATCTTGCAGAACAACCTTCAAATATTGAATTTCCAAAAGCTCCAAATGAGACACATCCCAATGCTATCCTTTAAAGCCAAAAGCAAATAAAAACCTTCCTTTAAAATCCCTGAACACTCCTCCCATCGATTCCTTATATGACATAAAAAGAGAAGCATCCACATTAACTATGATCCATTCTGGTGGAGGAGGGAGCCAACTATTCATCAATAGCCTATTATGCTGATTAGCACCCCAGTAGCCCGATTGAAGTATACCATTATTAATAAAAGATGCAAGAGAAATAATGTTAGCTTCCATAAAGAAGTAGCTATCTTCAGTACCTTCATAAACTCTTTTATATATATCTTTCCAAATAATAAAAACTATACTGCAGTAAAGCTTCATTAGGAATATATTACTGGTAGAAGCATTATCCAACCAAATGCAACAATCAATTAGTGAGTGGAAAATTGTCAAAGAGAAACCCCATTTGTTTAAAATTTGGATTACCTGAATCAACTTTGAGCACGCCACTACCACATGTTCAATGTTTTCCACCTACAGGCAACCTATCGGACACTCATTATTATCTTTCAACATTTTATTTATAGGAAGACTAAAATTTGGGATTGCTTCATGAAAATTTCTCTACCAAAAATTTTTTACACATGGAATAAGCTTAATTTTCTTCAACCATTTCCAAAAACCGTCCATCCCTGTATAAGTAACCATAACATCTGATGTCAAAGTAGAATTATTTTACCATGTTTAAAATGAATCATTTCTAATTGATCATTAAAAAGATTAGAATTAATTTGGACTTTAAATATCAGATTCACCAACTCTTCACCAAATAAAGTTTTCAACTTTTCAATACACCAACTACCATGAACAATAAGTCTTTCCACAAGCATATCTTTAATTTCTTGGATCGAGATAAAAGTTGGCCACCTATTAAGGCATTAATCCATTATCCACATATCTTTGACTACATGAATAGATTTTCCATCCTTCACATTCCACTTAACAACATTAGCAAGAGCCTTAGCCCCGTTTTGAATAATCTTCCAAGTATTTGACAACCCCTTCATCTGTTGAGAACTCAACTTACAAGAACCATATTTAGGTTATAAAACTTTATATAATAGAGATCCATGATCACTGAGCAATTTCCATGTCAATTTTTCCCTTGAAGGACCCATCTTCTTCACACAAGAATGAAGACCACATCCACCTATGCTATCAGGCAAGTATAAAACCATCTAGCTCACATAATGGATTCCATTTTTACCATCCTATTTGTGCCAAATGAAATCCCCACATAACTTTTTAATATCTGATAGGATTCTCTTAGGAATAAGGGAATGAGTAGTTAGAAATATATAAATTGACAAAATAACTGATTTAACCAAAGTTAATTTTCTCACCAAGGAAATATACTTAGAACCCCAAGCATTAAGCTTTTCCATGGACCTTTCAAGAAGAAATCTGAAATCAGCCACCCCAAGTCTCCATAATGCAATCTTCTCCCCAAAATAGTTCATCTCCTTAACCATTCGTAGGCCCATCAACCGTGATATAACCCTCCTCTTCCTCTTCTTTACATATTTCCTAAAAGGTACTACAAATATTTGATGATTTACACATTGCCTGATCCAACTACAAAAATCAAATATGATATTCTGGTCCTTCTTCACCATGTTGATACTAGCATCAGAAAAGATCACAATATCATATGTATATACCAAGTGCAAAATTCTTAGACTATTAGGATGAATTTAAATACCAATGTCATCTCCTCTTTGAACCAATGTATTAAATAACAATGGCGAGCAAATAATAAAAAAAATGGGGACAAGGGGCAACCTTGCCAAAAGAATATAAAATAATGCATTAGATAACAATTGCACATAAGTGTAGAAACCACTATATTTCTAAAGAAAGAAGGAGAATATATACTCATTATTCATATTTATGTTGATGATATACTGTTTGGATCTACAAAAAAAAAATCTTTGTGATAAATTCTCAAAAATTATGTGTAAGGAGTTTGAGATGAGTATGATATGAGACAATACCTATTTTGATTTAGTGTGAAGCAATGGGATCATGGAAGTTTCCATAGCCACTTAAAGTATATTAAATATATTCTTAAAAGATATGAGATGGACAATGCTAAGGAAATCAATACTCCCATGAGCTCCACCATTCAATTATATAACGTTCCAAATAATAAATCAGTTGATTAATAAAAGTATAGTGGGATAATTAGATCACTTCTTAGACATAATACTTCTTTCAAAATCATAGGATATTTATTCAGACTTTGCATGATATAGAGTTAAACGGAAAAGTACTTATAAAACCTATCAATTTATAGGATAACCTTTAGTCTCTTGGTCTAGTCAAAAATAAAACTCTGTAGACTTATCTACCTCTAAAGCATAATACATAGTTGTAGAAAGCTCTATTGCTCAAGATGTATGTCTTAAACAAAAAACACTACAGAAAATTCATCGATTACCGGCGGCTTGGACCGGCGGTTGTCCAGCTGCTGATACTAATGGTGATTTACCCGACGGTTAGGCCGCCAGTTATTACCGGTGGCACAACCGGCCGTTATGCAAGTTTACGCCACCGGAAATAGCAGTGGTCACGAAACCACTGGGTAAACCGCCAGCCTTAAAACTCATCGGCGCTATATCGGCGACTAGAACCGTATGTGTTAAGTAATTTTATTACCGGTGGTTTAAGCCACCGGAATGCCTCCAGTTAAAAACATAAAATTAACTATCCTGAGCCTCCCATTTCATTCCATCTCGTGCTCTCTCTCTCTCTCTCTCTCTCTCTCTCTCTCTCTCTCTCTCTTCGGTTGCACTCGCCCCCTCTTTTCTGCCCGCCCTCTCGCATGACTGAGATCATTTAGGCCACCGACGAGCTATCTCCAGTCGCTGACGAGGTCTCTCTGGCCACTGATGAACTCCCCATTGTAACGCCGAAGTGATCTCCCAACTCCCGTGCACGACGCCGCCTCCGAGGTTAGCATTTTTAATGTTTTTTGTTATTACAGTTGGTTTACATCAAGGAGCAGGTCTAAGCTGATATCTTTTTGCTTTAGTCATGGATGTTCTCACTAGACATTTGCGAGAGGATTTACCTTGTTGTATGCTTTTAGTTGATGATATTTTACTTATTGATTTTTGTTATTTTGGTTAGATTACATCAAGGATCAGTCTTAAGTCAATATATTTTTGCTTTAGTCATGGATGTTATCACTAGATATTTGCGAGAGGATGTAGCAAATTTTTTTTTCCTTAGTCATGGATTTTCTAAGTAGACCTTTACGAGAGGATGTACCTAGTTGTATTCTTTTTGTTGATGATATTCTACATGTAGATAACACTAGAGAGGGAGTTGAAGGTAAACTCATATTATGGAGGTCAACTATAGAGTCAAAAGTTTTTCTCTTCAGTAGATCTAAAACTGAATATATGGGGTATAATTTTAGTACAATAGACCTAGTGTGAGAATCCCTCAAATAGAGGGGAGGCTGTCAATTTTTTTTTCAGATGCTATAGGTTTCCAGCGGCCAATCGGCAGTTTAGCCGCTAGAAACTTGGATACGGGATGGCTAATTGATGTCGCCAAAAATCTACAATAACCGCCGGTATTTACCAATGGTTTACCGATGGTATCCGGCGGTAATCGGGCGACACGTCGGTGATCACACCGCCGATAATTCCTTGTTTGCTAACAGTTGTAAGCCGCATGTAATAGTACCGACGGCTTACTGGCGGTCACCAAGGGTATTTTTATCATCAGTTTAACAGTCAGGCAGCCACCAGTAAAAACACCAGCGGTGAACGACGCTCAAATAGCCAGAAGATAACCGGCGGCACAAACCGCCGAAAAATCATCGATGAAGAAAATCGCCGGAAATACATCGCCTGTAATGGTTTCCGGCACCATTTTTTCCGGCAGTTTAAAAACCACCGAAAAACTGCCAATTTTTTACCCAACTGCCTGAAAACATTAGTTAACTGCCGGTCCAAGCCGCCGGTAATCGATGAATTTCCTGTAGTGAAAATTCCTAACCTTGGACTCCATATCGACACTATTGTAATCATATGTGATAACATCAGTGCCATTTGTATTTAAAAAAATCTAATACAGTATTCCAAGACCAAACACATAAATATTAGACACCATTTCATTATAGATAATGTAACTAAGGGGGATATAGAGTTACATCATGTTATTACTGAAAATCATCTGGAATATATATTTACCAAACCTCTAGCCTTTAAAACCCTTAGTACTATAAATCTAATCCAATATCTATGATTTTAATGATAACAAACATTATTGTATTTGTTACTACTTTCTCATAATTTTGTGATCCTTTTAGGAAATATGTTTACCATTAACTTATAATTTTGATTAGCTCAAGACTAGGTAGACTAAGGTTATAGTCACTTTTTAGTTTGTTATGTATTTTTTTTGTTTATTGAGTCGTACCATCTAATTGTGTAGATATCTTTACTGAGTATCCTTACACACAAAGGGGGAAAGAGAAAATATTTTTGAAAAAGTTTTTTTTAAGTACATCATGCTATACAATTTTAGCTTTGTATTGTATGACCTTATTTCATACTGTACAATTTTAATTCATATTGTAAAATTTATTGTGCTCTATCAAAACCCTAGCCACTAAAGGTTACGAAAGATACTAATTATGTGTTAATTGCATAGTATAATTTGGTTCGTATTATACCCCCTAATTAAAAATTTTCTTAGTTAACCTTTCAATATCATGCAATAAAATCATGGATAGTTATTGTGACCAATCATGTTGTATGATACAGTTCGTATAATATGATTGATCATATACAAAATAAGTCATCCCAGAGATCGTACCTAACAAAATCCATAAATTTTGTAATGATTATATTGTACGATAACTACAATATTGGATGATTGATAAGGTATGAAGTTGGCCATCCCAAGAGTCATCCCACATGAATAGACGGAATTAACATAGTTCGTACCGGATGATCTTTTGATCGTACTATACGAAGTGTTATAAAGGTTAAACCTTTAGTCTGCACAATCTTATTGGACTAGTCTAAATTATATTGATCATGCTATATGATAGATGTATCATACAATAAGAATAGAAGATGGAACTCTTAAAAAATAAGGTTTCTTGAAGGCCACTAATTAAGGTTTTCTAATACTTCCATTAGAAAATATTTGGTTTTTAAGACTTCAGGAGAGATTGCCTTGAGGTAGAGTTAGAAGGAGAGCTTTGTGAGAGAAGAGAGGAAGATTTTGTGAGGGAGAAGTTATGAGGGGATTTATAAGGTTGATCCAAGAAAAAATCTTGCCTAGTATCTATAAGCATCTTCCTGGATTCTCTATGGACCCAGAGAAGAAGTTCTTCAACAAATATCGTGGTTCTCTGACCATCACTTGGTGGGTAAAAATAGAGTTGTGGTTCTCTGAACTTCACCTAGATGATGAAAATAGAGTTTTATTTCTCTGACCATCACTTGGAGGGTGAAAATAGAGTTGAGCTTCTCTTCCTATAAAAGATTCATGATTCTCTATTGCACCGAGGCGGTGAAATAATATCTATACATGCTTCTCTACCTTGCTGTGTGTGAAAAAGGAGAGTCACAACTATTTAGTGTAATACGTGGAGAGGGAGTCTCTAAGGATTGGATGTATTTCAGGTTGACCAAACCACTATAAATTCTGGTATGTTCATTTTGATTATTTTCCATACTTTATATTGTATAATTATATGTGAGTTTAAAAATAGATTTATTTAACTGTCATGAAATTTACTTATTTCTAAATCTACTGTGTCGATTATCTTGTGTGGGTTTGAAAAGGTTTTAAATAATTTCTTTTTCCCAAAGAGTTTTTTAAAATATAATTCACCCCACCCCCCTTCTTGGTTAGCCTCGAGCTAGTTCTTAAAGATTTAACAAACTTCATAAACTTTCAAGTGGTATCAGAGCGGGATTCATAAATTAATTTTTAAAAAACATTTGAAAAACCATCAATGGTTAACTTTGGAAACCGGAATACTACATAAGGATATTCAATTAGATGACCCTCTTTATTTCGTAATATTATTTTTAATTTTTGGATAATTTGCATGTCTACTTTCTTGCAATCAATTGATTATCACATGTGAATATTATTTTAGGAAGGATATTCTGCACCTTCATGTTTAGTTAATGGCATAAAAATTGAACTTCCTTTTTTTGAATGGAGTTTAGAAGATAGAGATTTAGCCCAACTTAATGCTAAATGCTTAAATTGTTTCTTCTGTGCTTTGAAAATTTAAAGAATACATGCGTGTATCTACTTACATAACTGGAAAATAAATCATGGATAGACTCTGCATAACCTATGAAGGAACAAATAAAGTGAAATAATCTTGGTTAAATATTCTACTCCATGATTATAAACTCTTTCACATGAAAGCTAGTGAAACCATATCTGAAATGTCTATAATAGATTTAGAAAAATCATCACTTCTCTATATGCATTAGGTAGAGAACTCACAAATTCTAAAAAGGTTAATAAAATTCTATGTTGTCTACCTAGTTCCTATGATGTAAAAATAATTGTCATTATTAAATCCAAGGATCTAAATGTTTATTCTTTAGGTAACTTACTTGGGTCATTCATTGCCTACGAGCAAGGAGTGAGTCAAAGATAACTTGATGCAAGTGAAAAGAGGAAGGAGAAAATTGTATCCTTAAAGGCTAATGATTCAGATAGTTCTTCTAATGAAGGAGATGAAGATATTTCCCTGATGACATGACAGTTCATATGCTTTCTAAATAAAAAATAAAATCATCATCAGTAGTAGAGCAAAGTTAAAAATTATAAAAATTCTAAAGCTTTCTTTGATATTATATATAATGAATACATGAAACTAGGTCACTTAAAGTCTAATTGCCTAAGTCTTAAAGCTCACCTGAGCAATGAGAAGGGTAAAGTAAAAGCTAATTTTAAAAAAGGGCAACTAAAGGATTTAGAAGGCATTCTAGGAAAACTCTGCTTTAGAATCATCTAAAAATGAAGTAGAAGAGGAGGTAACCAACCTGTGCTTAATGCCAGATAATCATGTTGATCATTCTTATCAAAAGAAGGTATGTGAGCTTTCCTAAAATTAATTATTCTATTTTGTCGAAAAAATTCATACTGCATATAGGAAGCTCAAGAAAGCACATACAAGCCTTAAATCTGACTTTTTAATTCTATTGAAGGAGCATCAATGCCTTAGGAAATATCATTTCCACTTTGGATAATAATAATATAGCTTTATTAGATGAATTTTAATCCTTAAATAAGATGCATCTTGATTTAATTGATGAACATGATTCCTTAAAAATATCGTATATTGAATTAAAAAATGTATTCAAAGAATTAAAAACTCGTGCATGTAAACTAGATGGAAGTAATCATTCTTTAAAAATTGAAAACTCAATTCTTGGAACTAAAAACAAATCCTTACATGTTCAATTAAAATCTTATAAAGAAAATAAAATGCCTCCAACACTTTCACAATTTCATAACACATCATCATGACATGCATTAAAACCTAGGAAGAGGCATAATAACCCACATAAATTAGTAAACCAATTTCCTGGAGTTAAATGTTTATGTTGTGTCATGCCAAGAAACATATCCCACACTTGCACTATCCATCATAGAAAACATTTGGTGTGGAGAACAAAATTGCATAATTCGTATCACAGCATGCAAGCATTTCATCTCATATTCCATATGGTGGAACCCAAACTTTTTTGGGTACCCAAATATGACCATTGATGAGAGCATGTGATAATTAGGCTTTAGATGTTCAAGGCACATGACTGGAGTTACAAATCAAATCATTTCATTGGAGGCCAGGGTGGGAGGTAAGGTGACACATGGAGATAATACCACCATGAGAGAGTTGGGCAAATGCATAATTAGCAACTCAAACACATTTTTATTAAAATTTTTTTTATTGGTATATAGCCTAAAACATAACCTGCTTATCATTAGCTATCTTTGTGATAAAAGATTTAGCATTAAATTTTTATCTACCAACTACATAATTAACTTAAATGGATACACTTTGCTGCAAGAAAATATGATTAATAATATTTACATGCTTGATTAAAACTATGTTTAACCTACTGCATCTTTTTGTCTAAAAACTATTATTGATGAATCTTGGTTATGGCATAGAAGATTGTGTCATGCAAGTATTTAAAACCTTAGAAACATTACTCAATAGGAGATTATTCTCATATTACTGTTTATTGCAAATTTTTATTTGATATTATTAGCCAATTGAGACAATGAGGATTTCAAATTCCTATTTTCCAGTCTTTGGCAAATTGTTAATCTGATCATAGAAATCTTTCAAGACATCATAAGAATATTATAAATGATATCAAGCATGGTAATTATACTTCTCCTACTTTGGTGGTTGCTACTAATATGTTATCCATAACCATGTCTAAGTATCTGACGTTAGTCGAATGGCGTTCTTCTCTCCATATGGAGTTTGAGGTTTTTTGGAACCCTCCACCTCTTTATTGGATTCAAATATTGAAAGCATTGGGGGCATTATTAGAGATCATAAAGGTAGATTTATTCTTGCTTTTTTAAAAAAGAAAAATCATTGGGACATAAATCAGTTGGAGATTAAGGCTATTTTTTCATTAAGAGAATTCTTACAAGAGTGGATGTTTGAAACCAAAGGTGTAATAATTGAAAGTGATAATCTTAATGTAGTCAAGTTCCTTCAAGATTCTATGATGAAATTCACATGAAAACTTACTATTCAGTTTGGGATAAGTTGTCTTTTCTTAATTACTTTAATAAAGTTATTTTACACATACCTCAAGAGAATGTAATAAAGTAGCTGATTTGTGTGCTAATTTGGCTTTAGAAGATAGCTTTTATTTTGATTCAATCTATTATACTATCATGCCTTATTCCTTATATAGTTTACTAAAGAACGAATGTGATAGTTGCTTTTCTTTTGATTGTTTGTAATAAGTTCTATTTTCTTTAATGCAATTTGAAGTCTTCAAAAAAAAAACAGAGGCATGCCCAAACTAGAGTTCACTAAGGACCACATATGTAATGTCTATCAGTTAGTAAAGCAAGTCAAATCCTCCTTTCAGTCTACTAAGGACATTAACACCAATACAGCTTTAGAAGTCTTACACATGGATCTTTTTGGACTTATTAACACTATAAGCCTAATAGGAAAAGTCTTTGGGTATGTGACTATTAATGATCACTCAATGTTTACCTTGGTTAGATTCCTATCTCATAAAAGTGAATCATTAGAGGAATTTAGATCATTCTCCACTTGGATTCAAGGGAAGCTAGGTTGTGAAATTTTGATAATTCATAGTAATCATGGTGGAATGAGAAATTTAAACCATACTGTAAGGTGTAAGGGACAGATTAAATTTTTTTATGTCCTAGAACCCATTAGTAGGAAGGGCTTGCTAAAAGAAGAAAATAGGACCATGGTAGGAACTGCTAGAGCCATGTTAGTTGAATACTAGCTTCCTAAATACTTCTAGGCAGTAGCAGTGAATACATCCTATTATGTTTTGAATAGGTTAAATGTAAGAACAAAGTTGAATAAGTCACCCTATGAAATTTTTAAGGGTAGACACCCAACCTCTCTAACTTTTATGTCTTTGGATGTAAAGTGGTCATTTTCAATAATGAGAAATCTCTACTAGGAAAGTTCGATCCTAAATATGATGAAGGAGTGTTCCTAGGGTACTCAAATGTTGGAAAATCCTTTAGAGTTTTAAATAAAAGGATACTAGTGGTAGAGGAGACCGCTCATGTTGTGGTTAATGAATTTGATAAATCTAGAGGGTCCAGGTTAGAAGAAGAAGTTGTAGAAATCACCAAATGAAAAGAATCTATAAATCTAGAGGAAATGGTATAACCTAGAAATTCACTACTTAGAGAATGGAGATATTCTTCAAGTTAACCTAAAGAATTGATATTAAGAGACCCATCTAAAGGTGTTAGTACTAGGCATGAACTTAGAAAAATGTAAACCCCTCTGCCTTTATCTCAATGACTAAACCCATAAACATAAATTAAGCCCTATCTAATAAATTTTGGATCCTAGTCATTCAAAAAGAGTTAAATCAATTTGTAAGGAATGATATTTGGGAAATTATTGAAAGACCTAATGGGTTTTCAAAAACAAAATAAATAAATTTTCTACTAGAGTGTGATTGGAACTAAATGAGTTTTCAAAAACAAAAAGAATGATTCTAGTGTTGTGGTAAGAAGTAAAGAAAGATTAGTGGCTAAGGGGTACACATAAAAGGGATTTACTTTGAAGAGACCTTTTGAAGAGGTCGTTTTCCCCTGTAGCTGGATTGAAAGCCATTAGGGTGTTACTACCCTTTGCCTACTTTAAATGTTTTAAACTATACCAAATGGATGTCAAAAGTATCTTTCTGAATGGGGTAATAAAAAAAGATGTGTTTGTTGAATAACCC
The DNA here is from genome assembly GCF_001605985.2 of Dendrobium catenatum. Classification (NCBI taxonomy): domain Eukaryota; kingdom Viridiplantae; phylum Streptophyta; class Magnoliopsida; order Asparagales; family Orchidaceae; genus Dendrobium; species Dendrobium catenatum. The sequence goes on along the minus strand of NW_021319083.1, from coordinate 21,157,751 downwards.
CTAGACTTTAAAAATTCAATATTTCCTAAACATGTATTGAAATTAAAAAAGTTATTAAATTGACTAAACCAAGCACCCAAGAAGATGGTATGAAAGGGAGAACCTTTATTAAGGGAAGTGTAGACACCACCCTATTTCTAAAAAAGGTAAGAGATAAACTACTTATCGCCTAAATTTATGTTGATTATAGTCTATTTAGTTCTTTTTATAAAAATATATGTAATGAATTTTAAAAAATAATGAGTAAGGAGTTTGAGATGAGTAAGATGGGAGAACTAACCTACTTTCTTGGATTTAGTATAAGGTATAAGGGTGATGGCATTTTTCTTAGTCAATAAAATTACATTAAGGACATCATTAAGAAATTTGAAATGGACAAAGCCAAGCAAATAAACACTTCCATGAGTTCCACTATTTAGTTAGATAAGGATTCAAATGGAAAAATTGTTGATTAAAAGAAATACAGAGGAATAATCAAATCACTTATTTACTTGATGCTAGTAATCCTAATATTATTTAGCCTTTATCTCTATACTAGATTTCAAACTGATCCAAAAGAGTCCCACTTGGATATTATAAAGATAATCCTTAGATATCTCTTAGGAACCTAAAAATTAGGAATCTAGTATCCTAGGCATAGCACATACTCTAAAATAATAGGATATTCTAATTTAAATTTTGTTGTATATATAGTTGATAGAAAAAGCACTTCAAGAACATATCAATTTATATAATAGTTATAAGTCTCCTGGTCCAATAGAAAATATATCTCAGTTTCCCTATCCACTATTAAAGCTAAATATATAGCCTTAAAAACTTGTGTAGCCTAAGTTATTTGGTTAAAGAAATAAATAATGAATTTAGCATTACTTGTAGGCACAATTTAAATCTTATTTGATAATACTAGTGTCATATGTATTTCAAAAAATTTAATCCAAAACTCTAGTACAAAACATATAGATATAAGGCACCAAAGGAGACATAGAGCTACACCATGGAGCCACTAAAATTCAACATGCTGATATTTTTATAAAACCACTGGCCTTTAAAACCTTTAGCATCTTAAGAACCAGATTATATGTTGATGCTCTTTATTTTTTATCTTACTATTTCTGATTTTTTATTTTATTTTATTTTATCTATTTATTTATTTCTATTTATGTGTTCTTATTTTATGCTTTAGATTTTCTTTTGATTTAAATATTTACTCTATTGATAATTTATTTGGATCACTCATTGCCTACGAGCAAGGAGTGAGTCAAAGGCAAAATTTTGCATGAGAAAAAAAAAAGAAGGAGAGAACTGTAACACTAAAATAAAATGATTCTAATAGTGACACGTGCAATATATGAGGTTGAAGAAATATCCTTAATGATATGGTAGTTTAAAAACTTTCTAAAAAGAAAATAGAGGCGTTATCAGAACAACTGGAGCAAAGGTAAAGGCCATAAATCTATTAAAGTTCCATCTGATATAATTTACTTTGAGTGTAGAAAACCAGGTCACAATCTAGCTGATTGTCCCAACCTAAAGACTCACTTGAATAAGGAGAAGGGTGAAGAGAAGCCAAATTATAAGAGGGGAAAGTGAAAGACACAAATAGCTTCTTGGGCTGACTCTACCTCAGAATCATTAGAAGAAGAAGCAGAGGAAGTGGTAATATACTTGTGTCAAATAACTAATGATAATCTTTATTAATTAGATCAAGATGAGGTATGCTCTCATAAAAGAACTAGTGAGAGCATGTATTACCTGGATAGTGGTTGCTTAAGGTATATGACTGGTGGTATGAAGTAGTTTATCACACTAAAGGCCAGGTCAGGAGGTAAAGTGACATTAGGAGACAACATCACTAGAAAAGTAGTGGAATCAAGTATAATTGGAAACTCTAAATATTTTATGATTGAAAATATTTTGTTTGTTGATGGTTTAAAGTATAACTTGTTAAGTATTAGTAAATTATGTGATAAAGGATTTGATGTAAAATTTCTTTCTAATAAATGCATGATTAGATTAGATGATAAACTTGTATTAGAAGGAAAATGGTTGAATACTGTTTACAAGTTATACTTTAATTGTATTAAATATTTAAATTTCTTATGTTTAAAAGCTATAATTGTTGAATCTTTGCTATCACATAGGAGACTATGCCATCCTTGCATGAAAAGACTTAGGAACATCACTTAGAAAAACCTAGTTAGAGGCATACCTAAGTTAGAATTCATAAAGGACCACCTATATGATGTCTAAAAGCTAAGAGAAAAAGTAAAATTATCATTTCATTCAATTAAGAATATCAACACCTCTAGACTACTAGAAATTCTTCATATGAACCTATTTGGACCTGTTAATACAACCAGCTAGGAGGAAACACTTATGAATTTATGATGGTAGATGACTTCTCTTGATTCGCTTAGGTAAGATTCCAAACACATAAGAGTGAGTTTTTTTAGGAATTTAGAACCTTACCACTTGGATTGAAAGAAATTAGGATGTGAAATTTCAATAGATCATAGTGATCATTGTGGATGTAAATTCTTTATTCTAATTAATGGAAAGTCACCCTTAGGAAAACTTGATCCTAAATCTGATGGAGTCTTCTTAGGTTACTCATCTTTAGGTAAGGCTTATAAAATATTCAATAAAAGGACCCTAGTATTAAAATAGTTTATCCATATGGTATTTGATGAATCAAATAAAAACTCTGAATCTAAACCAGAAGATGAAGAAGAAGTGGAGGTCATTCAGGGGGTAGAAACCATTGCCATAAGATATAAAGTAGAATATTAAGAGCAATTGCTTAGAGATTGGAGATATTCTTCTAATCATCCTAAGGAATTGGTCTTATGAGACCCATTAGAAGGTGTAAGAATTAGACATAGACTTAGGAAGGAGGTTAGTCATTCTACATTTATTTCCATGATATAACCCATAAGTATTAATCAAACCTTAGGAAATGAATTCTGGATCATAGCAATGTAAGAAGATCTAAACCAATTTATTAGGAATGATGTATGGGAATTAATTAAGAGACTTTAGGAGCGTTTCATGGTTGGAACAAAGTGGATCTTCAAAAATAAGATGAATGACTCTGGAATATTAGTAAGAAATAAGTCCAAATCAGTAGCTAAGGGGTATAATGAATTTTAGGGAATAGACTTTGAGGAAACCTTTTTCTCAATACCTAGACTAGAAGCCAAAAGGGTGCTCGTAGCATTTGCTAGCTTCAAGGATTTTAAATTATATCAAATGGATATTAAGAGTTCCTTTTTAAACAGGGTAATCAAAGAGATTTTTATGATGTGTAATCCCCCAGATTTAAGAATTCACAATTTCTAAACAATGTGTTTAAATTGAAAAATGTAGTATATGGGTTAAATCAAGCACCTAGGGCTTGGTATGAAAGACTGAGGATATTTCTTCTAAATAACGGTTTTGTTAATGGTCGTGTAGATACCGCCCTATTCCTAAAGAAAGAAGGAGAAGTGTTGCTAACTTGTCAAATCTATGTTGGTGACATTTTATTTGGATCATCAAATAAAAATTGTTGTGACGAATTTTCAAAAACCACGAGCAAAGAGTTTGAAATGAGCATGATGGGAGAACTTAATTATTTTCTTGTATTTAGTGTAAAATGGTGGGATAATGGAACCTTCCTTAGCCAAAATAATTACATCAAGGAAATTCTTAAAAAATATGAAATGGACAATGCTAAGGCCATAAACACTCCCTTGAGATCCACTGTTCAATTAGATAAGGACCTAAATGAAAATTTAGTGGACTAGAAAAAATATATGGGAATTATTGGATCACTTTTGTACTTAACTACTAGCAGGCCATATATAATGTTCAGTATTTGCCTTTATAATAAATTTGAAGCATATCTAAAAGAATCACACATGACTACTATTGAAAGAATCCTTAGATATTTGTTAGGCACTCCAAACCTAAGAATTATGTATCTTAGACACAACACCTCTTTTAAGATCATAGGATATTTGAATCCTTATTTTGAAGGATATAGGGTAGATAAAAAAGTACTTCTGGAACTTATAATTTCATAGAATAATCCTTAGTTTCTTGATCTAGTAGAAAATAAAATTTAGTAGCCCTCTATATAGCTGAGGCAAAATATATAGTAGTAGGGAGTTATGTTACTCAAGTCTTATGGTTAAAGAAACAACTATTAGAACTTGGACTACCTATAGCCACCAATCCAATTATGTGTTAAAACACTACTGCAATTTGCATATCCAAAAATACAATTAAGCACTTTAGTACAAAACATATAGACATTAGGCATCACTTCATAAGAGATCATGTTGCAAATGGAGATATAGAATTACATCATATAGCTACATGAGGTTAATTAACACACATTCAAAAAAAACCCTAGCCTATGACACCTTTAGAACCTTGAGGATAAAACTAGGTGTTATAGATATTCATGCTTAATACAAGAGAATTAAAAAGAAAATTTCATTTGGAAGCATTTTCTCATATGTGTTTAAGTTTTATGTGGTTCTTCATGTACTTGTTCATATTTTATTTGTTGTTATTTTTCAAAAAACAAACAAACAAACAAACAAACAAAAAAATTGGTCTAAGATATTTCTTGATCAACACACACACACACTTTATTTAATCAATCAATCCAATTTTTTCTAATCGTATTGTACGGTTCACATTCATATTGTATGATATACATAAAAGCACAGATCACAACCCTTTATTTCAACAATGGTCTAGATTGAATCACTGCTATACACATCATGATATACGAACCTTTCTTCATATTGTATGAACCACATGTCCCTAACCAAGGAGGAGTTCAATCTATTTGGAACAAAATTATTATCATTCATACTGTACATTACCTCCCTTCGTACTATATGATGCACATGTCAAAATGGTTTGGGGCGAGTTTAATTCAGTCGGTATGATAATAATTGAAGTTTGTACTGTACAAACACCTATTTGTATTATACAATGCTTTTTGTCAAACATACCGATGACCCCTTGGGTTGAACAAAAATCCTTAAGATCGTCAAGTATAATATTGATCATACTGTATGATTTGTCCACTTTTTCTAATAGGTCATCCAGATGAATTAACTCCATGATCGTACTATATGATACCTCGATCATACTATAGAAATGGCCAAAACTTTATAAATAGGAGGGTTAGACTGGTTCAATTCACTCAAACTTCCTTTATATTCCTACTTTCTAATCATTCCTATTCAATGGTCAGTGAAAACAAATATCGAAGAAAAACTCAAGGGAGCTCCTCGTCCTCTCATTATTTTGATGATCACTTCCTCTTTGTACAAGATGAAGATGCATATCAAAAATATAAAGAGGTGAAAATCACCCCCCTCCCGAATGTTAAATAAACATGCCCTAAACTTCAAGGTAATGAGCCTTTTCACCTCCACCACCCTTCAATTCCTCCTTACCCTGGCTTTTCCTTTCAATTTTGAACTTATGTATGAATTCTTAGCAAAACTTAGGATGAATTTAGAAGTCTCTACCATGACCTCCTTTGTTTGCAGTCAAAATTTAATAATTACTAAAGTTGATTTAGTAGAATACATAGGCCTCTCTGCTGAAGGACCTCACACTCAATTCATTATTTCACAGGATTTTAACTGGATTGTTGTTAACTTAATTATTAGGAATATGCCTTCAAAACTACACCTACCCTTTATACAAACTTTAAATCAAAATGCTTGTATAATCTAGCATCTACTTTGCACTTCTAATATACTCAATGTTAGAGATCAAAATAATCCCACTTCTCTTCGTTGTCACTTACCTCATAATGTCAAGTACTTAATTTGACGAAGCCCAACTAATTCTTGACTATTTCCATAACATGAACCATATTCGACATCTAAACACTCATAGGAAACATAATGTAGCCTTAGGACACATCGTAGGCTATATCCTTAACCACAAATATTAACTCACCTTTCCTATTCCACTTGATAATGTCCCTCTTTTCTATATGAATGCCTCTTTTTGTATCCTTTTCATTGGGGGCTAGAGCATGTTGAGTCGGATTTTGTTAAAGAAGGGGAAGCTACTCCTACAGGAGGACCTCCACCACCATAAATACCATCACCTACACTTGCCTACCATGTCTATCCTCAGGGTGATATCATTCAATGGCTCGAGCAACTAGAAACTTGACTTGATTACCATATCCAACAACAACACTAGTAGAATGGGATGACATGTGATGATTTGGAGAATTATTTACCTCAATAGATAATCAATTTGTTTCCCTCCATCTATTCTTTCAGCCACCACTACCACCTCCTGATAAGGATTCACCTTTCTAGTAGTATTTGTCTGTTGTGTCTTTCTTTTTTTATACAGCACTCTTCGGTTAGCCAACCATTGTTAGAGACCAGCATTCTTCTTCGGTTAGCCAACCATTGTTAGATTCTTTTATTTGTAGATCCAGAATTTGTTCCATCAAATTATCTTTAAGCAGGTTCAAGTTCTTCAGCTTGGCTTTACTCCAGAAAAAGAGAGCCTTTAACACTTTTTTGAATTTAGAGCCCAAAATCTGGGAATGAGAACCCAAAATTAATTTGTTCCATTCTTTTCTTACCATAGATAAAGTAGCTGGATAGGATGTCCACACATCCTCAAATTTAATGCACTTTGAATTTGAAGATTTTAGCACAAGGAAATTAAGAATAATCGGAAGCTACTCTAGCTATATGCAAACTACCAAATGATTAGAAGAATTTATAGCCAAAGAGTTAAGGAAACACCTGTCCAATCTTTACAAGATTGGAGCTCCTCCTTCCTTGTTGTTGCACCAAGTAAATCGAGGCCCAATAAATCTTACTTCATGGAAATAATTATTAGCAAAGAATGCCTCCATTTCCTTCGACCCTTTTGAGAAATGAAACCTTTTACCTCCTCTTTTGTCTTCCCATGAAGTGAGTCAATTCAAATCTCCACCAACCACCATGGGGAGTTTTTCAGAAGAATGCACATCCAAAATGTTCCAAATTTCTCTCCTTTTATACAAATCTTTGTTTCCATAGACCGAAGCCACCCTCCATTTAATTTTTTTGTAAATTGAGAGATCCCCAATGATACATTGGGAAGAGGATTCCAGCAAAGAAAATTCAGCTAGGGACGTGTTCCAAAGAAGAATTATCCCACCAAATAAACCAATAGAAGGCACCATCACATAGTCCCAACCTTCTCTAATAATCATCTTGACTTCTTTCATATCAAAATTAGATAACTTTGTCTCTAACAACCACAAAAAAATGACATTATGCAATTTAACAAATTCTTTAAGGAATAGAGAAGAACCCCTCCTTCCTTCTCCTCTACAATTCCAAAAAGCTAATAAATATATTAATGTAAGATCGGGGAAGAACTCCCCATTGTACCTTTCATTTCCAACTCCATCCTCCTACTCCTTGGATTGGTACTAATAAGTCCAAGGTCTTTCAGTTGTTTAGATTTCTTCTTTTTAACCAAGATGGATTCCTCTTCTTTGCCATATTCCAATGGTTCTAAAATACTGAAAGAATATCTAGAGTTATCAACTTCAGGTGGCCCTTTCATTGATATTGAATCATCTGCTTTTTCCTAGAAAATTTCTCCATCTTCCACTTGATCAGTTAGAGCACTGAATTTATTTTCAGCTGTATGAATGGAGATGATCTCCCTTGAATTTGGACCAATCTCTGTGGGAGCAACACTAAAATTTTCCCGAGCTGACATGTCACAAATTACTTTAGTTCTCAGGATTCTTCAACTACATTTTGCTTTACATGAACAGGTTTCGTGACTTCTGATGAGCTTCTAACAATCCTAGAGTCTTTTCTTTTCCACGGGACTTTATTTAAGGGGTGCTGGATATTTTTTTGGGTTCTGCTATTAACCCTCTTACTTCCGCGATTAAGAACTAACCATGGCCCATATCCCGAATCTTCATTACTTCTGCCACTTTCAACTTGAATAAGCTCTTCATTCTTTGAATTTGGATTATCAAAAGCATTCATCTTCTCTTAAATCTTGGGAAGTTCTTCATTAATTCCACAAAGTTCTTTGTTGTGGCCAATTAGTCCACATTTGTAACAAAACTTTGGAACCCGTTAATATTCTATCTTTTGATAGAATTATCCAGAACTGCCTTCCACCCATACACCTAGTGTAAGCTTAGCATCCAATTTGATTTAGACACATACCCTTCCGAATTCTCTCCGTCCCCACTGGAACATGTTTCCGTCAAGCAAATATGGTTTTCCAACCATTGAATCAATTCTACAGATGTTTATATTATCCCAACAATGAAGTGGAAGATTTGGAAGTCTGATCCAATTTGAAGCTGTCAATCCCTTGAGCAAATTTGGAGAGAAATTTTGGGACCACTTTTCAATCCCAACTATTTGTCCGTTGACAAAATACGGCCCATTAGCCATTACTGCTTCCATTTGATCTGATTCTAGAAAAGAGCAGAGCACCCACTCCATGCCTAACATAGTGAGGTGGAATTTACCAAATTGAGCCCATTTCCTTCTAAGCTCTGAATTGATTAACCATACAGGTGGTTCTCCTCCAAAAACTTTTACAACTAATGAGTTGATAAGCTTGTTTGCATTTTCTTTTTCATTTAGTTCATGCAATTTAACAGTCACACCATCTTTAGCTAAAAAGTTGCCCAATTACAAATCTGATACTATGATATTATCTTTTCTCCTCCATGGATTTGTTTGCCCTACCTCATTAACACGAACTGGAATAGCAGCATCATCCCCACAATCAACCTTCTCAGCATTTTCAACATTTCTAACCTTCATCAGATCAGAATATAGAATTTTCGATTGTTCTACAGTATTCAGGGATTTTTCCATAGAAATAGCTTCTCCTCCATAGTCACTGGTGCATCCCCTTTATTTGTACTGAGTACATTCATTGAGTATCGAGATGAAGAGCCTTCATTCATGCCTTTAATAATTCCATATCCTAGAATTAGTTTCTCAATCAGTGGCCTCGAGGAAGAAGAAGCATCACATCCTCCCTTTGGTGACAATGGCATCCCTCCTTTGAACACCTTCTTGGCCTTCTCCTCAGCCATTATGCTCTTCCCTTTGCCAATCGCTTCTGGTTGTTTTCTTACAACAAAACCACCTTCATTAATAACAATGTTTTTTGTTGATCTCGGTTTAGTCATCTTTTTGAAGCCATGCTTATCATCTCCGAACACTGGAAGCGATAGGAGCAGACGAGCTGAAGCAATTAAAGGCTTGGTACTGTTGTGACGATCCTAGCTTGTCGTCGGTCATCAGATGCTGGTGAACGTCCGCCGCCATTGATTCCCAACAATTCCTGCAAAGAACAAAATTTGAGTTCCCGTGAGAATCCAAACTGTTTCCTCAGTGGTGTAGTTTACTTTGAGTAACTTTCTTGGAGGGTATTCAAGTATGGTGTGTTTACTCTATATACTTTAGATATCATTTTCCTATACTTAACAATCCTTACCTCATAATGCACTTTATTCATATATGTGTGTGTGTGTGTGTGTGTGTGTGTGTGTGTGTGTTAGGATGCTTGTAAAAATAAAAGTAGAAGTATGTAGGCTGCTTATAAATTTAAATGATAATGTAAATATTAGAGGTTTGATTGTAAAATTAGATTAAGTTATAATTTATGAAGAGTTGTAAAAGATTTAAAAATGATTCTTTCTATACACTTGTAAGTTCCAAAAAAAAAAAAGATTCTTCTTCCTTTAAAATGATTATCTTTTAAAATTTTATAAAAGATCTATGAGCTAGAATATTTGAAGATATAAAATAAACAATCATGTTTAAATCTTCATTATATATGAATAGAAAACTATGATTATTATGGTGGAGCCTTTCCACCTTATTTTTGAAAAGATCTTGGGTTATACTATATTTTAAATTAATAAATAAAATTTTATTTACATTATTTTATAAATTATACATTGAACATTATGCTAGATAAATGTGCTTGGATATTAAAGAAACATTGATTAAATATTAGACTAAATCCTTAATTCCTTAGGAATAGAGTCCTCCTATCTTGAATTAATAAGGCGATTGATTACTTTAGAATGTTAGCTGGAAGCTTATTCTAGAAAAAAACATAAGTCCAAATTATATACATGCCTCTTGAAATTACTCGCTGAGAGGGCTATTCAAATATAAATGTTAATAAAAAATCTTAAATAATCCTTAGGATTTAATGAACTCAAATCCTTAATTAATTCCTTAGAATTTTGGGAAGTGTAGTAATTATTTTAATTAGGAGTATTCTTCTCAGAGATGTAATTAACTACAGGGGTTTGCCCTTACAAGAAGTCTAAGACCCAAAATTAAAATAAATCAAACCTTAGTTCCTTTCTAAGGTATGGGAAGAATTTGTAAATGTAGACCTAACTTTAAATATTAGTTTAACTTCATAATAAAAAGATAAGTGGATATTTCTTTTATCCATATGGATGTATTGAATATTTATTGTTCTATTTTTAATATAAAAACAAGTATCTTGTTTAGTTTTATGATCCAAATAATAAGTGAATATTTTTTTATCCTTAGGGATGAATTAATTATTCTTTATTTTATTTTAGTATGAAAATAAATTCATTGATTTAGTTTCATGATTAAAATGATAAGTTAATATTCCTTTTTTCCTTAAGAAAGAATTAAACATTCCTTATTATGTGTTTGATTATGAAAATAAAGAGAATTTCTCCTTTTAAATTGATAGTAGAATATTAGTTTATCTTCCAAGATTGTATAATATTAATCTTTGTAGATTTGATGAAAAGAATATTTAAAATAAATCATGTCACGAACATAAAATTTATCCATAACTACATACATAGTATATGTAAGCACTAAATAAAGAACAGTATATATTGAGAATATACATAATTTCATTCCAAGCACAACACTCTATATTAGTATTTGTATTAAGTTTATATCATTTGCCCAAAACAAAAAAATTAGCCAGACATGTAAATTTGAAAGCAAATTCATTTTTAATTCACTTATAGAAGAAAATATACAAGAGAAACAATGAGAAATAACTTCACCAGCTTAATACAATTAACCTCTCCTTACCCCTTCCACCTCTATTGGTAGGATTACATATATAAGATAGGCTAAGATCTCCAATAAAGTATTTTATACTTCCTTAACCTCTCTTAAACTTTACACTTAGGTGGCACTATGGAACTACACTACATATTATAGGATTCTAATGAAAATGATCGAAGACCTAAATAAAAGAATTGATAATATACCTATAGTAAGAGAAGAAATAGCCTCAGGCACTATGACACTCAAAATGGTGGCGTTGAACATTTTAAAATGAACTAGAACCTCAGTGTTGTTATGCTTTCTACACTTTAATGTTGTGCTAACTAAACATATTTATTGGATGAACTGGCACATCTATTAGCTAAATTAATGTACTTTTATCTTTCATCAACTGCTCCACCATGGTGCTAAAAATTTTGAGTGTCGTGGTGCTCAAATATGTAATCTGATTCTAAAGAGTTGTGAGGGACGATTCTATGGCATTCAAATTCTTGAGACTTTGGTATTATGGTGAAGATTTTTTATGTTTTAGTGCTATGCAGTGCTGTGATGTTAACTTGAACTCTACTAGGGCTCCAAATTATTTTATATTTTCCTAAGGCACCCGTGATGCGAATCCTTGATCTGGCATTAAGGCGTTGCATATACTACGGTGTTGGTAGTTGAAATAATGCTATGCTAATTCAACACTTATGAATTTTTCTTTTCATTTTCCTAAGCATTTTCGATACAACATCAACAGCAACACTCTATTTTCACTAAATTTAATTGTAAGAAATAGTACAAAATTTATAATTAATAGTATTTAACTACTTCTGTATATATATATCATCATTAAAAGTCCTTAGATGACACTAGAAAGTGCTCTGAAAACACTTGAAAGTTCATTAGGGATGTTAAGCCCTCATGAACTGGCCCAAGGCTAACACAGAAAAGATGTGAATTGGATAACTTTAAAACCAAAGATAAAACTCAAACCAAAATCACCACAGAAATCAAAGTGCGGAAATTAAATAATACGAAAGCAATAATAAGAAAATAACACACTAGATCTATAGTGGTTCGGTCAAACCATGACCTACGTCCACTCCTTGGAGGCACCCTCCAAGTATTGCACTACAAAAGTGTCTCTCCTTTAGCCCCCACAGCTAGGCAGAGAAGCCCTTACAAAATCACTTCCACCTTCCCCGGTGCGGCGGAGTCGCCGGGTCCTTTGACACCAAAGAGATCTTCTTCTTTGTTGAACTTCCCTCAAGACAAGCCTTGAATCCGACGGTATTCAGGTGCGAGCTTGCCGGAGCAACCGTGTGGATCCCCCACCACACTCCCTTGAGTCCCCCCTCACAGGATCTTCTCCCTCTCTCAAACTCCACCCTTTCCTCACTCCCTTTGCAAGCTTTCTCTTCAAGTTTCCCCCACAAGAACGAAGCTACAATGGCTGCCAAAGACGCTTACAAAGTGCCTTATCATAGCTTAAATAGAAGAGCTAAAAATGAGCTCATTAATGCAAGTTGCCGATATACCTATCGTCCTAGCCGATCAGTACAAATTCAGTTCATTAGCCCGGGACGATTTGGGACGATCAGAAGAAAATTGTTTACATCGTCCTGGCCAATGTCACAATCATCCAGGCCGATTAGTGTAAAACTGATTTCAATCATCCTGATCATCGCCCTGAATTTGAGCTGTCCGATGCAGATCGTCCAGGACATCATCCCGGCCGATCAGGCGATCGTCCCAGACGATGTGATTGTATCAATTAACCATTAATGCTTTCCAAAGATACCAGATCAATTTAGGCATAATTGAGTTAGATCATCCTGGTCGATACAAATATCGTCCTGACCAATTTTCTAAAATAAAGAATACCTAAACTGATTATGGCAGTTGATTCTTTCTGAATTTAGACTATCATCCTGGCCGATACAAGTATCATCCAGGCCGATCCGCTAATGACGGCTGCCTTAATGAGGATGTCCTAATTAGGGTTTCTGATTTTTGGAGATATCGTCCCGACCGATATTACCAAAAATAGAAATCTTATAGGGAACAACATGTAATCTTCCATGTTACAAATCAATAGATTCCACACCAAATACAACAGACTCAAGAAAGGAAAAAGATTACAAACTGACTCAGACCTAGTCTACCCAATCTTGAGCTGATTCCAAATTATAGTCCGATCGTGTGAACCTGAAACGTTAGTACATAAGGCAGTCGTAAGAATGTTTGCTATCATCAAAATCATAAGCCATAGATCAGCAACAATCATACTAATTGCTTCTATTATTAATTATATAATTGCAAACATGCTTTATCTTCTTTTCTATACCTAAAGTTCAATAGTATGGTTTTAGTGACCTGCTGGGCTTTTTAAGCTCAATATATATAGTTTAATGATTTTAGGTTAAGGAAGAGGATTTGGATGTGAGATTAATCAGATATTATATTCCTTAAGTTTTACTAAGATTTTGTCTTTTAGTCATTTTTTTAGGGTTAAGAGTGGTCAGATAGTATACTATATATGTATGACTCATATCTATTATGTATAATTTTTAGAGTAGTGGTCATAGTTATACATTACTATTTTGATCAAAAGCTTCATCTCCCCTAATATTTTATTTTTGGAAAAAATGAGTAAGGTCTAGTTATTATTACTACATGATATAATTCTTTTAAACTAGATTTTAGAGTGTGACAAACTTGGTCTCAGAGCATTTTTATCAGAAGAATTGAACTATTATCTAAGCTATAATTTCATTGGTTAAGAATATAATTTTTATATTTGGCATGATTTGTATTGAAATAAAGTAGTTAGTATTTTATTATGATTATCTTGAAATGATGATTTGGGTGGTGGAGTAACCTAAAGATTTGTGAAAATAATTTTGGTCTCTATTAAATCCTAAATAATAATAATAATAATAATAATAATAATTGGGATGTAAATTACATGTGTTTAATTATTTAGGATAATCATATATGTAGTATAGAAATTTCTTTTATTATTTAGATGTAATGTAATTTGATTAAGTTATGTGTTATGAAAGTGAGTCTTTGAGTTGGGATACTACATCCAACTTAGAATCCAAATAAGAGAGAACATCCCTTAGGAGAGAGTTCTTTTTCATTTGGTAATCCAAGTTAGGATGACTTTAATATCCAAAGAGAAAAGAAAATACCCCTTTTTTGAAAGTATTTCTTTTCATTTGGATATCTAGAACCGACAAATCCAAGGAGCTTGTAAAAGGATGAAGAAGTGAAGACAGAAGAGTATCATACTCAAAGTCACTTGTGTCGATCCTAAGATTAGAATCTGGGTTTTGTTGAAGAAGTGAAGACAGAAGAGTATCATACTCAAAGTCACTTGTGTCGATCCTAAGATTAAAATTCAGGTTATTATCAGTGGTACCTAGCCACTTTTAATTTATTCAAACCCTAGGTTGTATAATTAAGTGGCACTTACTACATGTGCATTCAATTTGTTTAATTTTATTAATTTGATTGATTTAGTAATTTACTTTGGTTGCGCCTAGGATTGTTTATTTTTCCTAATTTCTTTTCTTGCATGATATTTTTGTTTTAGTATGCATATAATCAGAGGCTTGTGAGTGAACATTAAAATATTTTCAAGTTAAAATTATCATTAAAATTTTAGGCTAAGCATAGAAACTCTAACATTCTAAGAAGTAAGCAAAGGATCACCGAGAGCCTACATAAAAGAATATTTTTATCTTATCTTCCGTGTTAGGTACCTCCCCACCTGTGAGTTTTGGAAGGCCACCTAACCTCTTAGGGTTTAGTCTTGTCAAGGGAATATTTTGCAATCTCTAGAATAAAAAAATATTTAAGCTTTATTTTTAAATCACTTCATACATTTTATACATTTCATCAAGTCAATTAGTATTCATTGCATTAGAGATCAATTTAAAGTGTTTAAAACTTTAATTGCATTTTTCTTGAGCATTTTCTTCCTCCAAAAGGTCGATGGGCCAATTAGGATCCACTCATGATGTTGGCCCCATATGTTCAAAACTTTAATTCTACCACTCTTTCTTATAAAGACCAAACTCATGGATTTTAAATCACCTAAGTGGTTAGCAGGCTCCGCAATCCAGGCCAAGGTAAGTCCATATTTTGTACTACATTACCTAAGTTTGGGTTAGTTTAATTTAGTGCCCAAAATAGATATAGGATCCAAGGGAGACTTAAAAATCTTAAGACCCCAACCTCTAGGAATCAAATCCTAACTTTCTAATAAATTGATTAACTCAAATTAAAAATAATTCTATGAATCAAAACTTAAAGCCCAACACCTAAAATAAACTGGGGTGTTTTCTAAAGAGTTTTAGAATCCCAAAACACCTCCTACTTCTCTTCCCTTGACATTCAGAAATAAGTGCTCAAACTTTGATCTAATTCCTATTAGATTTCTAACCTCGCTTCCTTTGATATCAATCCTCAAGAAATTCTAATTAATTTTTTTTGTTATTATAATTGTGTGTATATTGTAGGAAATTCAACTTCCCTACAATATAATTAATTATGAAGCTTACACTCGTAGGACATTTAAAGCCCACATATACTTTTCAAAATTTATTTTCAAAACCAATAAGTCTTCTGTGGGAAAATAGAAGTCAAAGATGATCATTATCATCATATTCAGATGATTGATTGATGAATGATTTTTTCTTTCCTTGAGAAGATATATCCTTTCTTATTAGGATTCTAAATATCAAACTAATGATCTCTTATCCAAACTATCATAGTTAGATACTCGATAGAACTTCATGTTGACTCTTTGGGGTTACATATAGTTCTTCCTTAAATCTGACTATCATAGCATGTATGAAACTTTCAGCTTCATTATATGAACCCATTAGGAAATGATATATTTGCCTCATGGGGTAATATATCATTCATAATGCGGGTTTTATTTTTAGAATGAAATTCTATAAATTAACTTTTTCCCAAAGAAGTTTAACCTTTTCAAAACCTCATTTTCAAACACTTTCAAACACAAATAGATCATCAACTAGTGGTGGAGCAAGCCCCTCATTACACAATCCTTGTTTAAATCTCAATCCTCTTTGGTTAAGTATGAGTCTCTAGACTTAGGCTTTCTTTCCATATAATCATCTATTAATAGTGGAGCAAGCCCTAGGTGTCACCTCTCCTGTCAAAATTTTGATCCTTTAAGGTTAGGTGTGAGTCCCGACCAACACTTATGCTTCCTTATCTTATGATCATCTGCTAGTGGAGGAGCAAGTCCTTCCTTGTTCCATCCTAATATAAATCTTGATTATCTATGGCTAAGTGTGAGTCAAAACATTTAGACTCCTTTTCATATGATCAATTACTAATATGGAGCAAGCACTCGTGGCACCACTCTAGTCTTAATTTTGATCCTTTAAGGTTATCTATGAGTCACCATACTTAGGCTTCCTCTACTTATGGTCATCCACTAGTGGTGGAGGAAGTCCCTCATGGCGCCATCCTAGTTAAAATCTTGATTCTTTATGGTTAGGTGTTAGACTTCCTTTTCATATGATATTCTAGTAGGGGAATAAGACCCTTGGCAGCACTCTAGTATAAATTCTAATCTTCTATGATTTGTTTTTAGTCTATATACTTAGGGTACCTTTTTTGTGATCAATTATTAATGGTGGAGTAAGCCACTCGTGGCACAATCCTAAGAAAATCTTAAATTCAAACCATTCTTATTTAAGAATGAATTTTCTCATGTATTTTCTCTAGTTTGTTGAGATATGGTTAATTCCCCTCATGTTGTAATCCCTTCTCTTATACAGCAAAAAAAGACTTTTAAATCTTATCAAATCCAACCCTACTAGTGATGGAACAATCCCCTAATGGTACCATCCTATTTCAATTATCAAATTCCTTCTTAGAAATCTTTTTTCTTTAGGTTTTCATCATTGAAATTTCTTTATATTTTATTGACTAATTCGATCAACGCCAATACATGTGATGTATTTTGCATGTTCATAATGCCTATTGGGTGTCTATTTATTGACCTCATTTTTTGAATTAGATTATTTTTTGAAATTATTCTAAAATTATTAAACTTAATCAATCAATTCAAATACAATTTATAGTCCAAATCTCAAAATCTTAACTCAAAACTAAATCATAAAGCCTTAGATTTTTTCTATTTTGTTGGATATTTTTAATTAAAAGAAAACTAGTCAAAGCCTTTGTATTTTTTATGTGAGAATTTTCACAGTAATTAAGTATGTATCTATAGTCTATTTAAGTATTTGGAGGCATCATTGTCCTTCTAAATTATAAAAATCAAAGCATATTCAAAGCATGCAAAACTTTATATTTACAGTGTATGCCAATAAACTTAGCATCTTATGGAAATTGACCATGGAAGTTTGTCCAAAATTATTGAACATAAACATTATCAAGAGCATGATGCATTTAACCAACATTGAACCATGTTCATGACTCAATCAAACTCACTTAAACCCTAGAACTTAAAAACTCCTAAATTTATAATTCCCATAAACATGAACATGGCTCAATGAAGCCAAATCATGAAACCACTTCAAACATATCTCAAATATTACTTGGAGTGCATTGCACCCAAACCCAATTCATGTTAAGAGAGTTTCTATTTGCTTGCTTTACATTCTTGCAACTTGTATAGTTTTGATGATTTCAAATATTATTGTTTTATGTATAGTTATCTCCTAACACTTTATAGAAGAGTTATTTTTGCTCTTATGTGTACTAACATTTCAGGAAAATCAAACTCCAGACTACAAAGACTTCAAATCAAATTCAGTATGAGATACTTTGTGTATTTATAAACTTATATTTTTCTTTGAATTAAATTTGAGAGGAAGTGATTGTAAATGAGTGAATACACACACACACACTCTTTAGGAGATCTTGAGAAATTTGTACTGATCGTGTGGGACGAACATAGTCCGTACGGGATGATCAAGTTAGTTAACTCCTCGTAAGAGCAATGGAACGATCAGGAATTGAAAAAAAATTTTTCTATGTCTTGATCATCCAGGATGAAGTGTATTCGTCCCAGGACGAAATGTTTTCTTAAAAATTTTCATTCAAGAATGAAGTGTATTCGTTCCAGGACGAGTTGCTCTCTGGAGCATTTTCGTCCAGGACGAAGTGTATTCGTCCTGGGATGATTTGCTCTCTGGAAAAATTTCATCCGGACGAACCCATAATTCGTCCTAGGAAAAAGTAAACAGAAATCTAAAATTAAGTATCATTCTGCAGTTTTTGGGAACCGACCTATGGAATAACCGTTCGTACCAGAGAAACCTAGATCGTACGGGAAGATGTGTGTGTATGAAGCCATTTCATACCCATATACATTAGGTTCGTTTCCAACGCATTTAAGTAAAATTGTCCAGGATGATCCACGATCGTACGGGACGATCCAATTCGTATTGACTTAAAAATTTATAGTTTTTGGATGATTTTTTGTCTTTCCTATAAATAGTTAAAACTAAACTGCCACATAATCTTTTTTCCTACTGATCTTCGTGCCTATTGAAAGAAGAGTCAAGGAGAGAGTGTGAGAGAGTGTTTGAAGGTGATCTCTTGCCATTGGAGCGTGAAGGTTTCTCTTGGTACTCAAAGGTAAGAGTCTTTACTCTTGGTTTGTGATTACTTCACTCTTTTCTCTCTTTCTTCTAGAATTCTTATGAGAAGATCTGTCAAGGAGATCCGGTTTTCTACTAACACTTGGAGAGTGTGAATAGCCTAAGGGTTCTCTTCCCACACTTGGAAAGTGTGAACAACCGAAGGGTTCTCTGCCCATACTTGGAGAGTGTAAATAGCCGAAGGGTTCTCTACCTACACCGAAAGAGTGTAAAAGGATGACGGTTGTCTGCGAACACTGGGGATAGTGTAAAAGGATGAAGGTTCTCTGCCAACACTGGGGATAGTGTAAAAGGATGATAGTTCTTTGCCGCACCGGGTAGTGGTAGAAAGAGTGTTTGTAAAGGCTTCTCCGCCTTGCTGTGGGTGCAAAAGGAAAGTCACTATTGGTATAAGTGCAATACTCGGAGGGTGCCTCCGAGGAGTGGATGTAGGTCTGGTTTTGACCGAACCACTATAAACCTCGTGTCTTTATTTTTATGCTGCCTTTTTTATTTTTGTGTTTTTACTTTTAAAACTATGGTTGAAAAACATTTTCCACAAAACTAATTAAAGTTTTTTTTTGGTTTGAAAATTAAAAAGAGGGATTAATTTTTTAATTACTAATTCACCCCCCCCTCTCTTGGTTAGCCGTTGGGACATAAGCTTAGGTTTAACAACCTAATTCATAGTGAAAGAGTTTCAACAAGTGGTTTTATGAGTTTTGTTTCAAAACCTTAAGTTTAGACTACTTTTGATTAACGTAGATGGCTACAATTGGAAATCAAAATACACCTGAGGGTTACTCTATAACTAGACCTCCACTATTCGACAATATACCTTTTGATTTTTGGAAAACACGCATGTCTATATTTTTTAAGTCACTTGATTATCGTATGTGAAACTTACTTCAGGAAGGGTATAGAAAACCAATTAGATTAGTTGATGAAGTTAGTGTTGAAACACCTTTTACGGACTAGACAGTAGAAGAACGTGACTTAGCATAACTAAATACCAAATGCTTGAATAGTTTCTTTATGCTTTAAAATCAGTAGACTACATACGGGTTTCCACTTGCAAAAGTGGAAAGGACATATGGGATAGACTTTGTATAACTTATGAGGGGACTAATGAGGTTAAGTAATCTAGGCTTAATATCTTGTTGCATGATTAAAAACTGTTTTGCATGAAATCAAATGAATGCATTTCTGATATGTACACAAGATTCACACAAATAGCCACCTCTTTGCATGTACTGGGTAGGGAACTAACGAATGATGAAATGGTTAATAAGATTCTTCGTTGTTTGCCTACTACTTATGATGCTAAAATTACTGCAATTATAGAGTCTAAAGATCTAAACATTTACTCTATTGATAATCTTCTTGGTTTGCTAATTACATACGAGCAAGGAGTTAGTCAAAGAAAGATTGATGCAGGTGAACCACGAAGGGAGAAAAACATAACACTAAATATGAAAGAGTCTGAGAGTGAACATTCACAACCTGAGGATGAGGACGACATCGCTTTGATGACTAGACAATTCAGAAGCTTTCTGAAGAGGAAGCAGAAGAGACACCAGCATTGGAATAGAGAAAATTTTAATACAAATGCCAAGGTTTCAAATGATGTGATTTGCTATGAGTGCAGGAAACCTGGTCATATCATGACTGAATGCCCAAAACTCAAAGTCACTCCTAGCAAGGAGAAGGTTGAGGATAAATCAATTGCAAAGAAGGGCAAGAAGAAGTTTCAAAGAGCTTTCTGGGCGGACTCAGCTTCAGATTCATCAGAGACTGAGAAGGAAGAGAAAGTCACTAATATGTTCTTAATGGACAATAATCTTAACCAGTCAGATCAAAAAGAGGTATGTGACTTAACCTATGATAAACTTTTTGAAGTTTCTGAACACATGCATGGTGCATATAGGAAAATAAAGAAAATGCATGGTAGTCTAAGTTTAGATTTTGAAGAATTACAAAAGGAACATGAAATCCTTAGGAAAGATCATGCTTTAATTGATGACAACCACATAAAATTACTTGATGAGTTTGATGACTTGAATAAAAAATATAAAAATTTAAAATCATCCTATGCTGAACTTGAAAAAGATTTTAAAAATTTTAAGGATGTATCTGAGAGAAAAATTTATAGATCAAATTACACAAATCAAATTTTGGAAGATATGAATTCATTTTATAAATTAACGATAAAAGCTCTGAAGGATAATAGGATACCCCCTAAACTTAAAGATTTTACTAATCCTATTATGTATCCTAAATTTATGCAATCCCTGAATAGACAGATGAATGTTAGAAGACTTAAGAAACCATTTCCAAAAGTAAAATGTAAAAAATATGGATTGTTTGGATATATAGCTCACACCTGTACTTTAGAGATGAAAACTTATTTGGTGTGGAGACCTAAGATGCATAAACCTAGACATATCATATATGCATCTGATTATATATTGCCAAAAGGAGAATGCAAACTAGTTTGGGTTCCCAGATCTAACTTTTGTTAATTTTTGTAGGGTCGCTCTCACACAAGATCTTATGAGAGCATATGGTACCTAGATAGCGAATGTTCAAAGCATATGACTGGATATACTGCATAATTCATATCGTTGGAAGCCAGGAGTGCAGGCAAGGTTACACTTGGAGATAACACCACAAGGAAGGTGGTTGGATCAGGAATGATTGGAAATCTTAATAAATTTTATATTGAGAATTTGTTATTAGTAGAAGGCTTAAAGCATAACCTATTAAGTATAAGTCAGCTATGTGATAAAGGATATTATGTGAAATTTTTTCCTACTAGCTGCATATTAAGCCTAAATGGTAAAGATGTTTTGAATGGTAAAAGGGTATATAATATTTATTTGCTAGACTTGAATTATATTCAATCTCCTACAAGAGAGGTATACCAAAACTTTTTGTTTGAAAACTGTATCTGATGAGTCATGGCTTTGGCATAGAAAACTTTGTCACTCTAGCATGAAAAACCTTAGAAGGATTACCCAAAAGAACTTAGTGAGAGGTATACCAAAACTAGACTTTACTAAGGACCACCTTTGTGATGCATGTCAATTAGAAAAGCAAGTGAAGTCCTCTTTTCAGTCCAATAAGAATCTTAGAACTAATAAACATTTAGAGATTTTGCATATGGATCTTTTTGGACCAGTTGGAACTGTGAGTCGAGGAAAGGTATACGGTTTTGTGATTGTGGATGATTACTCAAGATTCACATAGTTTAGATTTTATTTCATAAGAGTGAATCATTTGAGGAGTTTAGAAACTTTTTGACTTGGATTCAAAGAAAACTAGGGTGTGAAATTATTTCTATACAAAGTGATCATGGAGGAGAACTTGAGAATGAGAAATTTGAAGAATTTTGTAAGGAGAAAGGAATTGATCACAATTTTTCTGCACCTAGAACCCCTATGTAGAATGGGATAGTCCAAAGGAAAAATAGAACATTAATAGAAACCACCCGAGCAATGATGGCAGAATACTCACTTCCTAAAATTATATTTTTTGGGCTGGACGCCGATTAGACACTACATGTTATGTACTGAATTAAGGGTGAATGTGAGATTAAACTAAATAAAAACCTAATAAAACCTTATGAAAAGGAAGAACACCTAATTTGATCTGCATTTGCCATGTTTTTTGGTTGCAAGAGTGTATCATTCGATAACAATGGAAAAATCTGTTATAGAAATTATGATCCAAAAATCATGAAAGAAGATTTATGTGGCATCTTAGGGGTGTTTGGAAAATCTTATAGAAGTACTCAATAAAAGAACTTTGGTAATTGAGGAAACCACACATGTTTAAATTTTGATGAATCTGAGAAATATGCGAATGAGCCAAATGTATTGTAGAAGATGAGATGAGATTAATCCGCAAAAGATTGATAAAAATAAATTTGAAAAATTTGGAAGAAAATTTGAAGAAAATATGGAAAGAAAATTTTGGAGATAAGAAAAACCTTTCCTAGAGATTTGAGATTTTCTAAAGAACACACCAAGGGAATTGTTATTATAGTGTGAACCGCAAGTGAGGTGAGTAAGGACTGGCATGGATTAAAACAAAGAACGTCAATCATTATTTCTTCAATTCCAACTATAAAACCCACTAATCAATTGATCAAGAACTTATTTGGAATGAATTTTGGAATTTTGGCCAAGCAAAGAAGAGTTGAATCAATTTGTAAGAAATATAAAGTTTAGGAATTAAACTACAAGGCCAAAGAACCAAAGTGTAGTTGGAAACTAGAGTTTTGTATTCAAAAACAAAAATAAATGCTCAAAGAGTAGTTCAATCAGAAATAAGCTAGAATTGTTGCTAACGCGGGTATATCAGATTAAAGGGATTGATTTGAGGGAGACTTTTTCCCTGATAGCTAGACTTGAAAGCAATTAGGGTTTTGCTAGCTTTTGGCTATTTATAGACAGGATTTTTTTTTTTTTGTGAAAATAAGCGAACAGCTATTGATATATAAAAAAAAGGAGAAGAACTACAAAGCATCAATATCACTCCTTCAAAAATTTTAAGACCATGACAGGAGGTCTATATTCTGTACAGCAATCATACTCCACATCAAAGCTACTATAATACGAGCAAAGTTAGCAACAAATATTTGACTAACTTTTATCTGCAATCCCTACCTTATAACCATTAAAAAGACAAAATTAAAGCTTAGTAGAAATATCCATACACCTCATCTTTGAATCTTCGCCTGTTTTCCAAAGCATTTTTTGAAGTAGGATCATGATATTCTTTGAATTGTCCACCTTCATATGATAATTCCTTTGTAATTTGAACATCAAAAATCTTTAATTTCCTCCCTTTAGAGAATAGAATAGGCAAAGGCTTTCAATTGTGAAGCTATATCATACTGCTCTCGAAATTAGATTTATCCATAAAGGCAAATAAGAAACTCTATCCATAGCTATATAGAAATACACCGCGGCATACTTCAGCTTATGTAAGAGGATAAAAGAGATGCTAACAAACGGTTAACCATATTTAGCACAATTGGGTGGGAGACGAGGATGCCAAGATTTTTAGACAGACTATGCGACTAAGATTAAACATCCAAATAGCCCAAAGTTGAATATAAGATAATAAATTTTAGAGAGACACTCGGAATATGGCAAATAGCATAGAAGCTAAGAAAAGCTTGAATTTCCTTCAAAACTCCATCATAGAGAAACTTGTTTCTACTTTTTCCAGCAAGAAACACATTATTACATATAAACTCACATTAATCCTTTCTTCTAATGTGGGATTCAAATCCAGTTAAATACTTGAATTCTCTATTCAAATGGAAGGAATGGTAGAACCCCAATCTAATTTAAAATCTGGATATTCTCCTTACACTTTGCCTAAGCATGCCACAGATTTAAGTGTTTCTACAACATCAATTACTCTAGTAATCCAACCCTTGGCCAATTTTGAATTCTGGAATTAATCCTCATGTAAGAGCAAAAGAAAAATAGGAGGTTGGAACATGGCATAATATCTAGATTTCAAACCTCCCACAG
>NW_021319083.1:21072462-21133354 GCF_001605985.2 Dendrobium catenatum | reverse complement strand
GTCTTTGGTTGTAAGGTTTTTATTCACAACAATGGAAGTCTCACTGGTAAAATTTAATCCTAAATCTGGATGAGGAGTGTATTCTTTGGGATATTCTAGTGTTGAACTTCTTTGGCGTGTTTAACAAGAGAATTTTAATGGTTGGAAGAGAAAAACCCATGTAGTATTTGATTAGTCCTGATCTAAGATATATGGAGCTGAGAATGATGATTGAGGTTGGAGAGATTACTAATGGAGTAGAAAATTAGGGAAAGGGGCAGAACACCAAAGTAATGAAGGAAAGTAGGAGAATCACCCAAGGAGTAGAAAAATATTAATTTGGATGAAAGGTTGGACCCTTCTCACACTTTGCCTAGAGATTGGAGATACTCTCTAAGTCACCCCAAGGATTTGCATCTTAGGAGACCTTCTCAGTGGTAGTTAATACCTAGACATGGACTTTGGAAGGGAGCTGAACCACTCTGCCTTTATCTCAAGGATTGGAACCCAACCACCATTAAACCAGCCTTACTGATGAGTTTTTGGAATTTTAGCAATGCAGAAAGAATTGAATCAATTTATAAGGAATGATGTTTGGAGCTTGTAGAAGACCTAAGGCGATAAAGTGTAGTTGGGACAAAGTGGGTCTTTAATGAATAAGTGAATGATTCAGGAGTTGGTTGGTTAGGAATAAAGCAAGACTTGGTGGCTAAGGGGAACCAAATAGAGGGATAGACTTTGAGAGAGAATTTGCCCATGTAGCTAGATTGAAGTCATTTAGAGTGCTATTAGCCTTTCGCCTGTTATAAGGATTTAAGCTTTTCAAATGCGATGTCAAGAGTGCCTTTTTAAATGGGTAAATAAAAGAGATGTATTTGTAGAGCAACCTCCAGGTTTTGAGAGTTTCCCAATTTCCAAATCATATTTTTAAATTAAAAAGGCTTTGTATGGTTAAAGCATGCACAAGAGCTTGGTTGAGAGCTTAGCACATTCCTACTTGAGATCTTTTGAAGAAGTGTAGGATACAACCTCTTTTCTTAAAGAAAGTGGAAAGATATTACTCATTGTTCAGATTTATGTGGTATGATCATTTCTCTTTGTCTTCAATAAAATAATTGGTGTGATGATTTTTCTAAAATAATGAGTAGAGAGTTTGAGATGAGTTTGATGGGAGAGTTCCTACTTTGGAGATTAAGCATAAAATAATTGGAGGATGGAACCTTTTTAAATCAACAAAATACATAATGATATTTTTGAAGAAGTATGAGATGGACAAAGCTAAGCCAATTAACACTCCCATGACTTCTAGTGCTCCATTGGATAAGGACCCAAGTGGTAAGTCTGTTAATTCAGAAGAAGTATAGAGCATGATTGGATCTTTTACTTACTTGACTGCAAGCCGACCCGATTATGTTTAGTGTTTTCCTTTGTGCTAGATTTCAAGATGACCCTAAGGAGTCCCACCTGACTACTGTTATGAGAATTTTTAGATACCTTTAGGACCAAGGCTTCAAGCGGATTTGGTACCCTTAGACACAGCACTTCTTTTTTGAGATTATTGTGGTTTTTCTAACTCTGATTTTACAGGGTGCGAAGGTGGATAGAAAAAGTACTTCAGAAACTTGTTAAATTCATTGGACAGTCTTTTGTCTCTGGGATCTTAGTAAGAAGGCAAAACTCTGTTGCACTTTCCACTGCTGAAGCTGAGTTACATTGCTCTTGGAAGTTGTTGTGGCCCAAGTCCTTTGGTTGAAACAACATGTAAATTTAGATTTAGGATTACTGTAGGCACCATCTCAATCTTTTGTGACAACACTTAGTGTTCATATGCATCTCTAAGAATTTCTATCCAACATTCAAGACTAAGCACATGATTAGGCATCACTTTATTAGAGATCATGCTTGAATAATAGGAGACATTGAGTTACATCATGTGACAACTGAAAATCAATTGGATGAATCTTTATAAACCACTAGCCTTCGACACTTTCAGTTAATTTAAGGACCAGAATTGGTCGTGATTACATAAATGCATGGAACTGACTTTTTTAGTTACTTTCTTTTTGCTTTTATTTTTTATTTTTCTTTATTTTTTTTTGTGTGTTTAACTTTTTTTTTCTTCTCTCTTGCTTAGTTTTTCAAATCATCGCTGAAATGATAACATATTACCATGCCCTTGTTTTTTTGAAAATTTTGTAGTCAATGTGTTTTTTCCATCTCTGAAATTCTTATATGAAAAATATTTTGTGATTGTGTCTCTTACTCTTATCTATTTTAGTGGCATAGTTTTCTTTTCTAATCAAAAATCTATTTCTATAAAAGATTGTGTATGAAATTTAAAGAATTTTTCTTAAAGCTTGCTTGCAAATCTTTTGTATTTATAATGTTTACAGATTTTTTTGTCACATCAAGACCCCTCGTTACTCTTAGTTTTGATTATTTGATTCTACTGTGGTAATTCTTCCTTATATTAGAGAGGAGAGCTCCTATTTCTCTAACTATTAAGAAGATATACTCACAATAAGATTTTTTTAAGAGGTCTATAAAGAAGACATGTAGCTTGCAAAAAAAAAAAAAAATTGGCATGATACCAACAGAAGAAGCGCAAAATGCCAAAAATTAAAATCTATAAAAAGCATGGCGCAAAGCGCCATCAATTGATAAGAAGCATAAAATGACTCACTCAAAAGCAATCATTCTCTTTTTTTAAATATTTTAGAACTTAAGAAGTTCTTGATTCTCAAAGGCTTGATTTCGATTTTCGCGATCGTGATAGATTTACTTTGGTTCATTATTTTATAAAGATATTTTTTCTTAAACCAAGTAAATGGATGAATTCTTTTTCTTCCATATCCAATTATTCTTTGGAGTTAGGTCATTGATTTCAAAAGACGATTCTACCCTAAAAGGAAAACGTCTGAGCTAAGGTAACATACCGAATTCTACCACTCTTTTGGTGTGAATTTGTTAAACCTCATTAACCACAAGTTTTTAAATCAACTCACATGAATACTACATCATTTTCATGCCTTGTTCGAAAAAAAATAAAAAAATAAAAATAAAAAAAAATTGTTTGCTATATTGTCTTTTTTGTTCCTCCTCCGTTTTGATTTGATGTCCTAAAGGGGAGAGAAGTTATGATGTATTTACACTTGTCCGATCCGGAAATTTTACTTGCAAACTATCTTCGTAGTATCTTGCCATCATCAAAAAAGGGGAGATTATTGCATCTCTTTTCATGACTTATGTTTATGATTGACAAACACTATTGATTCTCTTGGACTGCCTGTATACTTTCAATTTTTCAGGATTCGAAGATCGGAAACGAACAAACGAAGCTAGTTTCAGATTGCGTAGTAGGGTTAAGTCAGTATGTACTTTGTTTTTTCTCTCTTGAGTCTATTTTTAATGTTCAAGAGATAGTGATGCTAAGTAACCCTACCACATACACACACACTTGAGAGAATTAGAATTTCTGTTTTACTCATATTGGCCGGGACGATATTTACATCGTCCTGGACGATCGGGCTTAAAATAGAAAATTTAAATAAGAATTCTTAATTAAGGAAGCCGTCATCAACAGATCATCCTAGACGATACGTGTATCGGCTAGGATGATAAGCTCAAAACATAAAGAAATTGTCGCCATAGACAATTAAGGAATTCTGTATTTTTTAATAATCAGCCAGGACGATCATTAATCGGCCTGAACGATATTCACAAATTATACCTTAATTGATCAGGAAATCAAGGAAGTAATTAAGGATGATTGATACGATCATATCATCCTGGACGATCGCAGGATCGGCCAGGACGATCTATTCAAAAAAACCTTAGTTACTTCTGGACAATAAATATCGGCCAGCTCAAATTTAGGGTGATGCTCTGGACAATTTTCCTCTGATTTGAACTGATCGATCGAGACGATCGTGAGATCGGCCGGGACGATCGTGAGATTGAGCTGGACGATCAAGCTAATTTTAAATCGTCCAGTTTGCATTCAGGGTGATGCTCTGGCCGATCTTCTGAGATTTGTACTGATCGGCCAGGACGATGTTCATATCGGCCAGGACGATGTCCATATCGTCCTGGATGATATTGTCGGCAACTTAAAATTAATGGGCTCCTTTAAAGCTCTTCTATTTAAGAGATCTTGTTCAATATTTTGAACAATCTTTTGCTACTACCTTGACCTGAGAAGACCTTGAGGAGAGAAAAAGAGAGAGGGAGAGAGAGAGGATCTTGTGAGGGGGAGCTTGTGAGGGGATTCACAAGGGTTGCTTCAAGGATCGCTCTGCCTCTTCTTTGTCTAGAGTTTCTCGTCCGTGAAAAGGTCGGTAGAGGTAAGGATTCAGCATCTGATTATGGTTCTCTGTCAACTTCAGGAGGAAGCAAAAGGAGATAGGTTCTCTGCCTTGCCGGGGTGGCAAAAAGGAGGTTCTTTGTAAAGGCTTCTCCGCCTAGCTGTGGGGACTAAAGGAGAGTCACGATTGTAGTGTAATACTTAGAGGGCGCCTCCGGGGAGTGGACGTAGGTCGAGTTGACCGAACCACCATAAATTTCTATGTTCTTATTTCTTACTTCCGCACTTTAAATTTCCGCGCTTAGTTTTCTTGTGGTGTGATTTTGGTTTATGAGATTTTTACTTCTTTGTGAAAAGAAGTTTTAAAATACCAATTCACCCCCACTCTTGGTTAGCTTGGGACAGTTCTATAGGGCTTAACATCCCTAACGAACTTTCACCAATGTCTGCTACCGTCACTGGGAGGGTGACATAGCATATGGCACTCTACCGCATCAAAGGTTTGGAGAAAGAGAGTTTGTAAAGTCTTCTCAACCTTACTGTGAGAGCAAAAGGAGAGTCACCTTTTTTTACTGCAAATTCTTATAATGGAGAAGTTCGGGGAATGGACGTAGGTCAAGGATGACCAAGCCACTATAAAATATTTGATGTGCTTTTTCTTTTTCCACATTTTACTCTTTGTATTAAATTTTTATTATAACAACTTGAGGAATATCTAAGATCAATATTCTGTTGTACAATTAAGAATTTATCATCATTACTTAAATCATTCTTATTTTGTTAGCTTCTGGATCGAGTAATTGAATTAGTTATTTAAAAACTCTAAAAAATCTACAAAAATAGTTTTCCTACTTAGGATTATTTTAAAGTACAAATTCACCCCCCACCCCCACTTGGTACATCTCAAACTTTTAAGTGGTCAAAAATAATGTTTTAGAAAACCTTGAGAAAAAATATCAATGGCACATTTTAATAATCGTAACACTATGGAGGGTTATTCAATAGCCCGTCAAACTTTATTTGAAAGCAACCCATTTAATTTCTTAAAAATTTGCATGTTTATATTTCTGCAATCTATTGACTATAGAATTTGGCATATGATTAAGACATCAATACCTCTAAGCCACTAGAAATCCATCATATGAACCTATTCTTTAAAATTTGCATGTCCAACTAGGTAAACAAGTCAAATCTTCATTTCATTTAATTAAGACATCAATACCTCTAAGCCACTAGAAATTCATCATATGAACCTATTTGGACCTGCTAGTACAACCAGCATAATAGGGAAGACTTATGGATGACTACACTAGATTTACTTGGATTAGATTCATAGCACATAAGAGTGAGTCATTTGAGAATTTAGAACTTTCTCCACTTGGATTCAAAGGAAATTAGGATGTGAAATCTCAACAATTCATAGTGATCATGGCAAAAAATTTGAAAATGATAGATTTAAATCCTTCTATCAAGAGATAGGAATAGAACATAACTTCTCTTCCCCTATGACCCCTCAACAAAATGGAATAGTTGAGAGAAAGAATAGAACCTTAGTAGAAGATACTAAGGCAATGTTAGTTTAATACAGTTTCCTTAGATACTTTGGGTAGAAGTAGTGAATATTGCTTATTATGTTTTAAATAGGGTTAATGTTATATCCAAACCTAATAAGACACCTTATGAACTCTTTAAGGGTAGGTCACCCAATATTTCTCACTTACATGTTTTTGGATGTAAATACTTTATCTTAATCAATGGAAAATTACCCTTAGGAAAATTTGATCTTAAATCTGATGGAGTCTTCTTATGTTATTCATCTGTATGTAAAGCCTATAGAATCTTCAATAAAAGGACTCTAGTAGTAAGAAAGTGTACCCATATAGTATTTGATGAATCAAATAAGACCTTTAAATCTAAACTTCAATAAGAAAAAGAAGAAGTGGAGATCATTCAGGGGGTAGAAACTATTGCCATAGGAAATAAAGTAGAACCTCAGGAGCAATTGCTTAGAGAATAAAGATATTCTTCTAGTCATCCAGCAGAATTGATCTTAAGAGACTCATCTGAAGATGTAAGAACTAGGCATGAACTTAGAAAGAAGGTTAATCATTATGCATCTATCTCTATGATAAAACCCACAAACAAAGAATAAGCCCTAAGTGATGAGATCCTAATAATATAAGAAGAACTAAATCAGTTTGTTATGAATGATATTTGGGAGTTGGTGAGTAGACCTAAAGACCAGAGTGTTGTAGGAATCGAATGAGTTTTCAAGAATAAAATAAATGACTCAGGCTTTATAATAAGGAATAAGGCTAGATTAGTAGCTAAGGGGTACAATCAGATTGAAGGGATTGACTTTGAATAAACTTTTTCCCCTATAGCTTGACTAGAATCCATTAGAATGCTTTTAATGTTGGCTTGCTTTAAAGGGTTTAAGCTATATCAAAGGGATGTTAAGAGTTGCCTTCTTAAATGAGGTAGTCAAAGAGGATGTGTATGTTTAGCAACCCCCTAGGTTTTGAGAACTCAAAATTCTCAAATCATGTATTCAAACTAAAGAAGATCTTGTATAGACTGAAGCAAGCACCTAGAGCCTGATATGAAAGGCTGAGTTTATTCCTTCTAGATAGAGGCTTTATTAAGGGTAGTGTAGACACCACCCTCTTCCTAAAGAAAGAAGGAGAAGAGTTGCTCATTTGTCAATTCTATGTTGATGACATTTTATTCAGATCATCAAATAAAAACCTTTATGATAAATTTTCAAAAACCATAAGCAAAGAGTTTGAAATGAGCATGATGGGAGAAATTAACTATTTTCTTGGATTTAGTGTAAAGCAGTTGGATGATAGAACCTTCCTTAGCCAAAATAAATACATCAAGGACATTCTTTAAAAATATGAAATGGATAATACTAATGCCATGAAAACTCCCATGAGCTCCATTGTTTAATTAGAGAATGACCTAAATAGAAAATTAGTTGATAAAATAAAAGTATAGGGGAATAATTGGATCACTTCTTTACTTAACTTCTAGCAGACCAAATATAATGTTCAATGCTTGCCTTTATAGATTTCATATTGATCCAAAATAATCCCACATGACTGACGTTAAGAGAATTCTTAGATATCTACTAGGTACTCCAAACTTAGGAATTTGTTATTGTAGACACAAAACTTCTTTTGAAATCATATGATTTTTAGAATCTTATTAAGCAAGATGTAGGGTAAATAGAAAAAACACTACTAGAACTTATTAATTTATAAGATAATCCTTAGTTTTTTGGTTTAGTAGAAAATAAAACTCAATAGCCCTTTCCACATCTAAGGCTGAATATATATTAGTAGGGAGTTTGTTGCTCAAGTCTTATGATAAAGAAATAACTCTTAGATCTTGTAATACCTATAGGAACCATTCCAATTAGTTGTGACAACACTAGTGCAATTTTTATATCCAAAAACCCAATTCAACACTCATGGAAAAAACATACATATATTAGGCATCACTTCATAAGAGATTATGTAACCAAGGGAGATATAGAATTGTATCATATAGCTACAGAAGATCAATTGCCAGACATCTTCAAAAAACCCCTAGCCTATGATACCTTTAGCATGTTATAGACATTCATTCAAGAAAATTTCAAAAAAAAAAATCATTTGAAACCAATTCGTTCATATGTGTTTATTCATGTATCATTTTGTGTGATTTTGATTTATTATTTGTGAAGAAACATATTAGTTTAAGATGTTTTGTTATCATCATACACGCACCTCACTGAGTCACAAAATTTTTTCAATTTTATTAATACCATATTGTACGATACATGTTCACACTATATGATATGCATAAATCACAACCCCACATTTAAATCAATAATTTAGATTATATCAATGAAACATTCACATCATACTGTATAATACCTCTCTTCATATTATATGATTCACTTGTCACAAATCATTGATGACTTCAATCCGTTTGGTATGAAATTATTTCCATTCGTATTGTATGATACTCTCTATGTACTGTACGATACACGTGTCAAAATGGATTTCGATGAATTCAATTCAGTGGTTATAATAATAATTGTACTTCATATTGTATGATCACTTGTTCATACTTTATGATACTTTTCATCAAATTATTTATTAACAACCCCTCGAGATGAATAAAATTCCTTAAGATCATCCTGTACGATTTGGATTGTACTGTATGAGTTAACTACTTTTTTTAAAAGTTCGTAGAGATGAATTAACTGCCTAATTGTATTGTATGAACCTATATAATAATGTATGATCAACCAAAAATCTATAAATTGGAGGAATAGAATGGCTCACTTCACTCAACTTCTTCCACAATCCTACTCTCTAAACTTTCCTATTCAATGGCCGGTGGAAGCAAATGTGGATGATTAACTCTGGGGAGCACCTCCTCCTCTCGTCTTTTTGACTATCACTTTCTCTCTGTATGGGAGGAAGATGCATATCACAAATATAACGAGGCAAAAATGACCCCCTCCGGAATGTTAAACCAACCAGCCTTAAACTTAAAGGTGATGAGCCTTCTCGCCTCAACTACCCTTCAATTCCTTCTTACCCTGGCTTTTCCTTTCAATTTTGAACTTTTGTATGAATTCTTATCCAATCTTAGAATGTATCTAGAAGTCTCTACCATTACCTCCTTTGTTCGCCATCAAAATATAGAAATCACTAAAGCTGATTTAGCAAAATATATTGGTCTATCTACTGAAGGACCTCGCCCTTAATCCTTAATCTCCCATGATTTTGACTAGACTGTTGTTAACTTAACCATTAGGAATGTGCCTTCAAATCAACACAAACCCCTAGTACAAACTTTAAATCAAAATACATGTATCATCCGGCACATACTTCACACTTCTATTATACCCAATGTTGTGGATCAAGTTAACATAATCCCACTTCTCTCCATTGTCCCTTACATCATAATATTGAATACTCAATTTGATGAAGCCAATTGATTCTCAATTATATCCACCACATGAGTCATATGCGACATCCAAACACCAAGAGAAAATAAAATGTTTCCTTATGACATATCATAAGATATATCCTCGATAAAAAATACCATATAACCTTTCCTTCTCCACTTGATAATGTGCCTATTTTATATACAAATGACTCTTTCTATATCCTTTTCCATCAAGTTCAAGAGCACGTTGAGACAGATTTTGATGAAGAAGGGGAAATTGTGTTAGTTCATGAAGGTTGCTAGACCTAATAGAACTATCCCAAGGTTAACCAAGAGGGGGGTGAATTAGTAATTTAAAAAAACTCTAGGATTTTAGAAAATCGTTTTAAGAAATTTTATTCAATGATGTGAAAGTATGTGATTATTTATGGAAATAAAATTTTGCAAAATATTTTTTAACCACAGTAACATAAAGTACAAAAAATAAAAATACATAAAAAAGTAAAAGAATAGAAGAACATCAATTTTATAGTGGTTCAGTCCAACTAGACTTACATCTACTCCCTGAAGACTCCTTCTTCATGTATTGCACTAAATCAAAGTGACTCTCATTTTGCCTCTATAGCAAGGCGGAGAAGACCATATAAACTCTCTTCTGCCAACCCAGTGTAGTAGAATACCGACATCCTTTCTCACCCTCCTGGTGACGGTAGAGAACCTTCATCCTTTTTCACCCTCCTGGTGAGTGTAGAGTACCGACATCCTTTCTCACCCTCCTGGTAATGGCAGAGTACTTACATCCATCTCACCCTTCAGGTGACAATAGACTACCGCGACACAATGTTAAAGATCTTCTCTGAAATGCCTCTAGAGGAGATGGGCAGAAATTTGAAGAAGAAAAAAAGATCCTCACTTTGGGAAACCTTATGAATCCATCACAACTCCCCCTCACTTGATCTCTCACACTTCACTCTCACAATCTCTTCCAAACACTCACACTCAATGACCATTCTTAAGAGAAAATCACAGCAAAGGTTTTGAGTGTCAGTTTTTAGGATCCTTATATATAAAATATAAGAAAACTATCAAAAAAACTAAAAATTACAAGTGAAATGTACTCAGATCATATGGAACGATCGAGGATCGTCTGTACGAATAGTTTAAAAATTCATGTACGATCTTATATGAACCTTATTTCATACTTTATTAGTCATCTATATGAACTAACATCATATTGTTCGAATAGTTTAAAGCTGAACCTATTCGTCTGGTACGATCCTGTACAAACAGTTCAAAAAGCCGTGTACGATCTTATGCGAACCTCATTCTACTGAGGGGTGTCATATGAGCTGAAAAGTTGTGATCTAATCCTTTCTCTTTATTAAAAAGCTTTAAATTTTTCATTTTTAAATTCTCCTCCATGATCACTTTGAATTTTAAGAATTTCACATCCTAGTTTTCTCTAAATTCGATAGAAAATTTTCTAAATTCATCAAATGATTCACTCTTATGTCATAAGAATATAGTCCAAGTGAATCTTAAATAATCATCAATAATTATATATCCAAAAACTTTTCCTCCTAGACTTACAGTTCTAACGGTCCAAAAAGATCCATGTGTAGAACTTCTAATGGTTTCCTACTTCTAAATTCCTTAATTAAATGAAAGGAGGACTTTAAGCTATTTTTATAATAGGCATGCATCACATAGGTGATCCTTAGTGAAATCTAATTTGGGTATTCCTCTAACCAATTCTTTATGTATAATTTTCCTAAGATTTTTTATGCTTGCATGACAGAGTCTTCTATGTCATAATCGTGATTCATCAGTGATAGTTTTGAGAAAAAAAGTATTAGAAGATTTTTAGAATTTAAATCAAGCATGTAAACATTATTTATCATATTTTCATATAACACATCTATTCCATTTTGGCTTATAATTCATCTTGTAGGTAAAAATTTAATGCTAAAACCCTTATCACAAAGGTGACTAATACTTAAAAAGTTATGTTTTAGGCCTTCAACCAATAAAATATTCTGAATAAAGAAATTTTTCTTGTTGTCAACATACCTGTACATACCACTCTCCTAGTGGTAATATCTCCCAGTGTCACTTTGCCTCCATTCCTAGCTTCCAGTGATACAAATTGAGTTGTATCTCTAGTCATATATTTCAAACATCCGCTGTCTATGTACCAAATACTCTCACGAGGGCTTGTATAAGAGTGTTTCTATAAAATTATCAAATGTTAGACTTGGGAACCCAAATAAGTTTGGGTTCTCCTCTTAATAATGATAATCTAGATGCATGTTTGATATGCTATAATTTATACATCTTAGGTCTCCACACTATATATGTTCTGCTATGAATTGTGCAAGTATGGGATATGTGTCCTATCATTCCACATGAAAAATATTTAACACCAGGAAAAGGATTTACCAATTTATGTGATTTATAATATCTTTTCATAGATTTTGAAATTTTTTATTTTATATTAAGATTATAAAATTATTTAAGTGTAAGAGGTGTCTTACCTACCTTAATGGCATATAGTTTTTCTACAATATATGAGTTTACACTTTCTAAAACTGAATTATCAACTTTTGTTATGCTAGGGGCTAAGTTTGAATTATCAACTTTATATAAAATGTGTTCATATAGGGCTTGTTTGATATGCTGTGATTTATTCTTGCTATATCATTATACAACAGGGGAATGAACTGGGTAGAAATAAAATGACCCTAGGTCATTCTCATATGGGAGGACTGCTAGGGTGATTTATGCTGAACTAGGGGCTAAGTTTTGTTTGCTGGAGTCTAAGAAACTTCTGTAATGCATTTGAACCTCTCAAAGGAATTGGTCTTAGAGGGAAATAACATTATGAGGAGTGTTGATCGAGTTAGCTTAAATAGAGTTTCTTTGACCATTTGACCAGTCAAATGTTCAAGGCTAAAAAGAATGAGCTTATGGAATGTTTGAATGTTGGTAAGGTGGAATGGAATTGGTTTAGATCAATAGTTTGAGAATTTGAATATGGTGTTTACCATATGAGTTCACTTCAGCTCTTAGTTGATTATTTGACCACTCAACAGGTCAATCCTTGCTGATGTGAAGTCTAGGAGAGATTAGCTTATTATTGGGATCATATCGAAGGGTTTAGAGGAATGGGCTTGGTGTTTGAGCTAATGAGTAGACGTATGGTGGCGTTTGACCACCCTTGGTGGTTTGACCAAGTCAAACCCATGGTGTTTTAACTTATGGAAGTGTTGGATGCATTTGAAAGATACAATAGAGTGAGTGTGACAAGTTAGGGAGTTTGATTTGATTGTATGCAACGAGTTAACCTAGTTGGGTCTAAACCCAAGCTAAAGTGACCAAATCAATTGTTGATTGAGCTAAGATGACCAATAAGGTCTAATTCACTAGGAGTGATGAACAAAGAAGTTTCATGAAAATCATGATTCATTTAGAGCTCAATTGATGTTGATTAGGGTTGATGATCAATTGGAATAACATTATAACATAGATGAGTTAGTTGATGACTAAATGATTTAATGATGAGTAATCTACTATATGAAGCTCCTGGTGAAGTGATTTGGGTCATGACTGGTGGTAAGGGGTTAGTGCACTGAGCTACCTAGCTATAGTATAGGGTGGTAATTATCTATGTGATTATAATTTTGGTGAATGTTAATTGCATAAGTGATGATTAATCAATGTGATTAGATATTCATGGTGACTATGAGTTAACTAGATATAAGCCAAGGTCAATTGAAAGTTAATTTCAAGGTTGATTTACAACTGAAAGATTTTAGACCAGGTGATCAGATGTGGATCAAGTGATCTCAACTAAAAGTGAGGTCAACAAATAAACCCCCAACTGGTGTGATAAACTTACAAAATCATACATATGTTGCAACTCGGGCTATCAAGTTTATATTTTTATGATAACAAATATTACTGATTGCATCTTTATGTCATCTAGTGTTTGTAGTGCATATTTATTTTTTGTGTATACAAGTATTTCATGTACATCTTGTGTAATATCAGGTATTTTGACCCAAATAATTTTTTTATGGAGTCATTATAAGTCCAAATTGCAAACTGTCTTCACCATAGTATTGAAGTTGTAGTATTTTAATTACATAAATTTTTTTTCATAATTTTTGGACACTAGTAAAAATTCTTAAGAAATTAGCACATATCAGTACAAGTGAAGATTTTGGGACCATTAGGTGTCTATTTTGCAAATTAATTTAACCAAAATTTTTTAAATAAAATGATTTATTTTATGGATATTTTTCTTTAATTTTTGAAGCCCCTAAAGAATTTTTATGATTTTTATACTAAAACATTAATTAAATTAATTATATAATATTAAAATAATATTTTAATTAAAATATCCTAAGCCACTAAACTATTTTTAAAACCTATCCCTATTCATTTTTGGCAACAGAGAAGGTTTAAGAGAAAATAAGAGAGAAAGTGAGAAGAGAGAAAAGAGATGTCCAGATTTGGAGGTCGCGAAACTACTTTCGTCAGTCGGCCTAGTTGGGAGATTTTATCATCTCATTATAAGGAATCTTGATATTATTTTTTATTTAAAAGATTTTATGTTTTTGGTATTATTTTATCAAATTTGTATTTTTGTAATAGAAAAATGATTATAATATGGTATTGACAAAATTTTTGCCGTATAACTTTGTATATGTTATAGATATTAAGATTATGAATATTTTGAGTATTTATTTAAGATTTTTTATTAGATGATTTTAAAAATACAACAATTTTTACTTACTAAAAAAATTATTTTAAAGTCTAAAAATAATGATTTAGTTCAAATAAAGTTTAAAATGTTATTTTATGCAAATTTTATTAATTTGGTTAAATTTTGAAAAATATGAATTTTTGCTCCGTATGATTTTTGTTATCTACTGTTAGGACTTTTTGGCATTTTTAAATTAAGCTTAATTATATTTTATTTAATGTAATACTTTGAAAATGAATATTATTATGTTATTGAGTAATAGTTGGTCGCTATTACTATTATAGTACTATGATAATAATGTGTGTTAAAAATAATTAAAGAATGGTTAACCAGTTGGTTGGATAATGATTAACTTATATAAGATGGTGGGTTGATGGGCTTTCCTTTAAATATTATTATTTGGTGTTATCCTTCAGTGATTCAAGTGATACACTAATTGGGAGTTATAAGGAGATGATTACTATGCTGAGGGATAAAGAGTGATGACTCTATTTACTGAGCCAATGGTTTATTAACACTAATATAATACTGCAAAACATTGTGATAGCCAGAATTCTTACTTATTTTGTATGACTACTGAAATGAATGTTATTGTGGCATTATTTATATTACTGTACGGATTTATTATCAGTATTATTATTGATTTATTGATACAAAAAGCATGATATATTCATTGAGCATATGATATACAAAATATATTGAGCATGTGATTGAGACACTGATTTAATATTGATATAAAATAACTAGTTAGCATGTGCTTATTATATATGATTTTACTACATTAATTTGATTTAAACAAGTCTTTATTGATGTTTTGATTTGATGTTTTATCTAATTTCTATACTGATCGATGTTATGGATATGATAATTACTTTATAGATTTGACACTCGTATTGATTTATTATTTTACTGGCTTTCATATCATACTATTTTATAGTTTATAGAGTTTATTACTATTGCATGTGTATTTTACAATTTATGTATCGATTCAATGATAATATGAATGTTATTATTATGATTTGATTATTGACATGTATATTGCTCCTTTACTATGCTTTGAATTTAGTAGTAGGTTTTGGTGACCTGCTGGGCCTTTTAGCTCATTATATATTATTAAATGATTTTATGTAAAGGTAGAGGATCATGAGTGTGTGATTGACTCAGATTCTTCAGGTTCTGTTTCTTTTAATTTTATATATTATTTTATACTTAGGACAGAGTAGTTGTGATATAATTATGTAGATCTTGAGCAGTGTATATGATTTTTGGGAATTGAATTCAGATGTATACATTGATATTTTAAATTATTTCATTTGTTTCTGCTATTTATTATGGATATATGATATTAGGTAGCTTTGTTATTATTTATTAAAAGATAAAAGAATTTTTTTTCAAATTAAATTCTGGGGCATCACATCATGCACCATTCAATGAAGATTTAAGGCTCAAGATTGGGTAGAATATGGCATGCTGAAAAAGTCTATATATTTATTTATTATTTGATTTCTTGAATCAAGCTTTATAAGGCTGTATGCTAGCCTGGTGAGCATGCATACACACACTTAGGGTAGTGAGATAGTGAGAAAATTTAGAAGTGTAGTTTTCTAAACTAATCATACTGAATGATCCGTATTGTATTATATAATTAGCTATTTAAAAATTATTAAAAATGACTAATTGGGATAATTAAAGCTATTTGAACAAATCATATTGTATGATACCTATCATACTGAAAAATCAGTTGAAATCAAGATCTCAGACGCCGATCATAATTTAGGTAATATTTTGAAATATAAGTTATGTACTAATTATACTATATGATAGATGTCATATTATATGATATAATTAAATCTTTCCTAAATTAACATTGTAATTAATTGGACAAATAATCAAATCTTTTGTAGAAATTAGACAAATCTTTCGGTACGACCCAATCTTTGCATGGGATGATATTTATTCATCACAAATTATATGATATGATAATCTAATTTGAGTGAACTAATCATATTAGATGATGCTTACATCATATTGGATGATCATATCAAATATTTGAACTAATCATATAGCACCTTATTGCTTATACAGTACTAATAGGGATATTATGAACTAATCATAATGTGTGATCTGGGATCGTACTGTACTATCATAGTATACATAACTGAGTTGTTAGGGTTTCTTGAAGCCCTCTATTTAAGTTTTCTCGTAATACTTTATAAGAGTCATTTAAGCATTCATTGAGTATATTTCTTCTGGAGAAAGCTTGAAGAGAGAGCCTTGAGCTTGGGAGAGAAATGATAAAGTTTATGAGAGAGGAAGAAGATCCTTATGGGTTTTAAGAGAGTGTGAGAGGGAGTTCCACACGGTTGCTCCAACAAATTTTCATCTAAATTCCTCCATATGTCAAGGTTTGTCTTAAGGGAAGCTTTGGGAAGAAGACCTCTATGGAATTAAAGGACCAGTTACTATGCTGCACCGGGGAAGGTGAAAATGATTCCAAGTTATTTGCCTTCACTAGAAGAGTGAAAAAGGATTTCAAATTCTTTGCCTTCATCAGGAGGGTGAAAAAGGATTCCAGTTTCTCTACCTTCACCAGGAGAGTGAAAAATAATTATGGTGCTCTACCACACCAGGTTGGTGAAAAGATTATAAGGGCTTCTCAGCTTAGTTATGGGGAATAAAGGAGAGTCACTAAAAGTTTAGTGCAATACCTAGAGAGAAGGAATCTGAGGAGTGGATGTAAGTCATGGTTTGATCGAACAACAATAAAAATTTTTGTGTGCTTATTCTGACTTTCTTTTCTTCCTGCACTTTACTTTTCTGGATTTATTTCTATGATAATTGCTTGGTTGAAATCTGGGATTAATATTTTATTGTGTTGATTAGATCATCATCATCATTATTATAATTTTTAATAAGTTTATTAGATTCCACATCGAGTGACAGTATTACTTTTGCATTGGTGTGCCTAGGGATAGTCCACCTAGACTTAACATCCTACATCAAACTTTTAGCATGTGGTGTTGACCAAAGCAATCAACAGAGTCAAAAAAATTGTGTAATTGACCAAGACCCTCAAAGGAAATAATCCTAAGTAGGGAGATTGGGAGTTAAACTAGAATGATCACTATAGGGGTAGATTTATGAAAAGATACTTTCCATTCACTTAACCATATCGAATTTAAAAAGGAAAATATCTTGGAGAATTTAGTATCATTCATAAACATATCAAAACAATAAGACAAAGATTTAGAGATCCAACATTTGTTTGACCATGTCAAAATGGCAATTTCGAAAGATTTTAATGATGGATCCAACATTTACTTAACCATATCAAAATGGTGAATGTGGAAGATAACTCAATATACACTTGACCATATCAAAATGATGAATATGAGAGACAGAAAGAACCTATTGTTGCTTGACCATATCAAAATAGAGAAAGAGGAGAGTTTAAAGATTTATCCAACATTCACTTAACTATAGTGAAATAGTAAATATGCAGGATTTAGATACTCACTTGACCATATTGATACAATGAGTAGGAGAGATTTTTTGTTCATTTGACCATATTAAAATAATGTATAAAGAAATCTAAAAGGATTTTGTATATGTTTGACCATATCAAAATAGTGAATGGACAATTTAAAGATTAAACTCAACACTTAACCAAATCAAAATAGTAAATATGGAAGATAACCTAATACTCATTTGACCATATCAAAATAGTAAGTAGAAGAAATGAAATGAACCCTACAATTGCTTGACCATGTTGAAATAATGAAAGAGGGTAATTCAAGGATAAATCCAACTTTCACTTAACCATATTAAAATGATGAATGTGCAGAATTTTGGTAGAAGGAATTATAATAAAAAATTAATGATTTTAAAATCCCAAGAACTCAGCGAGAGGTTCAGGACCCAATCCTATCACTTGGACCCAATTTGATTTATAACACTACAATGTTAAAAATTTAAACTTTAAAATCTATTTTATTGAAAAATTCTTCCTAATACATTAATTGTCATGATACATCTTAAGATATTGCGCATTGATGGTAATATAGGATGATCCCCTATACAATCTATCAACTGATAAGATCCTCCTTGGTAGACCTTTTCGACCACGAACAGTCCTTCCCTTGTTGGATGAAATACCGACTATCTTTCGGTAAGCCAAAATGGGTCTTCGTATAATTAACACAAAGTCACCTACTTGGAAAGTTCTCTGATGAACCAATTTGTCATTAGCATGAATCATTTTATCTTTATACAACTCAAGATTTTGTTGATCTTAAAAACTCTTCTCCTCCAAACCTTTGAGCTCTTCTAATAAGAGTTTAACATTTAGATTTGAAGTTATCTTATAATTTACTACAATTCTGAGCAAAGGTAGCTGTACTTCGAAAGGAATAACTACATCTACACTAAAGACTAAAGCTTATTGCATGGGTTGATTTGCAGTTCTACAAGTGGTTCGGAATTGCCACAAAGCTTCAACCAAATTCTCGAGCCATTGATGCTTATTGTTGTCTAATGTTTTTTTAATATCTAAGCCAAAGTTTTATTAAAGGCCTTTGTCGATCTATTTGCACAAGGGTGATAGATGATAGAGTATCTCTAATCAATGTTGTAAAGTCTAGTAAAATTATTTATCTTAGTACTTCTAAATAAAGGATCATTATCTAAGATAATTCTGTGAGGAACACTAAATTTGTATATGATATTTTCTTTGAAGAACTCTAGAATATGATGTGCTTTGACTTCTCTCAAAGGAACTGCTTTTAACCATTTTAAGAAGTAGTCTATAGCTACTAATATGAATCTATGGCCTCTGGAGGATGGAGGATCTATCAGTCCTCCATTCCTCCATCGGACTAACGATGTATGTACCCAAACTTTCAAAAGTCCATTGGATGTAGGACATTTTATGGGTGATGTAAAACTACACCATGCACCTAACATTGATCACAATGACCTGTAACATTCATGCAGTCATCTATCATCAATGACTAGTAATATCCCATTTGTTTGATTTTCATCTTCATGTTTGGACCAGATTGCTGTGCACCACATAATCCAGGATGTACTTCTTCTTCAAACTTTTTTGCTTCTAATTTATATAAACATTGCAACCATATCAAATCAAATGATCTTCTGTATAAGGTGTCATTAATCAGAACATAGGAAAATGATCTTCTTTTTATTTGATCAACTATTGATTTATCATGAGGAAGATTATTTTCTTGCAAGTATTCAATGAAGGGTTTTCTCCAATCCACCATTTCATCATCTACTACTAAAAAAAATTTCACCTCAGTTGAATGTTTTCTATTTATGTATTCAAAATATATTTGAGATAATACTTGTTAGCCTTGGACCTCTATTGGAATTGAATCTCTTTCGGAACATGCTAATGCTTTTGTTGGCTTAGCAAGAGCATCTACCGTATACTAATGGTAGTGAATTAAAGTCCCTTTTAACACTTTATAAGTTCTAGCTACTTGATTGATCATTATCTGTGAATC
The DNA here is from genome assembly GCF_001605985.2 of Dendrobium catenatum. Lineage (NCBI taxonomy): Eukaryota > Viridiplantae > Streptophyta > Magnoliopsida > Asparagales > Orchidaceae > Dendrobium > Dendrobium catenatum. Next base: position 21,113,829 of record NW_021319083.1, on the reverse strand, counting down.
TCCAAAGAATTTGATCTCTTTAATTTCATTTAAGATTATTAATTTCAAGCCATTTATTTATACCTCGTACTGAGCTTCATTATTTATATAAGGTCCTGAAATATGGTAAGAGTAATAAATCAAACATTTATCTATTATGATGAATATTATACCAATTCTGGCTTTTCCTTGGAAAATATCATTAGATTCTCCTTTTTGAATGGAGGTAGCACCATCAAAATAAATTTTCCAAGTATACCTTTCACTTGATTCTAATTCCATGATCTTTTCATCTAGTAATTCATCATTTATCAGGAAATCATCCTTCATTAGGTGAGCTGTTAAGAAGTTTATAATAGCTTATCATTTTACTAGTTATAAAGGAATGAATGTAATCTATAATTATGACAAAATCATCGACTGTCGAGTTAGTCTCCTTGATAATGTAAGACAAGCCATCAAATATTACAATGGGTTTACTCTTGATATCAATTTTTTTTTGTGAGAAAGCATGTAATGCCTTAACTTCTGAGAAGTGAATATTAAGGCTAAATAATGCTTCTCAGTGGAGAATAATTTACTTTAGTGGGAAGTAAATGTCTACTCAGATAATAAAGTGCATTCTCTTTTCTTTTCTCATTAGCTTGAGCTAATAAAGTGCCAAGAGATTCACTTAAAGCTATCATATACAGGATTAATAGCTTCCTAGGGATGGGAGTTACAAGTATTGGAGGGTTTGTTAAATACTATTTTATACCATCAAATGCCCTCTGAAAATTCTGATCCCACTGAATTTGAATATTATTAGGTAAGGGCAAGAGAATAAGATGTGACAAAGATTGCATTCAATACTCAATATCGACATTATGAAATCTTAGTCATGCTTTTTGGGGTGACTAATGCACCTACAATTTTTATGGATCTAATGAATATGATATTTAGGGAGTATTTATACCACATAGTGATTGTATTTATAAATGATATTATGATTTACTCAACTTCTGAGAAAGATCATGTAGTGCATTTGAGGATTGTTCTGAAGATGCTAAGGCACCATCATCTATATGCAACAATTTTTAAGTGTGAATTTTTTATGAAGAGTGTCTCATTTCTAGGACATGTAATAAGTAGTACATGTATTTCTATGAATTCCTAAGAAGTTTGGATTCCTATTGATTGGTCGAGGACTATTACTGTATTTGATGTAGTTTTCTTTGCATGGCCAGCTATTATGAAATTTTTAAGAAGGAATTTTATATATTTCTATACATTTAACCAGACTGACTCATAAGCTAGTGGCTTTCATTTGGACATTTGATTATGAAGTAAAAAATTTAGGAACTAAAGGACTATTTAATGTCTGCTCAAGCTTTGACTATTCCATTAGGTACAGAGACATTTCAGGTGTTAAATGATTCTTTACATAAAGGATTAGGATGTGTCCTAATGTAGCACGTTTGCTTCCAAGCTATTGAAGTATCATGAGAAGAATTATTTAATGCATAATTTAGAGCTTGTTGCTATTGTGTTTGCTTAGAAGAACTAGAGGCACTATTTGTATTGAATCAAGTATGAGATATTCATTTATCATTAAAGTTTAAAATATATATTCATTCAGAAGGATTTGAATATAAGATAAAGGAGGTGGCTTGCACAAATCAAAGATTTTGATCTAACTATTCAATATCATCCATGAAAAGCTAATGTAGTAGTAGATGCCCTAAGTAAGAAGTCTATTGGGATGTTAAGTATTCTGCCTCTGATGAATATTTGATTTAGGATATAGAAAAGCTACAGTTGGAGGTGATTGATCATATTGATTGGGATTCTATTGGCTCAAATTATTCTCCATTGTCGTTGTAAGAAACGATTCAGGAATCCAAAAAGTAAAGTGTAGAGTATCTGAAACTAATCGATCAAAGAAAATTTGGTGAGAAATGTGAATTATAACTATCTTATTCTAGTATTTTCTTCTATAAGAACATGCTATGCGTACCAAATTCTATAGATTTGAGATGAGAAATTCTGCATGAGACACACTACTCTGGTTATATTATTAATCCAGAAAGCAACAAAATGTATAGTGATTTGAAAGGTTGGTTCCAGTAGCCTAGATTGAAGAAAGATGTTAAAACTTTTTTTAGCCAAAAGTGAATCTTGTCAGTTAGTAAAAGTTGAGCATTAGCAACTTGGAGGTCGTTTACAACTATTACCTATTTTTTAGTGGAAATGGGAAGAAGTGACAATGGATTTTGCGATGGGATTTTCTCGATTGAGGTAAGGACATGACGTTATATAGGTTGTTGTAGATCATTTGACAAAGTATACTCATATTATTCTGATTCAATGGTCTAATGTAGTGGATATATTAGTACAGGTATATGTATGAGAAATCATCTGGCTGAATGGAATATCGAAGATAATAATTTCCAATATAAATGGTATGTTTAAATCCATATTATATGAGAGGTATTTAGAAAGATTTGGGCACTCAATTGTACTTCAATATGGCTTTTCATCTACAGATTGGTGGATAATCTAAAAGGATAATTTAGGTATTGGAATTTCATCTGAGATTATATGTTCTAAATTATGGTGAAAGTTTAGAAGATCACATTCTACTTATTAAATATGCTTACAATAACAGTTTTTAGTTAAGTATGCGCATACCCCCGTACAAAGCTATGTACGATAGGAAATCCATAACCCCTTTATCTTGGATAGAGGTAGTAGAGACGAGTTTGATTAGACTAGCTTTAGTTGATGATGCTACTAAAAAGATTTATCTAATTAGGATAGATTAAAAGTTGTACAAGATTGATAAAAATTGTATTATCATCCAAAACACCATGCCATATAATTTTACGTGGGACTTTGTATATGTAAAATCAGGCCTATAAGGGCATCAACAGGTTTAGAAAAAATGGGTAGTTGAATCCAAGGTATACTGGACTATTTGAGATAATCTAAAGGATTGGAAAGTTTTATTATATGTTACAGTTGCTTGAAAACGTCGGATATTCATAACATATTCCATCTATCATATTTGAGGAAATGCATATTCGAGACTATGAATAGAGTATTTGTAAAAGAGATTGGCGTATGTCTAAATCCGAGTTATAAGAAAGAACTAGAAAGGATTTTGGAATATATTGTCAAAAGATTGAGGAATAAACAGATCCCAATGATTAAAGTGCAATGGAAGTATAAAACTGAAAGAGATGCTATTTATGAGAAAGAATATGAAATGAGGAATTTATTCCTTGATCTATTCCATTGATTTGAGATTTGAAATGTTGAGATGACATTCTTCTAAGGATGGGAGAATTATAACACATAATGAACAGGTGCATAGTTGCACTTATTTTGGCCTGATCAGGTAAGATCAATGAGGTAAGATTTCTACATTCATGTATGCTACATGTGTTTGTGTGTTTTTTTCGTTCATGTATGTATTTGAATCTATTTTGAAGTGGGTTATGGAGGTTTGTGTGCATGAATGTGAAATCTAAAATTTTTCATCTAAGAGCGTTGTGGCGTTGGGGTAACAGCACCGCAACACTGGGTTGGTAGCTCTGCGGTGCTCGGTTGGTAGTGATGCAGCATTGAGCTCTCCAGTTAATTTTTGGAAAGCGAACTAATACTGCAATGCCGAATTCAGGTGCAACGTCACTATAAGGTCGAGCATAGATCAAATTTTAAAACTATAACCAAAACCATTTCCTATTCATTTTATCAAAACATTAAGATTAGGTAAGATCATTAAAGTAAAATTTATGCTCATGTCGTCTACATGTGTTTGTGAGTTTTCTTTGTGCCTGAGTGTATTTGAATCTATTCTGAAGTGGTCCCGGGGGTTTGTGTGCATGTATGTAAAATCTAAAATTTCACCTACGAGCATTGTGGCGCTAGGTTAGCAGCACTATGACACTGGATATATATATATATGTAGCACCACGATGATGGGATGGCAGTGTTGTGGCATTGAGCTCTATAGTTAATTTTTGGAAAATGAACTATTAGTGCAGTGCTAAAGTCGGGTACTACGACACTATAGGGTCGAGCATAGAAAAAAATTTATAAAAACATCCAAAACTATTTCCTACTCATTTTATCAAAACATTATCACCCACCCAATGCTAAGAGAGAAAAAAGGGGAGATTTTTTAAAGATAAAGTCAGGTTTTGGTGCATCCAATCCATTTCCTATTGTCATGCATGTTTAGGAAATTGTCTAGATTGAAGTAGGTTACATTCAACCTATCTCAGTTTTATAAAATATGATAATTTTAAGATTTTCTGTATTTAAACGATATTTTCATAGAGCAAAAAATGAGAATAATTTTGTATCCATAAAACTTTTATTATGTAACTTTTTGTATATTATAAATACAATAGTTATAGATATTTAAGTATTTCTCTGAAAATATTTTATTTTGTATATTATAAATACAATAGTTATAGATATTTAAGTATTTCTCTGTTGGATCCCTAAAATAAGACCAAGGCTTGATAGAAGTTTTAAAATAATATTTTAAACACGGCTCAGTATATATTTTTATTGATTACCATTGAAGCATTGAGTGAAATATTGAAAGTAGTTTATTTACCTTTCTTTTATTGTAATGCGATATTATATATGCTTATATGTTTGAAACTTGTGCTTATGAGGAGATCTGATGGGTGGGGGAAGTTCTGGTGCGAATTGTACGGCGAGTTATAAGGGCTTGAATTTCTAAATATCTAACAAGTGTTATGCATTGGGAGTCATAAAAGCCTATTGTTTGATATGCTAACACAGGGAGATATAAGAGTTTGAGGAAAATCTATTATTTTTTTGCTATGATGATATGAATTATTTATTTATTTATTTTTAGTATATTGTCTGCCTGATTTCAAATATATGAAGTTAACATAATTCGATAACTTTTTGACAAAATGCTTTTAAATTTAGTTAATTGTTTAATAAGTGTGATATTTGATAATTTAGATTGGTGGTTGTGACTAACTGAGCTATGTTTGCTCGCACATATTATGCATTATGTTTTAGGTTTATGAAAAGGAAAGTGCTCGTTGAGCAGCTAAGCATTTAGGATTTGAGATGACTGAGTCTATATAGGTATTTTTCTGATTTTTTTTCAGACATAGCTAGTTGTTTAATAATTCTGTTTATGTCAATCAACATGTACTGTAGAATAAATGTTGTATGCATTTTAATGATGAATGAAAAAATAGAAACTTATTGATGAGTTTATTTTTTGCATACTAAAAGTTAATTAGAAGCTCTATTGTCTATTTTAATTTAGAATTGAACAAATATGAAAAAAATTTTGAAACTTAGATCTTGGGATGGCATGTCCTTACAACACTCAATGACATGTTTATCTATGAGTCATATTAGGTTGGATTGTGACAATGACTTTCTAGCCTCTCCGTTTAACTTAGATCATACTAAAAATTCAATCACACCCCCTCCTTAAATTTATATGGTGTTGCAAAAGAAGAAATAAATTATTACAAGAAATCAACTATTTGATCACATCCATTTTGGAGTTAGGTTAAAAATTGAACTACTTAGATGCAATCACTTGGCAAGAGGACTTCATGATACTCAATAGAAGAAGTATCTTAGGACCCCTAATTTTGATCTATGTCAATCTACTCAGGTTTATGAAACATTCTCAATAGCTATCAACTAGCAAAGGATTGATCTCAAGTAGTACTCTTGTGCATTCTCTTAGCTCGCTTTTGATCACCTGATCATGTGTCCAATGTAGATTTCAGAAGGTAGAAAGGCTAACTGCAATTGATTACAATACGTATTTTAATGGTTAATTTATGTGTGCCTTGAGGACCTTAATTATTATGACCTATTGGTAATTTATTTGACAATCTTATGTAGCATAAAATTTTTGGCTATCTTCAAAACAACACTTTCATATCTTCATTGAATAAGTTTTGGCCTAAATATTAAAATTTATAACATAATTCAAATTCATATTTTTTAATTATATCAAATTCTTAATAATTTCATCATGATATATGCAAATACATAAATTTGCTATATTTTTATTTATTTATTCTTAGTTAGTGATAGTTTTATAATTAGAGTATATTTTGGTGATGTGTATGAATCTCTATTTTTTTGTACCATTATATATATTGAATGGTATTATATGGAACTTATACTTTCACAAAACCAATTTCGTTTTATAAGTTAGATTGGATTCGTGAGGCTATTTTATCTTTATTAACACCATTAGGTATTGGATTCGTGAGGCTATTTTACCAAAAAAATTTGTATTAGTTGTGCTCTAGATTTCTCTTTTATGATGATGCTAACTCCAAAAAAAATCATCTGGTCTCTTGCAGCAAAACAAGCAAATCTCTAAAATTGGTGGCCTTGGGATACCTGCAATTATGGACCTTCAATCTTCTTACAATGGTTCCTTACTTTGGAGAATCATCTCATCTAAATGCCCTCTGGAGATTTCATGGAATACAAAATATAGCTCTATTTGGGGAGCTTGTTCCTCTTATGCTTCAATCTAGTGGAAAAAGCTTAAAGCTTGGCTCATTCTTACTCTTCTTATTTCTCTTTTAACTTCCAAGATTTGTTTTTTCATCATTAATCCTCCTTCGTTAATGATCAGTGGCTTGTTCATCATGGAGGAGGATTTTAAACCTGTAAACAACTTTATCTTCCCATCACCAAATGTCGGTGGAGAAGAAGAAACATCACGAACACTTCCAACACTGTTCCTTCCCGTGGTACGCCTATCCTCCGATGGACCGCCGGCCGCAGGTGGCCGACGACCTTCCGTCGACATTCCACCGTCGATGTCGCCGCAAAAAACGAAAATTCAAAATAACAGATTTTTGAATTCTCAGAGCTTCTCTCTCTCTACTTTCTCTCTCTAACGTATACTTGTTTTCAAAAACCTTTCTTCTCCTTTGTATTAACTTCAGTGTTTTTAGGTAAGGATTCTATGAGCCTCCCCTCCTCATCTCTCATTCATCTCTTCTAACCCTATTTCTCAGACTACTAACACTGACATTATTTTTATGGGTATACCCAATCCCTCTTTCAAGTACTTTTAGGCTTTAATCTTCAGAAATTTGGAATCTATGGATTGTTTTTCTCACATTTGGCATAAGCATTATACGCTTAGATTCTCTACTTTCTCTTGGCTTCTTTTTTGGGGATGGGCTTAAAACGGTACATGCTTTGGTTATGATGATGCTCCCTCCCAAAGCAACCATGAATGGTTGGTGCTCTTTTTAGCAAACTTGGTCTTGTTTGCTTGTTTTCTGATTCACAATGGGTCGTTCTGTTGGATTTTTATTCTGGACGGTTTTTTTATTGAACAAGTTTTGACCTAAATATTAAAATTCACAATATAATTCAAATTCATATTTTTTTAATTATATCAAATTCTTAATAATTTCATCATGATATATGCAGATACATAAATTTGCTATATTTTTATTTAGTGATAGTTTTATAATAAGAGTATATTTTGGTGATGTGTATGAATCTCTATTTTTTTGTATCATTATATATATTGAATGGTATTATATGGAACTTTAACTTTCAAAAAACCAATTTCTTTTTATAAGTTAGATTGGATTCGTGAGGCTATTTTACCTTTATTAACACCATTAGGTATTGGATTCGAAAGGCTATTTTACCAAAAAAATTTGTAGTAGTTGAGCTCCAGATTTCTCTTTTATGATGATGTTAACTTCAAAAAAAATCATCTGGTCTCTTGCAACAAAACATGCAAATCTCTAAAATTGGACGCCTTGGGATACCTGCAATTATGGACCTTCAATCTTCTTACAATGGTTCCTTACTTTGGAGAATCATCTCATCTAAATGCCCTCTGGAGATTTCATGGAATACAAAATATAGTTCTATTTGGGGAGCTTGTTCCTCTTATGCTTCAATCTAGTGGAAAAAGCTTAAAGCTTGGCTCATTCTTACTCTTTCTATTTCTCTTTTAGGACCTCCTCTAACAGTAACCTTCATCTCTTTGGCAACCCTGGGCTTAACGGAATTTCCTTTGAATCCCATCTAGGTAACTGAAATTCTGTTATTCATTCTTTGAAGACTCTGTTTGGGACGGCTTTTTTAATTCTTCTTAAAGCAACTTTTTAGTATAAAAATTTAAAATTTTGTACTAGAAAGTTGCTTTAAGAAGCAGTAAGAAAGCCGTGTCAAACGAAGCCTAAATCTCTCACCATCTAAGAGGTTACTCTAAATGGTAGCTAAAATCCTCCTACCTCTCGTTAGCCTCCTCATCTCTCATTCATCTCTTCCAACCCTATTTCTCAGGCTACTAACAGTGACATTATTTGTATGGGTATACCCAATCCCTCTTTCAAGAACTTTTAGGCTTTAATCTTCAGCAATTTGGAATCTATTTCATTTGGCATAAGCATTATACGCTTAGATTCTCTACTTTCTCTTGGCTTCCTTTTGGGGATGGGCTTAAAACGGTAGATGCTTTGGCTAGAAGGGGAATTAGCTTGAATAATCTGTGTCTTATGTAATTTTGGTGTAGATTCTTCTTCTCACTTATTCTTTGAATGTCATTTCAACTTCGATCTTTTAAAAAGGATTCTCCCCTCCTCTCTATTCTTGATGCACCCAAATTTTTAGCAAGCTTATGAATACCCCAGTGGTTGTTCAGGCACATAAGCTTGCAATTTCTGCTCTTATCTACTATATCTAGCGAGAAAGAAACAACAGATTTCATGAATGAATTTCTCTTTATTGATTCTTTACATTTCAAGACTTATTGTGCTTTGCTAGCTAAGTTCAAAAGTTGGAAAGGTTACAGAAAGATTAATATTTTTATCGGTTCTTAGCATCGATGGCTCGGTCGCATCGCTAGTGTTTGGCTTCTTGGTGGTTTTCATTTTGCTGGGTCGTGATGATGCTCCATCCCATAGCAACCCTGAATGTTCGGAGCTCTTTTTAGCTAACTTGGTCTTGTTTGCTTGTTTTCTACTTCACAATGGGTCGTTCTGTTGGATTTTTATTCTAGACCGCTTTTTACGACCAATTGGATGGTTATTTTGCCTCCCAATTGGGTTTATTTGCCTTTGGTGTTCTTTTTTGTATGCTTGGAGAAGTTCTTGTGGGAGTTTTGAGCTAGTTTTGGTTAAGTTTTTCTCTCCTTTTGTCTTTTTTTTTTTTTAGTTGTTTTGATTAGTTAACTAGTTCTAATATAGTTATTTGTTTTGTTTACCAATCATATTTGTAATTTTATCGCTCTTCGTTTTTTAGATGCATGTTGGACATTGTGCATAGGTTGACTAATAAAGAGGGTTAGATTAAGGTTTTTTTGGCCAACTAGACAAAGGCCTAATAAATTAAGAATTTAGTCCAAAAGTGATCTTCTATATTCTTTTAAGGGCTAGCTTATCCATATAGGGTCTTGAAGATTGGCATAAAAAACTTACTAGTCCCATCAAATGGGTCGATTCAACCTCCAGTGAAAAGCTCATGAGTTCAACATTGAAATTGGGAGTGGGGTGCTAAAAACGGTTGACGAGTTGGGTTCGAATCCAACCCAAATCTGATCAAACTAAGCAATTGATATCTAATAAAAGGGTAAAAAGCATGATCCTGAACTTGACCCACTAACAAAATGAACCTGATATGATAACTAAATTCAATTAAAAAAATAGTTTTATTAACTTGTTAACCATATATTTTACATTAATAGATAAAATAAATAAAAAAATTGTGCAATAAATAAAAGAATGCAAGGAAAAAATATTAAACGTGTCTTTTTCAAGTAGAAATCATATTGACGAGTCAATCTGAACAGAACCCGATTAATAAATGGATCGGAATGCACAACCCGAACTAATCCCGTTAATTAAATTAATCAACTCAATCCCGAATTTTTCGGATTGGATCATTTATTAACACTTAATTAAAATACAAGCCGAGAGGCAAAAAATTTATGAAAAGAAAGTTTAATAGTTGATATGCTTCATTTATAGCTAGCAATTTAAATCATTTTTTAATATTTGTTGCGAGAGCTTCCTTTATTTGGGAGGATTTCTATTTTGCTTCATCTATTTGTCTTCATCTTTTAATGCATATCATGACATTCATGACTTACATGTTTGAGTTGTTAAAAAAGAACAAAAAGGTTTTATCCCTTGCTTTTTCTCATCAAAACTCAACTCCATTTGCTTTGCAATCTTTGGATGAAGCCTCATCCTTTGGTTATTATTTTTAAGTTCAGCTTTTGAACATGTCTCCATGATGCTTTACACTCGAAATTGTAATAGATATATATGTAAAATTCCATAGACTTCTGCCCCACCAAATTTTGTAAGATAATAACTAGCCTAAGAAGTTCTATAGTGTAGTCTTTAGCCAATTAATTCAATCACTATCTCAATTGTTTTTGTTTTATTATTTATTGGATAAAATTAAACATACAGTAACCTTTTGAATGTTGATCATGTCAATTCTAATAAGTTATGATTCTTAGATTCAAAGTTTCACTATATTAGAGCATTTGAGATCAATTTTAGTTACGTAAACAACAACAACATCAAGCCTTTGCCCCACTACATGGGGTTGACTACATGAATCATGTTTCTCCATTATGCCCAATTAAAAGTCAAATTCTCGTTTAAATCTAATTAATGATAATATAGAAATATATTCAATTGTAAACTTTTTAGCTACTAACAACATCGTTCGACGCGATTAGCACTAGTTTGGCTTTGAACTTGAATGGTAGACCATCATTCAAATAGATTTTCAATATATCCATCTCCTCTTCAACTTAATATTGTGATAGTTCATCTTCTCTTCCGTCTTCCGTCTTCCTCGACTTTCATATCTTATTGCATGATTGGTGGATGTAACATTCATCGTTGTCAAGATTATTAAAAATAATTCCAAGTTATTTAACATTTTAAAACTACTCTTAAGGAAGATTGAAAAGACCTACTATCAATGTTTGAATCACTCATATTTTTTGCCCAAATTCTAGTTTTTAGTGGATTCACACTTCCTACGAGTAGACTCAATGTTCTAAAACAAACAAATGATCCTGAATCGATAGAGTAATCTATTACAACGACTGTCAATGTTGGAATCATTTAACAACATTATTTTACTCAAAAAGAAACAGAATAAAAAGGTTAGTGGCAATACCATCTTTCAGGTTGCAGCTCAAAATTACTTCAGGAAAGAAAAGGTAAGAAAAGTTCAGCTTAAATCTAGCAATCTGATCAAATACATTTGAAAGGATGACGATCACAATCTTTCCATCTTCACCATTCATCTTTTTACCTTAGAAACCATTGTATGCTAACTTATCAGCAACACCATAAGCAGCAACATCTTCATTCCTGACTTCAACTACTTCACAAGAGCTACTTTTATCATAAACCTATTTTGAAGGGCCTCCATTCCCAAAAATCCCACTAAAGAGTGGTACATCTTGCTTCTCTTCTACATTGTTTAATGAGAACCTTTTGATATGCATTTCAATATGTTCTTTGGTAATCTTTGTAGTAGCAGCCTGCTTAGCCTTAGCTTCTGCTCTTTTCCTCAGTCTCTCTTCCCTTGAAAGGGCATCCGCTCTTGCCTTCTCCTCGGCAGCCTGAGCAAGAGCATCTTCCTTCTCCTTCTCTACCTCATCATATAACCTAGCCAATTCTCCCTCCATTTTTTCTCTCCTTGCAGCATCCTCCACAAGCTCCCTCATCTGTGGTTGGAAAACCATTTTGCTGTCCATCAGAAGGGCTCTGACAACCCCAAACACATCTTCCCATCTATTGGAGTCACAAAATGCCTTTAGCAGTACCTCATAAGTCACAAGGTCTCTCTTCACCTCCTTCTCCATCATCCGATCAAAGAAAGCTTTAGCCTCAGTAAGATTTCCTACCTTCACTTGCCCACACAGAACTGTATTGTATGCCAATGTCTCGGGTTGAACACCTGCATCATCCATGTCAGAAAAATACCGAATTGCATCTTCTATTCTATTCGATCCAAAGCATGCTTCCATGAGTAAAACAAAAGTAAGTTCATTTGGTTTAATCCCATATTCACTCATCTCTCTATAAAGCTCTTCAGCTTCTACCACCATTCCATTCTGCCCAAGCTTCCTTATCAAATTATTATAAGACAAAGTATCTGCACTGATTTTTTTTTCACCAATCTTTCTAAGAACATCAATGGCCTCTTTGAATCTCCCTGTCGCACAATAACCATCCACCATCAAATTAAAACTCTCCAAATTCACAGAAAGCCTTCTTGGAGGGCTATGCTCGCCCATCATCCTTTCAAACAAATACAATGCTTCCTCAAACTTACCATTTTTACAGAAAGCATCAAGAACAGAGTTGTAGCTCTGTACACTGAACCTAAACGGGGAACCATCCTCTCCTAGCGCAGAATTATACAACTCCAATGCTTCCCTCTCCATCCCCTTCTTAAAATACGCCTTCATCAAACTCCCATCAACAATTCCGCCAAAAGCCTTCAGATTCTCCCCCAGCATCCCTGTCAACTCTTCATATAAAGCCAGGGCACCATCCGGATCTCCATTATCAACAAGCCAAGATATGAGGAGGTTGTAAACCTCGAGGTCCGGTTCCGTCATGGCGATCATCTCATCTTTCAGCTGCAGAGCTTCTTCCATTCTAGATGCACTTAGAAGGGCTTTAACTAATATTCTATAGGTGGACGGAGAAGGAAGGAGCGGGAGGTCACGGCATAAGAAGCGATAGTAACTGACTGCAAGATCAAGCTTGCGGCTATCGATGTAAGATTGGATTAGGAGGTTATGCGTGACAACTGTGGGGGCAATGCCAGCCTGATTGACGAAGCGGTGTAGGGCGAGGAGCTCGGAGTGGAGAGATTCTCCAAGGAGAGCAGAGAGGACGGCGTTGACTGTATAAATAGTGGGGCGGCAACTGGAGTAGACGGAATGGCGAACTAGGAGGTCGGCTTCTTGGAGATCGCCAGAGCGTAGAAGGGAGAGGATGTTGTTGTGTAGGAGGAGGCGGGGACCAGACAGTGAAGAAGCGGGTTCGGGGAGCTTGGGAATGCTAGGGCTTGTTTGGGCCTTTCGAACAGGAGGCTGGTCGGGAGGCGAAGGACGTGGGATGTCGCCAAGGGAAGAAGGAGGAGGCATGCCGAGGAGGCGGCGACGGCGACGGCGCTCAGCCGCGGCATCTTCAGGAGACGAGAAGGAGAATTGACTGACGAGGGAGAGGATGAAGGATCGGCGGCGTCTCAGACCTCGTGGAAGGAGTTTGAAGAAAGCCATTATTCTCCAGCTTGGAAAAGACTCGGAAGTGGCTAAACATTTAGGGTTAGTGAAGAAAATTACAGATTATAATTATAGAAGTTAGAAATATTATAATAAATTATATTTATTTATTTATTCTATCAAAAAGAAGAAATAGAACTCATCCTACTATGATGGTTCTATTGCTTTATATATTTAACTTGTATATGATTTGTTTAGCAATTTTAAAGTTTTTTTTTTTATATGTTCCAAGAAGGACAAAATGATTTTTTTTTTCACTTTTTATTCTTTCTCTTATAACTATATCATAATCGAATATCCATCACAAAATAATTGGTCTTATTGACACAAGAATGCTCAGTCGTGAAAAGTCCTCTCCTCTGAATTCATAACCATAAATTACTCACCGAAGGTTTGCCCTTTCATGACTTTGATCCCTAAAGTTGTTGCTAAAGCTCTCACCCTCATGAGAACTCGAGCTTTGCATGTTGACTTTACTAAACATTGTGAAGGTGCGTTTGAATGAATTTCAAATGAGCATCGAATTCCCCTACCTATCACTAAATATATTTTTATTTATATATTTAACACCTAAAGTCACTATTATTTATATGGTTCTTGAAACTTCATAATTAAGATACCAAATATACCACTCCTAATGGTGACATTACCCAATAAGTTGAATATCTTACAAATGGCTCAGCCACCATCGCTCTCCTTGCATGGAAAATGAGCAAGACTAGTCAGGGCTTAGGTCACTTGACTTGAGAGAGGCCGATCCATATTTTCTTCTAGAGAGCACTCCATAGAAAGCTCTCAATCTTGGAAGCAATATAAAGCTGAGGCCTATTAGAGAAGGGATTTACTTTCTAGTCATAACTTTCACTCACTTACTGAGATATGTAAATTACATATTATTTAATGTATTTCAATAAAAACATTTTATTTTAGTTATTTTTGTACTGAAAAAACTAAAAAAATTGGCAGAAATTCTAAAGAGCCCTCAACACCACGACCTCCAAAGAAATAATGTTGCACTGCTTCCTCCAATATCATTGTGGTGCCCAAATTTTGACATTGTGGTGTCAAGTTCTTAGTTTGCAAGTGCTAGAAGGGCAACACAGACATCGTCGTAGCATTAACAACGCCACGACATTAGAAAGTTAGCTTTGTAGTGCCAAATTCTCTATTTTCTAATGACACGGTGGCATAATTTCTCATGCCTTGGCTCCCTTTTTTTGCACTTGGGAATCGCAGTGCTCCAATGTTTACAGTGTCACGGCATTATAGTTGTAACTTTCAAGAGCCACATTCTATCATTGAAGAGACGCGACTATTCACCAAGTAACCAATCCACGTTAGCAAGCGACGTGATGCTAAAAAAGCTTTAGTGTCAAGACGTTAGTTCATTTCATGGGTGCTATTATGACACAACGCCAATTTCATTTCTATGTTTTTAATAAATAGTTGTTATGTTAGGTTTGTAAGAGAGTTCAGTCACTTGTGTACATTCAGTTCTTTTTAGAGTACTTCATTAGTTTTCTCTAAGAGTAAATTATAAGGGATGTTAGGAAGTACAATATACAATCATTTAGAGTATTTAGCCTATAATTTTTTAAGCAACTTTGTAAGCTAAAGGGAGAAAGAGTGTAGAGGAGACACTTTGATCTTTCCTAGTGATCTCACTTTCTTGTATTTTTCATTCTTCCTTGAGTATAATGAAAAATAAGTTTGCTTGTTATTCATTTCATGTCTAGATAATTCTCTTATTTTGGATTGATGAAGTAAAATATATTTTGATTACTAATGAAGACTCTTGTTATAAAACTATTAAAATATATTTATAATATTATCTCATTCTTTATGTAATATACATAGTGGTCATATGTGTAGTTAAAATTTAGTGTAATGTATTGCCTCGACAGAAGAATGCACAAAAAGCTAAGAGTATTAAGATAGGATATTTTCATGCCTAGACATATGATGCAAAATATTCTAGGTTCTTAAGGAGATGTGAGGCTTTTCTGTATTTGTGAGTAGTGTCCCTATAGTTTAAGAATTTTTGGATGTCTCCCCTGAGGAGTTAGTGACTTTAGCACCAAACAGAGAGGTGGAGTCTTATATATATAAATATATATTTTTAGGTATTACTATGATCTATAAGGCCCCACATCAGATGTCCCCTAAGGAACTTAAGAAGTTGAAGGTGCAACTTCAGAAGTTGATAGATTGATGCTTTGTTCAATGTGTCTCCATGGGGGAGCACTATATTATTTGTCAAGAAAAAGGATGGAACCTTACAGATGTGCATCAACTACAAAGATATGAATAAATAACTATTAAAACTAAGTATCATTTATTTATGATTTGTAACTTGTTTGATTAGTTGCTTAGATGTTTGATATTTTCTAAGATTGATCTGAGATCTGGATATCATCGATCAACTGAAGGTGAGGGTAGAGAATGTGGCAAAGATTGTATTTATGTGCATTATGAGTTTTTAGTTATTCCATTTGGTATGACTAATGCCTAAGCAATCTTCATGGATTTGATGAATAAAGTTTTTAGGAAGTATCTGGACCATTTAGTGATCATATTTATAAAAGATATTCTAATTTATTCTAGATCTAAAAAGGTACATGTAGCACACTTGAGGACTGTTCTAGAGATTCTGATGTATCATCAATTATATGCTAAATTCTTTAAGTGTGAGTTTTTGGTTAGTATCATTTCATTTCTGGGACAAGTTGTGAGTGGTGTATGCATTTCAATAGATCCCTAGAAAATTCATGTTATTTCAAATTAGCTAATACCTACTACAGTTTCTGAGGTTATTAGTTCCTTAGGCTTAGCTGGTTATTATCGAAAGTTTTTTCAGGGGTTTTCTTGGATTTCTTTTCCATTGATGAGACTAACTAAGAATTAATTAGCTTTTGTATGGACTCCGAACTATAAGGAGAGTTTTTTAGATGTTGAAGGATCATTTAATTTATGCTCTGATTTTGACTATTCCTTAATGTACGAATAAATTTTAGGTTTTCAGTGATGCTTTACTAAAAGGATTGGGATGTGTACTAATGCAACATGGTAAAGTCATTACTTATGTATTTCGGCAGTTGAAACCACATAAGAAGAACTATATGACACACGATCAAAGTTAGCAGCTATTTTATTTGTATTAAGAATTTAAAGACATTAATTGTACAGAGTCAGATGCGAGATTCTTACTGATCATCAGAGTTTGAAGTACATATTCACTGAAAAAAAAAATTAATTTGTGATAGAGGAGATGACTTGAGTTAATTAAAGATTAAGATTTATCCATTAAGGATCAACTGATAAGGCAAATGTGATAGTAGATGCTTTGAGTATGAAGTTATTAAGTACTTCTCTTTCATTGCTTACTTCCGTATACTTCCTTATTTAACATTTAGAGAAGCTACAGATAGAGGTAGCATCAATTGATACATGTCAGAATTTATTATCTCAGATGATTATTTAGTCTACTTTATATGAAAGAATTCATGAAGTTTAGAAGTCAAATATAAAGTATCTAAAGCTGAGTGGTTAGATTAAGGCTGGTAAGAGACCTAAAATTTTCCTATCTAATTATGGAGTTATTTTCTATAAAGATAGATTATGGGTTCCTTCTACTAGTGATCTGAGAGCTGAGATTCTATATATGGCACATTATTTATGAAATACTATTTATGCATGAAATAGTAAGATGTATGAAAATTTGAAAGATATATTTTGGTGGCCTAGATAGAAGAATGATATAATAAAATTTATTTCAAAATGTGAGGCTTGTCAGTTGGTGAAGGTAGAGCATCAGTGACCGGGTGGTCTTTTACAGTCATTATATATCCCTGAGTGGAAATGGGATGAAGCAATGACAGACTTTGCTATGGGTATTCCCAGATAAAAACAAGATCATGATACCATCTGAGTTGTTATTGATCATTTGATTAAGTCAGCACATTTTATTTCAATCTAACAATGGATCCAATTGATAAGTTAACACAAATATATGTTAGAAACATTATCAGACTACTAGGTTTACCAAAGCTGATAGTATACGATCGTGATGGTTGATTTACCTCCAGATTATGGAAAGACATTTAGAAAGGAATTTTCATTCGCAGATATACAAATAGTTTAAAAGGACTATTCAGGTACTAGAGGATTTTTTGAGACATTGTATTATAGAATTTGGTGGTAGTTGGGTGGATCAATCATATCCCACTGATAGAATTTATATACTTATAATAACTGTTATCATTCTAACATTGGTATGGCTCTTTATGAATTGTTGTACGGTAGAAAGTGTAGAACCCCTTTATCTTTAATAGAGGTGGGTGATAGGAAAGTGATAGAACTAGTTTTTGTGGATAACACTATAACAAAGATTCATCTGATCAAATAAATATTGAGAGCTGCACAAAATAGGCTGAAAAAATATTATAATAAAAAATGCATGGTAATGAAATATCAGGTTGGTGATTTTATTTATGTCAAAATCAACCCAATGAAAACTGTCAGAAAATTTGGAAGAATCAATAAGCTGATTATAAAATGCATTTGATCTTTTAAGATCATTGATAGGATTGATAATTCTGCTTACATGTTATAATTATCCGATCATATGTCAAAAGTATATAGTGTATTTCATGTATTATTTATGCGGAAGTGGATATCATATTTTGGAATGAGATTATATGCTGATGATATGGAGGTTCATCTGAATCTACACTATAGGGAAGTGATAAATAAAATTATAGCGTATGATGTGAGGAAATTGTGGAGTAAATAGATTTTAATGATCAACAAACATTGGAAGCACATGACCATCAGAGAGGCTACTTGGGAGATGGATTCTAAGATAAAAAAAAGCTATATCCAGGTTTATTCTGACTTATTTTGATCTAAAAATGTTGATGACGATATTTTTTAAGTTTGATGTATTGTTATAACAAAAAAAAATTTAAAAAGATATTTTTACCTATAAGAGTTAAAAATTATTTCATGAGTCATTATAAGTCCAAATCACATACCGTCTTCTCCATATCATATATATTATTATATTTTAATTTTACTAATTTTTTCATAATTTGTGGGTATTGGTACAATTCCTTAAGAAATTAACATATGTTGATATAAGTGGGCTTTCTAGGACCATTAGTTGTCTGTTTTATAAATCGATTTCACATGGTCATTATAGACATGCTTAGCCAACTTTTAAATTTTTCTTTTTCATAAATTTTGGATCTCTGAATTTGAGGATAAAAATGGATTTATATAAAATTTTCAGTGAAAATTGAACAAATGACTTAATTACATTTTTTCCTTTATTTAATATATTATAATATCCTAATCCACTTTACAAAAAGCTTTTTATTTCATTTTTCCCAAGCCAGAGAGAAGATTTGGGAAAATGAAAGAAAAAAGAGGAGAAAGAGAAAAGAAATAATTAGTAAAATTTTCCTATTTGGCGGTCGTAGAGCCGTTTTTGTCCGTCACCCTAGTTGAAAATTTTGCTCATCTCAATGTAGGTTACATTTTGCCTATTTCAATTTTCAATAATTTGGTATTGTTGGAAATTTTTCCATCAAATTTGTATTTATGTAATAAGAAAAAGAGGATAATTTTATTTGCTAAAACTTGAACCTCGTAATCTGTATATGTTATAAAGATTGAGATTATGAACATTTTGAGTATATTTTGAAAATTTTTCGTTTGATGATTTTAAAAAATAGTGATGTTTGCCTATTCAGAAATTTCTTTTAACATCTAAAATGATGTTTTAGTATAATTAATGCTTAAGAATGATATTTTATGCAATCTCTCGTAATTTAATTATGTTTTAAAATTATATATTTTTGCTCAGTAGTATTTATGTTGCCTACTGTTGAGGCATTTTCAAATACTAGTGTAAATGCACGTGCACATGGTGCACGTGAATAAAATTTTAAAAATAAAAAATATGTAACAAAATCAGAAACTCTCAAAATGATTTGGAGCTGCAAGATTATTTGGCGGAATGTTCTTATGATGTAGGAACTTCTCAGAAACAAACGGGTAAAAGCAAAAAGCAAACTACTTCCGACAATTCCAAAAAATCTGCAAAGGGTAAGCAGAGTAAAAAATCCCATCCTCAAACCAATAATTAAATGTCTCTTCCTTCCATAGGTGTGTGGAATGTAAGAGGTTTTAATCGGCTTGAAAAAGTTCTTAGCCGTAAAAGGCTAATTAATTCTTTCAAGCTTGATTGGTTTTGTCTGCTGGAGACCCGCATTCATGCTCCTTCTCTTCAGGACCCCTTTTTTGACTCTTCCCACCTACTGTTTTCGAATGAAGCCAGTGTTCACAACTTTAATCTTTCATCCTCTGGGAGGATTTGGATTAAATGGGATGCCAATAAGTTAAAATTTACACCTACTCTCATCACTTCGCAAATGATCAATGGGACGGTTACTGTTGGAAATCTCCTTCCATTTCAAATTTCAATAGTATATGCTTTTAACAATGCTTCTGATAGGAAAGATCTTTGGTCTACTTTAAATATGGTAGCTCCTTCTCCTGCTATGCCGTGGGCAATTTTGGAGGATTTTAATTGCTGTAGGTTTGCAAATGAAAAATCAGGTGGCTCCCCAATTCACCATTCCAATCTGGTTGATATAAATAACATGATCTTTGCAAATAGTTTGGTTGACTTGCATTCAGTGGGTAACTTCTACACTTGGTATAATCAACAAGGTTCTAACCCCATCTTCATAAAATTAGACCGTGTACTTGTTAATGAGGAGTGGGTAGAGAATTTTCCTAGTGCATACTGCTCTTTTCTGAACCCGTCCTGCTCGGATCATTCCCCCATTATCTTGCAAGCTGGGAGATCCTCTAAGTCTCATCACTGGTTTCTGTTTAAGAATTACTGGACTAAATTTGATAGATATTGGGTTTCCATTTTAAATGCTTTCTCTTTGCCTTTAGTTGGTAACCCTTTATCTCATCTCTGTAATGTCCTTAAAAAACTAAAAGGAGATATTAAGAATCAAGACTGGGCAAATGCTAACTCTCTTAATATTCAGTTAGACTATCTTCATGCTAAGCAGCAAGACATTTTAGATCTTATTATGGTTAATCCTTTGGATGGAGCTCTTGGCATTTCCCTCAAAGACATTAACTTAAAAATTTCTGATGTCTCTTCTAATCATGCTAGCTGGATTATTCAAAGAGCAAAACTTAAATGGCTGCAACATGGTGAAGATGACCTCAAATTTCTTTACGGGAAAATCAGAAGCCGTATAGGTAGCTCAAAATCTTTGGTGAATCTATTTTCTTCTAATCCGAGTATTGCCAAAGGGGAAGTGATTAAGTCCATTACGAATCACTTTCAGAATTTATTTAATCCTACTCGTCCTTCTGGTAGATATTTGGATTCTTTTCCTATTGGTGCTCATATTCCTGATTATTACTCTAATCTGCTTGTTTCTCCGATTTTGGATGATGAGATTAAAGCAGCTGTTTTTAAAGGTTCCTCCAATTCTTCACCTGGACCTGATGGTTTCAATTATCATTTTTACAAAACGGCTTGGCACATTATTGGTCCTCTTGTATGCAAAGCTATTAGATTCTTCTTTTTTAAAGGGTATCTTCCTAGTGGTATTAAAGCTACTGCACTTGCAATAATACCAAAACATCGTAATGCTGCCTTTATTACAGATTATAGGCCCATCTCTCTTTGCAACACCCTTTATAAAATTATAACCAAGATAATTGCTGGTAGAATGAAACCTATTATGCCCCATATTGTCAAAGAAACTCAAGCTGGATTTGTGAAGGCCAAAATTTCGACTGATAGTATTCTTTTAGCCAATGATATTCTCTCTTTGGTTAATAAGGGCGGGGCTGGCAACATTTTTTGTGCTAAATTAGATATCAAAAAGGCTTTTGACACTGTTTCTAGAGAATTTATATTGGCTCGTATGCATCAAAAAGGGTTTCCCAAGCCTTTTATTAGCTGGATTAAGGCTTGTATTACAAAAGTTAACTTCTCTGTTATCATTGATGGTTCACTGGAAGGATTCTTCTCCTCTTCTGCCGGTCTTAGGCAAGGGTGCCCCCTTAGCCCATACCTTTTTTGCATTGTTATGGATGCTTTGTCCAATCTTCTTGATGAAAGAGGTTTTAAAGGATTCAAAACTGATAACTATCATCTTTCACACCTTATGTATGCGAATGATGTGTTAATTTTGGGTGATGCCACTATTGACAACTGTAATATCCTCTCCTCTGTTCTTAAAGAGTTTGCTAATGCAACTGGGCTTCAAATAAATTATGAAAAATGTTCTATCATGTTCTCAAAGAATCAAAGAAACTAAGAAATGCTCTGTCAAGCTCTCTCTATTACGAATGTCAGCACTAAGTTAACTTACCTTGGCATTCCCATTTCTTTTACTAGATTAAAAGTTGAGGATTTTATGCCACTGATGAATAAACTGCACAAGAAATTCACCAGGTGGAAGGCAAATCTACTTTCTTTTGCTGGTAGATTACAGTACTTAAAATTCACTATTCAGAACACCATAGCCTATTGGATTAGAGGCTCTATTATACCCAAGACTGCTATTAAGTTTTTTAGAAAAACTTGCTCCAAATTTCTGTTTTTTGGAGACATTACCAGCCTTAAAAAGCTACATATGGTTTCATGGGACAATGTTTGTTTGCCAAAACAAAAAGGGGGATTGGGTATTCCTTCTATAGCTGCCATTCAACATGCTTTTAACTGTTCTGTGATCCAGCGTATGTATAACTGTCATTCTCCCCTATCCACTTGGTTATCTGCTCATTACACCTCTCCTTGGAAACCCACTACTCATAAAGATAGTAAATTCTGGATAAATGTCTGTAAGACTGCTGCTAGTATAAAAAGGAAATTCAAATTTGTGATTACTCCTAATGCACCCATCTCTGTGCTTTGGGATCATTGGTGCAGTAATATCACCCTGGCTGAATATGTGGGAGGTGTTTCCCTGGATTGTTTCATTTTTCCTTATTTGAAGAATTACATATCCAATAATAACTGGGTTTTTAACAACAATATTCCTCAGATTTTGAAAAATGTTGTTAGCAGTTTTAAAATTCTGGAGAGTGAGGGCTCTTGTCTGCTTTGGAAGGACTGTGCTCACCCTAAATTTAGAGATTATATCAAGGACTTTTACTCTGATTTACCTGATAACAATTGGCACAATTTTGTCTGGCACAAAAAGGGTATGCTTAAACATTCGGTTTATGTGTGGCTTGCTTTGGTTGGGGGTTTGAAAACCCAAGATGCCTTAAGGTTGAGAAACATAAATGTCCCGGTAAATTGCTCTTTGTGTTACTCTGCACCTGAAACTATTAATCATATTTACTTTGATTGCCCTTACTCCTTTACAATTCTCAGTTCTATAACTCCTGGTAGTATGAATTTTCTGTTACGGCCTACTATTCTGCAATTGTTCCACTGGATGGAGACTGAATTTTCTGGATCTCAAAACACATTGAACTTCTACTTATTGGCGGTTTGTACTTTAATCTATCAAATCTGGAGGGAGAGGAATAATCGGAGATTTGGCAGTGATGTTCGAAGTGCCTCTTCTCTTATGTTTTTTGTTAAAAAAGTGGTTGTTAGCAGAGCTTGTAAATGGAGAATCTTTGATGAGCTGCTGGAGAACTTCTAATCTCAAGGACCCTTCGTTAACTGGAGATTGCTGGTGGGCTGGTTCTTTAACCAGGACAATGATGAAGCTCCTTTTTAAAACATAATAATTCCCCTTGGATGGTCTTTGGGCAACCAGGGGAATCCTCTTCGATCCTCTATTTTTTCTCTGAGTCCTGGTTAAATGTAAATTGGAGCTGGTTTAATATTACCTGGTGCTTTATGGTATTCAATTGAAACTGCTACCTGCCGCAGTTTTGCTCTCCTGGTCTTTTTTATGTCTTTACAGGAATCTAAGCTACTGTGCAACCTGGAAGATTTCTTCTGCTCTTAGACTGGATCGGAGTTTTGGCTTCTCGTGCTGCAGATGCATTTTCTTTCTGGTTCAATCAAACTTCTGAATGTGGCTGTATTTGGCTAGAAGTGCTATTTTTTTTATTGTCAACATTGTACTTCTTTTACTGTTTTGCTGGGTTTTATCTTTGAGGTGTTTTATTTGACCCTACATAAGTTTTGTTTTTTGCTTATGTATGGTAGTCATTTTGTAGAACTCTTGGTTTTTTGTAATCTTTTATTCATCAATGAAAA
This sequence comes from Dendrobium catenatum, assembly GCF_001605985.2. Classification (NCBI taxonomy): domain Eukaryota; kingdom Viridiplantae; phylum Streptophyta; class Magnoliopsida; order Asparagales; family Orchidaceae; genus Dendrobium; species Dendrobium catenatum. The sequence continues at coordinate 21,090,262 of NW_021319083.1, read as the reverse complement.
TTTGGGCCATGGCCCCAAAATTTCCCAAAAAAAAAAAAAATTCAGATTAAAAAAATGGCTCCTTGTGGCAAACGTTCAATTTATTTAGCAAATGATATGACTTGTTGAGCAAGCAGCCCGCTGATGGAGCTAATTTCAGCATAATGCCTCTCATAAGTAATAAGTACAATTCATTTTCTTCTTATCACATTTGCAATCAATATTGCATTTAAATGGCTCATATGTGCATGAATGCTCTAGCCTAAATCTTGGATCCTGCATTGTTAAATAAGTGAACATGTGAAAATGATCCAAACAAACCAAATTCTTTTGATTCTGTCTAGAGGATGAATTTTAAATACATCAAAAGTATTCATTACATTTATTTTACTTCAAATCAAACATGAATATTTTCATAATCTCTACATATAAAATATTTTACACTCCTTTTACTTCAAATCAAACAGCCTCTATATAAAATATGGCACAAAATTTCTAAACTGAGTCATAAATTGACAAATCCAAGCCAAACTATCAAAAATTTACTTACTAACAAAAGTTCCTGAAAATTGTAAAATAAATTAAATAAAAAAAGAAAGCTCAGTTTGATTAGATTGTATTTGATTTTGTTTGTAGCAGTTTTACTTATCCAATTTTAGTAAATTTCGAGTATTAAGAAACTTCAAAAAATAGATCAAATCGAACTATGTTATTTAAATAATATATTGTGAAACATATACTAAAATTTGATAAATTTCTAATTATCAGATTTTCTTTAAAATAAATGGAATATATGATAAAACTCATATTCCACCATCTTAAAGAAAAATTGGATATCCTGATCCATAGTTTTTTTTTTTCACTTAAAATATCAGCTGCTTGATTCTGATTCACACAACTCCTACAAGAACAACAAAGTTTACTACATAAAGAAATCAATAAAACAATGTTGAAAATAAATCATCCTGCATCTAAACCATGTCAACACCAGAATATAATTTCAATCTTAAAATCTTCATTAACTAAACATAATGATTACTCAAGCCAGAAAGTTTAAGCATAAAATAATAATAACAAAAGAATGTGCTGCTCTACAGGTTGAATGATACAATCAGTCATCAAAGAAAGGAAATAAAATGACATCTAACTAATCGTATAGAGTCATAAGAACTCGTTACCAGGTTTTATCCTGACAAGTTAAAACCGACTAATGTTAACCTGTGAGTTTTTTATCTTAAAAAAAAAAAAAGTAAGAAAGAACACTCTGGACTGAGTAGGCATCCAAGGCTTTATAAAGAAGAAAATCTTGTATGCAACTAATGATTTACTAAGCTTCGTGAGCATCTGCATTGATGGGACTATTTGATCTCACATCACAGCACCTTCCTTGACGAATTTGCCATCTTTCACCTCCTCGACCTATAAAATCAAGTGCTTATAATATAATATTCTTAAATGTTATGCATAAATATGTTGCAATTTTGCTCTGAAGCTTTTTTTCACAACATTGCATTCCAAACATTTAAATATTTAACTACAACTTCTGTGCTGCTTTCTAAAAATTTTTGCAATGAGAAAAATCGTTGGGAGAGTTATTAAGTGTTGTCGTCATGCTGCTATGAAAACCAAAAAGTAGCAACCCAATTCGTACTATGTTGTCTTCAGAAAATTGTATTTATATGACATACTATAGTATATTTGTAAGAACATCATGAACCAAAACTCTGCACACATCACTTTCTCCCTTCTGAGTAAATTTTATTAGAGCAGCTTAATTATCCTTAATTGTATTATTATGTTTGTAACACATATTTACTTACTTAGTTTTTCCATTGTCTAATCCGGGCATTACACGTGTACCTACCAATGCCTTTATCAGGCTATTTATACATAACCCTGTACAGTGAAATGTTTGGAAATCAACAATTTAAAATATAGGTACCAAGCATTAATGGCATGAGAATATGCATTATTACTACAGCAACCAAACTTCAATATAACAAGCACAGGCAACATTTACATCTCCATGAAAAATGGTCAATGAAGGAATTTAGCAAATAATAGCATGCATCTAAAAGTGATATGCAAGCAGCACGTGAATACAAATTAAAAATAAATAAATGAATAATAAAAAGTAAAAATATAGTACAAGAAGCTAGGGCATCTATAATTTTGAGGCATCCCACAAAAGCAAACCAGGTGAAGCCACTAAACTGCAAAGAGTAAATTTTCTGCTATAAAAACTTAACACTAATCCTTAGTTAGAAATCTTCCATAGTAAGAGTTAATGTAGGCACGTAAAAGATAATTGTTAGAAATTTTACAAGGGAATTCACCAACAGGTGCATTTGTTATTTTAACTGCATATAACATATATATTATATAAAAATCTTGGGAAATCAGGTTGGGAAGCGTCACTCACCATATTTGTTTATGGAGGAAGGAAGAATGTTAATATTTAAGTTTGCTTGCAGAGAATACATAATTTTATTTATTAATTATATTATTGAAAAGTTATATATTTTGAACTTTGTTTAAAAGAAACTGAGGGAAAAATATTATAGAATAAAGAAACTCTCTATATTTGAAAAGAAAATAAGTGTGATAGAAAATTAATTGAAAATCCCGTCATGCGTTCACAAGTTAAAAAGAGTCTTTTGATCATAATATATGAAAAACTGTTTTTTTCTCATCTAAGAATGTTAACTTAGTGTAATCTAACCAACTAAAACATGATGAGCATATTTTGTGATTAAATTACTCAATACCTAGTATAGAGTTATATTACACTTCCATATATATGTTTTCACAAAAATAAAGCTTAATTTTCAACTAATGTTTTCTTAAAGCCAAGTTTAGTCAGTCATCAACACAATCATTTTTCTTAAATATAGATAAAAACACAAATTTCTCAAGTTAACATCACATATTCTAAAGAAACCTATAAGCAGTTCATATATTTGCATGCAATTCAATATACTTATGTAGTGTATAAAAATCGAAAGAAAAAACAAACACAACATTCTAATTGAATATGAACAATTATTGCAGTGTTGGTATTTTTCACATCAGATTTTGCAATGTCATAGAGTATGCTATTCTTTACAAATCAAATCTTGACTAACCTTGTTAACAAGTTATTTGAGCGATATTCAAGCATTGAACAAATTAAATGTGTTCAGATCTTGATCGAAATATTTTTCAAGTTATGATAGAACCTTCTATGACGAAAAAAAGCCTCAATCCTCAATAATCATGAAATTTAAAATTAAATCAAATTCGTATTTTTCACATATGATTGACGGATCGGGTCAATCTTTTGACACACCTATTGCAAATATTAATTTATGACAGGAAACATAATACTACTTGTGTTATAAATGAGAGAAAAATAAATACACAACAACTCAAATATATTACATAAGTAAACTAAAAATAAAATAAGTTAAAAATAAACCACATAAGTATTACCTGTTTGCCGTAGATTTATTTATAAAATACTTTTTAAGATTATCTCCACACAAAGTATATATTTAAAGTATACTATTGAAAGGAAATTTTTATATTGAGATTAATTTTACAATCAGCTAAACACAGGAAAACTTAGAAAGCTCGGTTTTTTGTACCTTACGTGAGCAGCTTAGTTTAAACTATTAACTGACCTGCTTTCTTTTACTATCAAAATAAAATAAATGATCAAATAAATTTGAGCATCTCAAATTCAAATTTCACAAGGTCCCTACCAATCTAACCAGACAAGTATAATATTTAGAAATATATTCTATAAAGCTAGAAAGTTCTCTTAGGGCAGTTAAAATTGAAACCACAACTCCAATGACATGAAGCAAAATCAACAAAGTTCAGTTACAAAAGTTGGATCTCGTTCATATGTACAATTACAGAATTAACAACAAAAATTTATATATTTATAAAACTATCTCTTAATTACCTTCATTTATACGACCACCCAAATCTCAAAGAGCATGATTATGTTCCATTAACCCATAAACCAGTCAGTATGAAGAAATTCGATCGTTGCATAATTTTTGCAAAATAAAATAGTTATGTTCAATAACTTTAAGGAAATTGGGATTATATTAACAGATCTCCGTAAGTAATTATAATTTATAGGCAAATCATGAGTATTAGGAGTTTATGAGTCCTTAAGTCACGGGTTTCTATAAATAGAATATTTTTGAAGGAATTAGATATGATGAAATGAAATGTTGCAAGCCTCCCTTCAGTTAAGTTTATTGTCTCTTTCTATCCCCTACTCAATTTCTAAATTGTCAACATTCTAGAATCTAATTTTTATCATGAACCCAACAATGAGTTTGCAACAAAATCATAATAATCATATTTAAAAAGGGTGTCATCTTTAAATTGTAAGCACAAACAGCTTGTGGAAATTTAATTTAACATTAGAAGTGTATTAAAATGTTATTACAACATAAACCATACAATGAAGTACATTATAAGGAGCAGTTTGTAGAAAATAAAGTTATCTTCAAATAGCAAGATACAGTGCGAAGTATAAATTAATCAGATAATTTAAAACAAGGTTAAAATAGTTTACTTTGAGGAAACAGAGGAAATTTTAATCCTACTGTAGAACTCTTCCAGTAACAATAACATTAAAGAATAAGCTTCTGTTTTTACTAATTTGGAAATTCAATGCTTCAAGACCAGTTGCCACCAGGACAGCTATAACTTTAACAGTATTTTGAATAGCATTCCTAGTTGATTTGGATTAAATTAATATTTACAGTATGAAGTGAGAAATTAAGAAAATTTCATAGTTAAAAGTTATAAGACCTTACCTAGAAATGAATATGAGGATTTTGGATCAAAATAACAACCAGATAGAAAGAGCTCTATCTTTTCAAACTGCGTGATGGGAATACATTGAATTAGAACCTGGGTAGAAGTCCCATACAAGGATTAAATATTGAATAATGGTGCCATAGATTTTCCAAATAAAAACTGGTTCATATAAGATATTCTCAATAGATTCAATTATTTATCTATCACAACATGTGAGTTAAAATAAGCCTATTATAGTGCTTTCTGCCCTGCATACCAACATTTGTGGGACTAAGAAACAGGCAAATAAGTACATAGGGCATCATAAACACATCCATCAAATTTATTTAACACTTACATTTCTAAATACAACAAGCAAATGACAATCAAACTTATCCCATAACTGAAACTTTAAAGATATTTAACGTCGTTGAAATTTACCGTTCTATCGTCACAATTCAATCATAAAAATTAATAAGAAGTTAAATATATAAAAATAGTACTGAAAATGATCCAACTAAGTAATTCAAAGAAGGAAAAACAAAAATAATATGGAAAGCACTCTCAAGACTAATGGAAAGAGGTGTACAAAGAATTGAAATATAATCATTAAAATTTATCACAAAAGAAACTTCTTCAAGCTAAGAGATCACTATTATTGCAATCATTAAGGTATTGAGGGAGAAGAAATCTATTGTTATAATTTATTGACTCATTTTTTAAAAAAAATATTAATTGTAAAAAAAAACTCAACCTTTTCCATCCGGACTTGGGACAGGCATTAACGGTTTAAAAAAAATTATAATATTACCTACAGATTTAAATCATTTAACAAAAATAGAAAATTAATATGTGATATAAAAGATGAATCATAACTCAGTAGACATTGATAAAGCACTTCATTCCAATATAATAATACAAATGTACAAGTATTTTGAGTATTGGTAGAATGTGGACAAAAATGCAAAATTAAGAAAAATTACATAATGTGGAAAGAGGCAAAAGCTGCAATGGGCAATAATAAAATTTATTGTATGGAGGAAATTTGTTCATAAAGCACATACAGTTGAACTAAGAAACAATTTTTTTAATTAATCACACAATTGAATTCATCTTACATGACACATAGTTATAAATGAAGAATAATGTTGGGTAATTCTAAGGGAGGACAGCCATAACTTAATATAGAAGCGTTTGAACTAAATAAAAAAATGAATCACATAAAAACTTATATGAAATGGCTACTGTTAATTTAAAAAAATAAAATAAATTGTTAACATAAAATAAGAAAATATTAAAAAATAATGGTGTTTATAAATCAAATGTAAATCAAATTAAATTAAAAAATGCTTAATAACATGTAGTGGTAATGATAAAATTAATAAATCAAATTAACTCATGTTATAAAATCTTAATAACTTTATAGAATCATTTAAGAATGTGAGACATCTTAGAATGTAAGTAATACAAATTAAACAAGAATTTGTACAAATGGTGTTTATAATAAATCAATGGTGAGCAATCATATGATTTAGCAACTGACAAATTGTTTATAATAATTAATTTACCTTGAATGATATGTAGGGCAATAGGAATTTAACATCATCAATTATCTATGATTTTCTTTTCAAAGAAGTCATGATGTGTTGTAGTAGCATGAAAATTTTCCAAACTCCTTTTATAAGGGAATACAGAGAAGTCCTTCGTTGCAAGACATCAAATGACAGTTAAATGTCAAATGCTCTATTATTATATGTATTTCCTGAAATTAGAATATGTAGGATTTATTAAACTTATCCACATAAAGGTTATTCACTTTAAAAGGACGTAATCATATGAAAAAAATTAAATAGTAATTGCTTTCCAATTTGTTGTATAGCCATTGATATATGGTAAGATTATTAATACCTTTCAATATGAGAAATTCATGATTTTATAGTGGTTCATGTACTTTTGTTATGTCGTTGAGTGTGAGATCCTAATGAAAGTTCAATTTGATTGTATCATATATCAACTAAATTTTAGAAATTGAATTCAGATTTGAGTCCAGTTCGAATTTAAGTCAAACATAATTCGTTTAAATTTAATTTAAAATTGATTTCATGTTTGAATTATGGTTCAAATCAATTTTCAATTTTTTTTTCCAAGTCCTTTGTTATTTAATGAAAATTTCGGCAGCCTCCCGGTGTCTCCTCCCCACCGAGGGAGAAATCGGGACGGTACTGTCGTAGTTATTCCTACCCGGACCTAAGGTCGACGGTGTAGGGCATTCGATTTCAAACCATCTCACCAGGATCTAAGATCAACTGCGTGAGGTCTTCAATTTTGAACCATCCCGGTTGAACCTAAGGATTGATGGCCCGGGGTATTCAGATTTTAAAACCATCTGCCCAGATTAAAAATCAACGGCATAGGTTTTCAATTTCAAACCATCCCGGTCGGACCTAAGGTACGATGGCCGGGGTCTTCGACACCTGTTTGAAAATCTTTTTTTATCTAATTTTCTTTTTATTTTATTTTATTTTATTTTAATTTATTTTATAATATAATATCTAATATATTATATTATATTATATTATATTGTATTGGAATATAATAAAAAAAATTAACTATAGATATTAAGTTAAAGTTTTTTTAATGATAACTCAGGATGATTTATCGGAAGATTGAGAAGCAATAATTTAATTTTAGTATAGAATTAACAATAGTGTTATTATGTGAAGTTTTGAGGATGTTATTGGAGAATGAGTTCTAATGTATTGGACAATCAAAAACAACTTAATATTATTATTTTTTTCAAACAGAACGAAATTCATTCACAAGTATTGAATAGAGATGATTAATGAAAGAAATCATCTAACTATACACATCTAAACAAAATAATTAAGATTGTTTTCAGATTTTTTCTTTAAAAAAGGAAAGATAAAATAAAAACCTAGTGATTCTCAATCTAAGTATGGAAATATCATAACCATTCCTTTAACAGATCTCATTATATTCTAAATAAACATGCAAGCTAAAGTGGCTAAAAAATAATATTTTCGTAAGATTTAGCCTGAAATATTGCCAAATCTTGCAACAAAATAGCCCCTTAGTAATGAAGTTATGAAAGTCATGAAAAATTAAAATGTTAGATACATTTTTTTGAAGAAAAAATAGGCTACAAGTAAAATAATATATTACAAATCCTTATAAGATGAACAAGCTGGATAGAATAAGTAGTAATCCAGTAAATGGTGACACAGAAGATCATTAAACTACATGAAAATCAATTAAAAAGGATACATTAGTTATCTCATAAAAGATAATTAATAGCTGTCAGACTTAAAAAAGAAGAAAAGAAAATTGAAGATGTTTGTTAGAAGGAGATCAAGTTCAATGAAAGGAAAGTCCTAATCATTGTTTCAAGACTGCCGTACGATATCTATACAACTAAAATAAAAGAAAAGAAAAAAATTTCATACCAAAAGTGCTGGAAAAAATTCTGTTGGATCTTCCTTCTCTTTTTAACTTTGTCAAGTAAATACAAAAGAATTAAGTAACATAAGCATCAACAGCGAAGAGGTAACAAAATAAGATAATATGATCATAGATCTTCGGTCCAACTCCAACTAATCATTTTAATAAAAGCCTAAACAAGAAATCTGTTGAAGAGAGGGAATTGACGACAGAGAATCAGCTATAGGAATAGTTGAAAAAAAATAATAATAAATTTACGAATCCATTCATAGATCTCGTGCAAAAAAAATTCAGATAGCTGCTTACATAAATCAATACTGAGCAATTTTAAGCATAGGTCAATTGTTGGAAGTAAATTTGTTGACATTGCAAGACATGTGTTTTGGAAATAAATTTATTTACACACCAAGACATGAGGTGCTAAATGCGGTTGCCAAATAAATACATGCAAAAAGAATCAAGATAAAGTTTAAATTATGTTGTTGAAAGATGTTTAGATAGCTTTTAAATCCAGTAAAATAGAAATAAATATTGAAAAAGAATCAGAAGGTTTTCTCGCTATGGATGTAAGAATTAAAGTGGAGACAAACAAAATGAATTTGCAAGGATAGGTCAAAATAAATTTAAATATTTAGCCCATTTTCTAATAATAAAAAAAGAACATTTAAAAAAAATAATGCTAACGAAGTCAATAGAAAAGAGAAAATGATTTGAATTTGGGGAGCTTCAATGGACTCATAAGGATATGAGGATAAAAAGTTTGCGATAGTTACTTTATAATGATTGTGATGAATGAATAATGGGTCAAAGTTTTTCATGTTATCGGACTCTCAAAAAACATTGGTTGAATCATATAGGGAATTTAGTTATTAAAAATTATTATGAGAAACAACAATTGCTCTAAACTCATGAACAAAATTGTGTTAGAGAAAGTTAGATGCTCGGTAATTATAAAATTTAAAATTCAAATTAAATAATTTTTTTAGAGTTTAATAACTTTACACAATCACTATAAATAAGAATGTGAGACATCTTAAAAATGTAAGTAAAAATAATTAAATAAGAATTTTTGCAAAGGCTTTACATAAATCAATAATGAGCAATTATATGATTTAGTAAATGACAAATTTTTTATAATAGTTAACTTACCTTGAATGATATGTAGGGCAAGAGGATTATCAAAAAACAGCAGGGAACAATGAGCAGGTCCAAATCGTGGGTTGGATTCGATCATGGGCGGATCCACGTAGGCCTGAGGGTGGGCAATTGACCACCCTAAAACCGCAGAAATGACTAAGAGGGGAGGTCATTTTGGACTTTTGACCCCCCTAAAGTTAATATTTTTTCCCTAATCCAGCACATTGCCCAACTCCCGCTGTCATTCCATCTCTTCACACACACGACACAAGCAACCACAGCCGCGAGCGAGGGTTTCGAACTCGAAGCTACTCCTGGTTCTTGATCTCCTCCTTTGTTTCACTGTCGTCTTTCCAACGGCTCCCTCGATCTCTATTTTTTCTGGTCTGAAGATGAGCTGAAGAACTGCGGCAACAAAGAGTTTGCCAATGCCTTTTCTTCCAGTCACGCTTCTAGCCCAAGAGAAGATATATGAAGAGGTTCTTCTTGAATACCTTCCCTTTTACTTTTTATGATGTTTTTAACTAAAATTTGGTATGTTTTATGATATGTAGCAATGATCAATTTTTTATGGTCTGTTTTTCGCTCTTTGTTGTCATCATCTTCTTCACAACCTTCGGTTTGTTTTTAACAAAAATATGGTCTGATTTAGCAAAGTTCTGATTTGGTTTCTTGGCAGCCAAAAGCTTGAATCAGGTACACTTCTTCCTTTCCTTTATAATGTCATGTGAATATATTGAAACTGTATGGAATGCAGATATTGTAAGTCAGATTTTTTTATTTGCTTGAATATGTGTTTTGAAATTTCATTTACTTGTATTTTGTATAGTTTTCGGTTTTAAAGAAAGCATTAAATAAACCAATGTTAACCCGAATGGTAGACTTGCCTCTCTGTATAGAGTATTCATTGAATTTTTGGTTTTTTCCTGAATAGCAAAGTTCTGTAGAAATGATTTTTTTTTTTCTGAATAGCAATATTCTGAAGCAAGAATCTTAGCAAACAAATCTTGTAAAAAACCTTTGCAATACAGTTAAAAAATCTTCTCTAATCTCCAAAAATAAGTTTTCTCCATTAAGCATAAAAAGGGGGAAAACTAGTATAGCCAATCTAATACAACTGAGGAAGAACACTTGTTTCTACAAGTCCAATCTTTATAATGAATTTATTTTCTTACAAAAAACAGAGCATCTAAAAACTCAAAGGTGATGAATTTATTTATTTTTTCTGATTTTATTTTATTATTATTATTATTATTATTATTATTATTATTATTATTATTTTATTTTATTTTATTTTTATTATTATTATTATTATTATTATTATTATTATTATTATTATTATTATTATTATTATTATTATTATTATTATTATTATTATTATTATTATTATTATTATTATTATTATTATTATTATTATTATTATTATTATTATTATTATTATTATTATTATTATTATTATTATTATTATTATTATTATTATTATTATTATTATTTTATTTTATTTTATTTTTATTATCAGAAGAAGATTCTACTTACAGTATTTGAATAGCATTCCTAGTTGATTTGGATTAAATTAATATTTCAGTATGAAGTGAGAAGATTAAGAAAATTTCATAGTTAAAAGTTATAAGACCTTACCTAGAAATGATATGAGGATTTTGGATCAAAATAACAACCAGATAGAAAGAGCTCTATCTTTTCAAACTTGCGTATGATGGAATACATTGAATTAGAACCTGGGTAGAAGTCCCATCACAAGGAATTAAATCATTGAAATAATGGTGCCATAGATTTTCCAAATAAAAACTGGTTCATATAAGATATTCTCAATAGACTTCAATTCATTTATCTATCACAACATGTGAGTTAAAAATAAGCCTATTATAAGTGCTTCTGCCTGCTGACAACATTTGTGGGACTAAGAAACAGGCAATAAGTACATAGGGCATCATAAACACATCCATCAAATTTATTTAACACTTACATTTCTAAATACAAAGCAAATGACAATCAAACTTATCCATAACTGAAACTTTAAAGATACTTAACGTCGTTGAAATTACGTTCTATCGTCACAATTCAATCATAAAAATTAATAAGAGTTATTATATAAAAATAGTACTGAAAATGATCAACTAAGTATTCAATGAGAAGGAAAACCAAAAATAATATGGAAAGCACTCTCAAGACTAATGGAAAGAGGTGTACAAAGATTTGAAATATAATCATTAAAATTTATCACAAAACGAAACTTCTTCAAGCTAAGAGATCACTATTATGTCAAATCATTAAGGTTATTGAGGGAGAAGAATCTATTGTTATAATATTTATTGACTCATTTTTAAAAAAATATTAATTGTAAAAAAAACTCAACCTTTTCCATCCGGACTTGGGACAGGCATTAACGGTTTAAAAAAATTATAATATTCCTACAGATTTCTAAATTCATTTAACAAAATATAGAAAAATTAATATGTGATATAAAAGATGAATCATAAACTCAGTAGACATTGATAAAGCACTTCATTCCAATATAATAATACAATGTACAGAGTATTTAGTATTGGTAGAATGTGGACAAAAATGCAAAATTAAGAAAAAATTACATAATGTGGAAAGAGGCAAAAGCTGCAATGGGCAATAATAAAATTTATTGTATGAGGAAATTTTTGTTCATAAGCACATACAGTTGAACTAAGAAACAATTTTTTAATTAATCACACAATTGAATTCATCTTACATGACACATAGTTTAAATGAAGAATAATGTTGGGTAATTCTAAGGGAGGACAGCCATAACTTAATATAGAAAGCGTTTGAACTAAATAAAAAAATGAATCACATAAAACTTATATGAAATGGCTACTGTTAATTTAAAAAAATAAAATAATTGTTAACATAAAATAAGAAAATATAAAAAATAATGGTGTTATAAATCAATATGTAAATCAAATAAATTAAAAAATGCTTAATAACATGTAAGTGGTAATGATGAAAATAATAAATCAAATTAACTCATGTTATAAAATCTTAATAACTTTACAGAATCATTTAAGAATGTGAGACATCTTAGAATGTAAGTAATACAAATTAAACAAGAATTTGTACAAATGGTGTTAAATAATAAATCAAATGGTGAGCAATCAATATGATTAGCAACTGACAAATTTGTTTATAATAATTAATTTACCTTGAATGATATGTAGGGCAATAGGAATTTAACATCATCAATTATCTATGATTTTCCTTTTCAAAGAAGTCATGATGTGTTGTAGTAGCATGAAAATTTTCCAAACTCCTTTTATATAGGGAATACAGAGAAGTCCTTCGTTGCAAGACATCAAATGACAGTTAAATGTCAAATGCTCTATTATTATATGTATTTCCTGAAATTAGAATATGTAGGATTATTAAACTTATCCACATAAAGGTTATTCACTTTAAAAGGACGTAATCATATGAAAAAAATTAAATAGTAATTGCTTTCCAATTTGTTGTTAGCCATTGATATATGGTAAGATTATTATCCCTTTCATATGAGAAATTCATGATTTTATAGTGGTTCATGTACTTTTGTTATGTCGTTGAGTGTGAGATCCTAAGAAAGTTTCAATTTGATTGTATCATATATCAACTAAATTTTAGAAATTGAATTCAGATTTGAGTCCAGTTCGAAATTTAAGTCAACATAATTCGTTTAAATTTAATTTAAAATTGATTTCATGTTTGAATTATGGTTCAAATTCAAATTTTCAATTTTTTTTTCCAAGTCCTTTGTTATTTAATGAAAATTTCGGCAGCCTCCCGGTGCTCCTCCCCACCGAGGAGAAATCGGGACGGTACTGTCGTAGTTATTCCTACCCGGACCTAAGGTCGACGGCGCGTAGGGCATTCGATTTCAAACCATCTCACCAGGATCTAAGATCAACTGCGTGAGGTTTCAATTTTGAACCATCCGGTTGAACCTAAGGATTGATGGCCCGGGTATCCAGATTTTAAAAACCATCTGCCCAGATTAAAAATCACAGGCATAGGTTTCAATTTCAAACCTCCCGGTCGGACCTAAGGTATGATGGCGGGGTCTTCGACACCTGTTTGAAAATCTTTTTTCTATTTTTCTTTTTATTTTATTTATTTTATTTTAATTTATTTTATAATATAATATCTAATATATTATATTATATTATATTATATTGTATTGGAATATATAAAAAAATAACTATAGATATTAAGTTAAAGTTTTTTTAATGATAACTCAGGATGATTTATTCGGAAGATTGAGAAGCAATAATTTAATTTTAGTATAGAATTAACAATAGTGTATTATGTGAATTTTTGAGGATGTTATTGGAGAATGAGTTCTAATGTATTGGACAATCAAAAACAACTTAATATATTATTTTTTTCAAACAGACGAAATTCATTCACAAGTATTGAATAGAGATGATTAATGAAAGAATCATCTAACTATACACATCTAAACAAAATAATTAAGATTGTTTTCAGATTTTTTCTTTAAAAAAGGAAAGAAAAAAATAAAAACCTAGTGATTCTCAATCTAAGTATGGAAATATCATAACCATTCCTTTAACATATCTCATTATATTCTAAAATAAACATGCAAGCTAAAGTGGCTAAAAAATAATATTTTCGTAAGATTTAGCCTGAAATATTGCAAATCTTGCAAAAAAAATAGCCCTTAGTAATGAAGTTATGAAAGTCATGAAAAAATTAAAATGTTAGATACATTTTTTTGAAGAAAAATAGGCTACAAGTAAATAAATATATTACAAATCCTTATAAGATGAACAAGCTGGATAGAATAAGTAATAATCCAGTAAATGGTGACACAGAAGATCATTAAACTACATGAAAATCAATTAAAAAGGATACATTAGTTATCTCAAAAAAGATAATTAATAGCTGTCAGACTTAAAAAAGAAGAAAAGAAAATTGAAGATGTTTTTAGAAGGAGATCAAGTTCAATGAAAGGAAAGTCCTAATCATTGTTTCAAAGACTGCCGTACGATATCTATACAAACTAAAATAAAAGAAAAGAAAAAATTTTCATACCAAAAGTGCTGGAAAAAATTCTGTTGGATCTTCCTTCTCTTTTTTAACTTTGTCAAGTAAATAAAAAGAATTAAGTAACATAAGCATCAACAGCGAAGAGGTAACAAAATAAGATAATATGATCATAGATCTTCGGTCCAACTCCAACTAATCATTTTAATAAAGCCTAAACAAGAAATCTGTTGAAGAGAGGGAATTGACGACAGAGAATCAGCTATAGGAATAGTTGAAAATAATAATAATAAATTTACGAATCATTCATAGATCTCGTGCAAAAAAATTCAGATAGCTGCTTACATAAATCAATACTGAGCAATTTTAAGCATAGGTCAATGTTGGAAGTAAATTTGTTGACATTGCAAGACATGTGTTTTGGAAATAAATTTATTTACACACCAAGACATGAGGTGCTAAATGCGGTTGCCAAATAAATACATGCAAAAAGAATCAAGATAAAGTTTAAATTATGTTTTGAAAGATGTTTAGATAGCTTTAAATCCAGTAAATAGAAATAAATATTGAAAAAGAATCAGAAGGTTTTCTCGCTATGGATGTAAGAATTAAAGTGGAGACAAACAAAATGAATTTGCAAGGATAGGTCAAAATAAATTTTAAAATTTAGACATTTTCTAATATAAAAAAAGAACATTTTAAAAAAAATAATGCTAACGAAGTCAATAGAAAAGAAAATGATTTGAATTTGGGGAGCTTCAATGGACTCATAAGGATATGAGGATAAAAAGTTTGCGAAGTTACTTTATAATGATTGTGATGAATGAATAATGGGTCAAAGTTTTTCATGTTATCGGACTCTCAAAAACATTGGTTGAATCATATAGGGATTTAGTTATTAAAAATTATTATGAGAAACAACAATTGCTCTAAACTCATGAACAAAATTGTGTTAGAGAAAGTTAGATGCTCGGTATTATAAAATTTAAAATCAAATAATAATTTTTTTAGAGTTTAATAACTTTACACAATCACTATAAATAAGAATGTGAGACATCTTAAAAATGTAAGTAAAAATAATTAAATAAGATTTTTGCAAAGCTTTAACATAAATCAATAATGAGCAATTTATATGATTTAGTAAATAACAAATTTTTTATAATAGTTAACTTACCTTGAATATATGTAGGGCAAGAGGATTATCAAAAAACAGCAGGGAACAATGAGCAGGTCCAAATCGTGGGTTGGATTCGATCATGGGCGGATCCACGTAGGCCTGAGGGTGGGCAATTGACCACCCTAAACCGCATAAAATGACTAAGAGGGGAGGTCATTTTGGACTTTTGACCCCCTAAAAGTTATATATTTTTTCCCTAATCCAGCACAATTGCCCAACTCCCGCTGTCATTCCATCTCTTCACAGCACACGACACAAGCAACCACACCGCGAGCGAGGTTTCGAACTCTGAAGCTACTCCTGGTTCTTGATCTCCCTTTGTTTCACTGTCGTCTTTCAACGGCTCCCTCGATCTCTATTTTTTTCTGGTCTGAAGATGAGCTGAAGAACTGCGGCAACAAAGAGTTTTGCCAATCCTTTTCTTCGTCAACGCTTCTAGCCAAGAGAAGATATATGAAGAGGTTTCTTCTTGATACCTTCCCTTTTACTTTTTATGATGTTTTTAACTAAAATTGGTATGTTTTATGATATGTAGCAATGATCAATTTTTTAGGTCTGGTTTTTCGCTCTTGTGTTGTCATCATCTTCTTCACAACCTTCGGTTTGTTTTTAACAAAAATATGGTCTGATTTAAGCAAAGTTCTGATTTGGTTTCTTGGCAGCCAAAAGCTTGAATCAGGTACACTTCTTCCTTTCCTTTATAATGTCATGTGAAATATATTGAAACTGTATGGAATGCAGATATTGTAAGTCAGATTTTTTATTTGCTTGAATATGTGTTTTGAAATTTCATTTACTGTTATTTTGTATAGTTTTTGGTTTTAAAGAAAGCATTAATAAACCAATGTTAACCCGAATGGTAGACTTGCCTCTCTGTATAGAGTATTCATTGAATTTTTTGTTTTTTTTCCTGAATAGCAAGTTCTGTAGAAATGATTTTTTTTTTCTGAATAGCAATTTCTGAAGCAAGAAACTTAGCAAACAAATCTTGTAAAAAACCTTTGCAATACAGTTAAAAAATCTTCTCTAATCTCCAAAAATAAGTTTTCTCCCATTAAGCATAAAAGGGGGAAAACTAGTATAGCCAATCTAATACAACTGAGGAAGAACACTTGTTTTCTACAAGTCCATCTTTATAATGAATTTATTTTCTTACAAAAACAGAGCATCTAAAAACTCAAAGGTGATGAATTTATTTATTTTTTCTGATTTTATATTATTATTATTATTATTATTATTATTATTATATTATTATTATTATTATTATTATTATTTTATTTTATTTTATTTTATTATTTTTATTATTGTTGTCTGATTAATTTAAATTTTGCCCACCCTTAAAAAGAAAGCTGGATCCACCCCTGGATTCGATGGATAGCGATCCTGCAAAATAGTATATTAGGCAAAAAAAAGTGAAACGAGGAATATGAATAAATCAAAAAATCGCACAATCAAATTTTAGAAAAATCACATAGAAAGAAAATATAATCTCAATTATCAAAGGAGTATAATTTATAAAATTCTTGTATTGAATAGAGACAAATTTTGAAGTACAAGAAATGGAATATCAAAATTGTTTAAGGAGACTAAATTCAGTAACAAACATTGAGTAGTCCATATGAAAAAATAAGAAGAGAACAAAAATGAAAAGTTACAGCAAATCAAAGTCCAAATATTAATGCGTATTGAGAAAAAGACAGAATAATACATTGGCAAACACCTAAGTGTTTTGGAAAATAAATTTGCTTACACACACCAAGACATTTAAAAGAAACAATGAAAGACGATAAAAAATGCTTATAACTGAGCAGACATAAAATCCTGAGGAAAAATATAGATAAGCTTAGTTCATGCCAATATGAAAGTCTTATAGGAAAGACAAAAAAAGAGAAACAAACCATGGCTGATTGAACATTCGCTGGACTCATACAAGGCTCCAATTGGAGATTCAGTGGTGATTGCCGAACCCAAAATCAAAAGGCAATGACGAAGTATGTAAAATAGACGTAGGTGGAAATGGGAGAAAGAAGACAGTTGAAATTGTCGAATAGAAACCCCTGTTTGGCAACAAGTGGGA
Source organism: Dendrobium catenatum (assembly GCF_001605985.2). Taxonomy (NCBI): domain Eukaryota; kingdom Viridiplantae; phylum Streptophyta; class Magnoliopsida; order Asparagales; family Orchidaceae; genus Dendrobium; species Dendrobium catenatum. The sequence goes on along the minus strand of NW_021319083.1, from coordinate 21,072,605 downwards.
TTTAACTTTAGTGGGATTTAGTAAATCCTGTAAACGGATTTAGTAAATCCGAAATGTGTTAAATCCTGAAACTGTTTGGTATGTCAAATGTGAAATCTTGTTAAATCCTTAGAAACTGTTTGGTAACATATTTAAGGATTTGT
>NW_021319083.1:21067477-21072362 GCF_001605985.2 Dendrobium catenatum | reverse complement strand
GAAAGTTAGGGATTTAAATGTGAAGAATATAATTATAAATTAAAAAAATAAATTTATAATTAAAAATGAAAATTAATGTGTTATAAATTTAATAATATATTATGTACAAATTATTCATTAATTATTATTTACACTATTAATTAAATATTTCATAATACATATATATTAAGTTATATTAAAATTAATGTGTTTACTTTTTTATTAATATTTTAAAATATATTAATTAAGTTAATCAATAATAACTTAGAGGCGTCAAGGTTTGCCTGTCATCTTCTCTTTTAGTCGTTGCTGTTAGGCATCGTTGCTTTGCAGGAGGTGTAGAGATTGCATGCGTCGCTTCTTCGTTTCCTTCGTGACTGTTCAACTTCGCTCCTTCGACGTCTTTCCCTTCCTGTCGGATCGGAAATTTAGACATTTTGATCGGAAGCAAGAACGGGACCTCGCTGGCTGTGAAGGTAACTTTCTCCCTTTCGTGCGCTTCTTTTGCTAAATCTCGTTAAATCCGCCGAACAGAGGGATTTAGTAAATCCAGGATTTAAGCCGTAGATCCCTAAATCCGGGATTTAACGAGCAAACAAAAACCGTTTGGCTTGATTTAGCGTAAATCCGACTTAAATCCGGGAATACATCCGATACCAAACAGCCCCTACGAATTAAAAAATAGGTGAACTCGTGGGGCTTCAAGCAAGTTGTGTATAGCTGCGTTCGATGAGAGGGAGAAGCGCGAGATACAGCAGGCTTCGGCGAGCGAAACCCGAACGAAATCGAAGTAAGAGAAAAAAAATTTTTGACAAAAACTATTTTAAGAAATTAAAAAGAGGCGTGAAGAAATAAAAAATAGGCATTAAGAAGCTTACCTTTTGAAAGCTGATGTTTGGTGAGTTCGGTGAGCAGGCAGGAAGCGACAATGGGGGATGAATGCTTCGGCATCGAGAGAGGATATATGAAAGTGTCATTTCGTGTAGGGATGTTTTTTGATAAGAATGAATGAAAGCGTCATTTCGTGTAGGGATGTTTTTTTTATAAGAATGAAGAGTGTAGGGATGCGAAGAGAAATGAGGAGGGATGCCTTGAAAGAGAAAACGCGACGGATCTTGATTTTCAAGCAGCTTAGGATAAAGCTTTAAGAAATTCAACGACGGATATAAAGATTACAATTTTTAATGGCCAGGATGACGTATGGGGAGAAGCACAAGAGGCACTTTAATAGTAGTATAGATTTTGAATTTATTCTGATTATGCTTTAATTAGTGAAATGTATCAAAAAATATAAAAGAAATCTGATGTGATGTTATGTCGTGCCAATGGGCGGTTGAGGTGGAATTTTGTATGCCAGCTTTAGTGAGCGACCGAGATGGGATTATGTTATGCTGGTGCTAGGGGACGACCGAGGTGGGATTTTATTCTTCCATAGCTGATGAGACGCCGAGGTGGAATTATAATATGACATGTGATGTTATGCTGGAGCCAATTGACTATCGAGGTGTGATTCTGATGTGAGATGTGCTAATGCTAGAGCCTAAGGGATATTCTAAAAATTGCTATAAGACATTTGTTTATATTTCAGTTTTAGTATAGTTCATTGGTTAATGAAATGCATTCAATATAAAAATATATTTTAGTTTAAGCTTTTAGTACAATGCATCAATTTATTCTTACAACACAATATTTTAGTTCTTTTGGTTTTAGTTATTGATTTCTATTTTAGGTTGTGATAGCCTACTGAGTCATCTTAGCTCATTCCTTCTTTTGCTTATGTTTCTAACTAGGGGATTAGTAAGGAGGGAGCTGAGTAGTTTGGATAATAGGATTCGATCTATGCTATAAGTATGCCTTTTGGTTTGATTAGTTTTATTTTTACAGGCTTGGCATTTTATTTGGCTATGATATATATTGTCAAGTGTTATTTTAGATACCTCAGATTGAACGTATTAGATGATATATAGAAAAATCATTTTGAGGTTTGGTTTCTGCTTTATATTTATATTCAATAATGACTTTGTGATATGTTTAAATTAGAAGTTTTGTTTCAGTACTCCAACTAGATCTTAGGATTTGAGCCTTGCCAATCAGACACAATATGATCAGTGCAATTTCGGGTCAGGTTGTGATAAGACAAAGCTTCGATGAGTGATAACAAACTATAATTGTAAAGAAGGGAGAGAAATTTTCACATATGAGTAATCTTCGTGATGGTGAGGGCATTCACATATGTGAGAGATTTAACATATCCGGTTATGTTATAGTTAGAGTGGTAAATTTGATTTATTATCAAATTTTACATTTTATAATATCATGCAATTAGATATGTAAATAGAGGTCTTCAATTGAATGCATGTAAATCCCCCCCCCCAAAACATAGTTGACGAGTAGAAAACAAACACATGTTCTATGGAAGGGTTGACAAAACAAAATAATGGATTTATTCAAAAATATATTTTCTTTAACGGTGAGCTTTATGAGAAAAAAAATTTATTTAATCAATTTTTTAAATAATTTTTTTTACTGCTAAAAAATGAATTATTATAATTAATTTGACTTATATATCCTCAAAAAAGGTGATGTCACAATAAAAATTATCTAACCAGACATAATTTTTAATGCAATTTTTAAATGCAAAAGATTTCACACATTTGTGCCAAAAATCTTATGAATTGACTATGGTATCATCTAAACTTCATTTTCAATAAACTAATAGTTCATACAATACAATTTGATGAGACAAACCTGATGATATCAATAATGCATTAATTTGAGCTCAAATGAGCATAAATCTAGCACATATAAACATAATTAAAAACTTCATTATGTCATTTTGGAGCACAAGATCATTTGATTTTTTTGTAATTATTATCAAAATAACCTGAAAGCCCATGATTGTTTAATTTCAAGATGATTAAGAGATAGTTTTTGAGGCAGCTCTTGAAATGCATCTTTAGTCATTTTCAAGATATGATTAAGATATAGTTTTTGAGGTAGCTCTTAAATTTTATAGTTCTCAACAAAGGGTTTATGGCTTGTTGTTAACTTAGTAGGCTATTGTCAAATCCTAAAGGTGTGATGCAAATATTTGAAAACTAGAATTAAATTTGTGGTGTTAGTGGATAACTCTAAAGCTTTCTCGGCATGTCCTTAACTTTGAAAGTCACCTGAAACCATTGTGTTACTCCACAAAGTGGCAAAAGTTTTTGGAATGAAGTTGCCATGAAACCCTTGATGGTTTATCATGAACTTGTTAAAAATTTGATTTTGACTCATTTTAGCTAAACCATATTAGCATATACAAAGTTTCCAATATAGGAGCAACCTGAATAGTGCTGAGTCTAACTTGAGCTATTATACTGAAAGGAGGTCCATAATTATACCCCTAAAAGATATAGTGGATTGGAGAGGTCTTAAAATGCATTGATAATCATTTTCTTACAACCCACAACCTAGAGGATTAGTAAGTATACCACAAATAAGCATCAATTGAGCTAAAGTTAACCCCAATCAAGTTTTGAACAACTCAACAAAGGCCTAAGATCTAAAGAGGTGATATGATAGTTAAACAAAGAATCTAAAATTGAGAATGTTGATAAGTTGTCACTAATCATAACAAGCTGTTACAAACTTATTGGGTTGCTGCAAATTCCTAGTGGTTCATTGCTAATGTAATAAAATTTTGAATTTAATATACCAATTTAATGGGACATCATAAGTGCAAAACTAATAACTTCTATGATATGACTCATCATAAATCTTAATAAAGAACTACAAATTGATAAATCAAACATTTTGATGAAAAATTTTTGAAGTCAGGAAGTTTTCATTCATTAACACTTAAAAAGTCACCATAAACCCTTTCTCGACTTAGTAACAAGACAAACCAATAGGGCGAGATTTAGTCTCATGTTACAAAATAAAGGGAAAATTTCCCCTCCCCACATTTATAATACCAAGGTTTAGTCCAATTAATGGCATTCCAAGCTTTTGGCTCCCTAACAATGCCTTATATGCATGTGACTCGTGCATAATTCAAAGATGATGGGGATTTGTTGATATTATATATTTATTTGTTTGGTTTGAACATCATTCGAACATTATTTGAACCTACATTTCTACTCTTTTAAGTTGTCATATATAGAATGTCGATAAGACATTATTTGGAAGATGATGATGATGCTTGAAAAATATATATTTGAGCAAGTATCTCATTCGAGCATGCTAAAAAGATCATGACTTTTATTGCCAACATAAAAATAATTTCATCATAAATAAAATTTGAAATATATTTTTAAATAAATATATCAATGAGATATTTACTAAAATAAAAAAAAATTAAAAAAGGGCATATTTCATTTTTTTTTAGGCATAACTAAAGATGTTGTAACAATAACGTTCTTTGCGATGACAAAATTTTAAAAAGTAGCATAACTAAAGATTAATTAAGCAAAAAGAACTAAGTATACAAAATTTAAAAAGAAATAAAGGCCTAATAATTTAAAAAAATTCTAATCTATTTAGTATTTTCTTAAAATGCCAAATAGATTAGCGTTTTCCTTAGTAATTTCAAAACTATAATATACAAAATATTTTATAAATAAATAAGTTATAAAGTAATAAGTATTTTATTTCATGTGGTCAGTATTTAGGTCTATTATGTTTTGGTTCAGGTTTGAAACTTGGGGAAAGAATATGATAATTTGATTTTGAATGTTATATATAAAACTCTTGGATATTATATTAAATATTTAATGATGTAATTATATTTAAAAATTAATTCTTATACTTAATTAAGTAATTAAAATGTAAAATATAATTTAATAATATATTATATAAATGTTTTAATGATATAACATTTATATGCAAAGTATAAATTTTAATTAAATATTTCATAAAATAT
>NW_021319083.1:21028576-21066699 GCF_001605985.2 Dendrobium catenatum | reverse complement strand
TAGTGCTTCATTAGAATTTTTAAAAATATAATTATAATTATATCATCAACTATATTATATTTTAATTTAATATAATATTATATTAAATTTGATATATAATATTTAAAATCAACTTAGAAGTTTCGAACCTAAGCAAAATTTAGGAGATATGACCACGGCCACAAGCAAAGAGTTTATGATCATTTTAAAAGATTATTTATTTATAAACCATTAAATGTAATATATTTTTGAATTTACTAACGAAAATGGAAATTTATTTGGCATTTTGTAAAAAATACCAAATAGATTAGTATTTTTTTAATAAAATATCAAATTACTTGACTTTTTTAACCTTTTTAATTTTTAATAATTACATTTATTTTACTTAATTAATTTTTAATTATACTCCTAAAATTTTCCAGCAGCCGAGTTGGCCATGTCTTTTAGAAAAAAAATTATTTATTTATTTTATTTTATTTTTTGGAACGGGGTATGAGCGCTTGGACGGAGCTCGGTAGGGCAAGACATCGACGGGACTGGAGGTGTGTGATGGAGATGACGAGTTCGTGAAGGGAGCTCGCTGGAGAGAAAGCATCGCTGGACCGGCAGCTTGTGAAGTAGAAAAGAGTTGGTGTCGGAGCTTGCCGGGGGAGGAGACGCAGTGGATTTTTATTAAATCCGTTTAATCCCCGGATTTACTAAATCCGGAATTTAAGGTATAAAGGGCAAGAAATGAGATTTAATTTCATCCTTTTTACTGTTTGGCAATATTTGAATTAATTCTGGTCCAAATCCTGCGACAAAACAGCTCATTTGGTTTTGTGGCATTAGATATCATGTTTTACGAAATGACAATGTTTGTTGAATCCATCATTAGTTGGGTGTAGTTAGACACCAATATTGATTTCAAACTCATAATTTTTCTTAAAATTCTCCAATAAAATAGTTATTTTATTTTTCACTCTCTCAAAATGAATTGAATGAAATAGTCATTTTCTTAAACATAGTAGTTATCTTAAAGCACCAAAATGAGATTTATATGAGAGAAGTGAGTGGCTTTTTCTTCATAACCATGCTATCCTAGTTCCATTGCAGGCCTACATGTCTTTGGGATTCCCTCTCCACCACATGCAATCTTTATATTTTTATTTACAATGTTTGAATGTCTTGTTTTTTTTTTTCTTATTTCCATTTTCAACTGCATGCATTTGTTTTTATTGCAACTTGTAAATATTGATATGATTATTTTTGCAAGCGATTCACCTTTTATTTTATCTGCTAGTTTAGATTTAAGCTATCTAATTTGAACTATAAATAAACTTCATCTGCAATGTAATCAGAATCTTTTTGCTAAATAATTTTATTGAAATTTCTTAATTATTTCTTCTTTTTTCTCTTGTCCAGGAATTATTAGATTTCTTCTGATTCCATTAAAGATTTTTAAATTACATACAATAATAGAAGTTACAAGGGGTTTGTAGTTGGATGCATTAGTGGTGTAAAATGATAGGTTTATAGGATTTTAACTTTTTCGGTGTTTGGTGTAAAGGAAATGGATTTGGAGTGCATAGTAAAATTTTGAATATTTAAAAATATCCTATCTAAGTTTTTTCTCATGCAAAAGAAGCTTGTTTGAATTGGTCGAGTTACGTTTGCTTCGGTTCTAGTCTTTTTTTGTGATGAAGTACCTATGCACCATAGGTTGTGGATAGGCTAAGACGGCTAGATTTCATGACAACTATGTGGAAGGTTGCAAAAAGATGGAGTTTTCAATGAGAACAATTTGCGTTCTTGACAATTACACGGACATCGAAGGTTATGTTGAGACCAATGAGTATGTTGGAGTTCTCACATCCAAAGTTATTCCCATTGACGATGACCAAGAAGCTATACCATAGGGATTGGAGTGTACTAGAACGAGGTGTTTTACTATGATGATTTGATCAATGTTTATGTTGTCACTAATGACGTAGCAGAAGCCGTAGAAGGTTGTAATGGAGTAAGAGGAAGAGAGGTTCGTATCAATGTCGATAGATTTATTTCTTGTCACAAACTAAAGTGATCGCATGACATTCTCTACACCATATTCTATCGTTGTTGCCCCTCACTCTTCCATTCCAGACATGCTATTGTCATACCTAACCCCTTTAATCTTGCCACCATCTCTTTTCTCTCGTTGCCATCATCTTCGACTTTGGTTCAATTGCCCTCAAAATCGCTACCTTGTTAGACCCAATATAGATAAAGCGATTTTTTTTTGTTCTATTTGAAATATATCTAAAAAAAATTATTTCATTATTTTTAATTTGCATCCAACAAAAAAATCCTTGTAGTCAAAATAAATTAAATTAATCCATTCTACATTTATACATTTTAAAAACATTGAACCTTTAGAATAATTTATTTACAAGGCCATCTTGCAAGATTAATATTATTTAGATGCTAGTTTTATTTAAGAAATCCAAGGTATTTGGTTATATTATATTCTCACCTAAGTGATGCAATGTTATCCAAGAAGATTGATCTCCATTATAAATTTATTGTTAATTTTTAGCTAGCCTCACATTTAGAAGGCATTAGATTTGATTGACAGTATATCTTATCAAATATGATTGAAATGTGATTTATGAATATGTAATCTAAAAATAATTGTGAATCAAATGATTAATATCTACTAATGGTAACATGATAATATATAAATAAGGTTAATTTTGCAGATGATGGCATATAATGTATATCATTGTTTAGATCTTGTGCCTAATCTCTGTAGAAGTTTAGATGCTAAAAATGAAAGCATTTGGAATGCTGTGGGCTCCAAAAATTCCATTTTTTTGATGTGATTATGATCTGATTCCGGCCTCTCCGCGCCATCGATTTATTTTTCTTTTAAGTGTTTATGAGACGATGACGATAGAGAGTTTTAATTAGATTAGGTTCCGGGGGAATTTTCAGAAGGCAGATTGGGTTTTAGATAAGGCACTACCCAGAGATTTCACCCTCATTTTGTGAGGACATTTTTTTTATCTAAGTTCTGGTTTCCTATAGGCGCAAGCCCCTATAGTTAATTACCTCTCTTGATAACAGGAGAGAACTTTCGATTAAGGCTAGTCGTTAAAGGGGTCGAATAGGTTATAAACCTATCGTATAATAGTAACAATTTTAGAGTTTAAATTTTGAATTTGGAAGTTTGAAATTTAAAGTTTATCACCATAAACTTAAAACTGGTGGTGGGGGGAATGAAGACGAGCCTGATCAAGATCCCATGGTTCCGTAGTCCCGGGCTGTCATGATCCCTAGTCTACTTAGTCAGAGGAGGTAGTCGACCCAACCTGACAGAAGGCACCTTATCGGTAACCATGGGTTGCTTCATCCAAGAATACCTTATAGACCCAGGTTGGTGTTTGTCTAAGGGGATATATCTGAATCTACCTTAGCTGACAGAAGGCTTTATGCCTATCGAATATACCTTATGATTCATCGCTCAAGAGTTTGACGCCTTTAGGGAACATATGGGCTTTGGCCATGATCATAATATAATGGTGCCACTTTGCGACAAAACCACGCGATCAGAGGGCACGTGCCACGTCCATGTTGGCAAGAGACTATTTGAGGATAAATCAAAGTGATACACCCGACACACATTCGCTCTTTGTGAGCTGAGGTTAATTTTAAATTTATCACCCCCGACAAATAGTTGCGGGAGCTAGATGAGTTTTAGTTTTAAGTTTTTAGGTGATGTATTTAATTTCAGAGTTTAAATTATTATTTGATTTGAGATTTGACCCCTCCGATTGAGATTTTCGATCAACACGGCCATCATCGGGGTGGCGATTAAGGTCACATGTATTTTTGTAGGATTTTTGGAGATATTTTATGATTCAAGTTAGGTCGACTCCAGTCCTTTCGAGGAGGAGGATGAAACTTGAATATTAGCCGCACAACATTCTCGAATCGTTGGATTTTAGGACTTAGAGGTGATGATTGGAGCACATGCGGGTTGTAGCATTTGACCATGCGCAGCATTCTCGGTCATTAGCGTTTATACTTTTAACATGTTGACCGGAGCACATGCAGGGATGTATTTAGTTCAATGGATCATATTTAATACATAAGGGGCATTTTAAAATATTTAAACATGATCCATTGCGCAAGTGATTTTACTTAGAAAATAGCCCGGGATTTCATTTAAGGGCCTACGAACGCCTTCTGTCTACTTGTACACATGTTACGAATCCGATGGCGTTACTCTAAATTAGGTTTCATTTGTTTGAGAGAGCTATGTTGAAAGTTTGTGTTCTTGTGTTTGAGTTAATCTGTAGCCCTTAGGATAGTTGTCAATTTGAGGGTTTGTATATAGACTAGACTAATGAAAACACATTTCATTCTACACTTTATTTGATTTTTGATTGCATTATTTAATTAAGTGAATTATTCGTTAATTGGTTTTAAATTAAATTCTTATTTTACAAAATTCACCTAAGTCCAAAAATCCAAATAAGTGCAAAAATTCAAGTAAGTACAAAATCCGAATAAATCCAAAATTTTTTCTAAGTCCACGAATTTTGAGAAAATTTCGGCAACCTCCCGGCGTCCCCTCCCCGATGCCGGGAGGTAAGGGAGTGGCTCGACTCGGCCGGAGCGAATCAACGGCGAGGAGATTGAGTCTTCAGAAGCTTTGATAATCGTTGTTTGCAAATTGAATGGTTGTCAATACTTTGATAGAGATCGCAGTTGATCATCGATGCTTGATTGGAGATCGTAATTGGTTGCCGATTGAGACAATTGCTTGTTGCTGGTTGATTGTATCAATTGATTAAATAAAAATTTAATTGAAATTAAATTTTAATTTAAAACTTATATAATAAATTAATTCCAAATTAAATTAGTGCATATCTCTTCAATTTTTCAAAATTTTGGCTAAGTCCAAAAATTTTAAGAAAATTTCGGCAGCCTTCCGGCGTCCCCTCCCCGGTGCCGGGAGGTAAGAGAATGCTCGACTCGGCCGGATCAAATCGACGTCGAGAAGATTTGCGAGAGCGAATCGATCCCATAAAAGAGTCTTCAAGTATTCTAATGTGGTCGATCAATCTGCTAATTTAAACAATTTAATTTAAATTAAAAAAAAAATACTTTCAATCCCCTCGAAAATCCGGCAACCTTCCGACGTCCCCTCCCCGATGCCGGGAGGTAAGACAGTGGCTCGACTCGGCCGGAGCGAATCAACGGCGAGGAGATTTGGGAGAGCGACGAGTCTCATCAGTGTTCTGCGGCTCCCGGCCGGATTTAACTCTGAACGACTTTCAATTTGGGTTTCGGGGGACGCGGAATCACCCTGGAACCTTTCCTTCAAATTGCTCGCCACTCTGTTTGTCAATTATTTCTCTTCCATCTCTATCTCTCTTTCTCTCTCTTTTTAATTTTTTTTTATTTTATTACATATATATATTATAATATTTACGTGTGATTATACTATTATATATTATTATTGATTGTTTACAGTATATTTATATACAGTAGATAAATATATATTATCTATATTATTTATTATATTATATATGTTATATTATTATTATATATATTATTAGGATATAATAGGGTGAAGGGAGAGATCTGGATCGGGAGAGTGAGAGCAGGGAGTGCGGAGGAGGAGGTCATCGTCACTGGTTTTTGTGTTTTGTCTTTTTTGTTTGTTTTTATTTGTCATATTAATTTTTTGTTTGTTTTAATTGCGGCAGATGTGTTGCGGCTTCGTCGCGGTGTTCAGGCCGGAGGTCGGCAAGCGTGGCTTCAGGCGAGGTTGGAGGCTCGTTGCTGGTGTCTTAGGTTTGGTTGGGTTCGACAGAAAGGAAGTTCGACGGGTTGTAGTTAGGGCACGCTTGCGATTGGCGTCGTTGTTAGCCGAGGCAGATTGGAAAGTCGTGGTTTGGATGTCGGTCCGGTATGCTAGTGAATGTTTACGTGCTGGAGGTTGTAAGGTCTAATCTTCTGTAAACCAGAGCGGCGGTCGAGTTCGGTCGTTGTTGGTCGCGTGCGGTTCGAACGTCAGAGGTAATGTTTGAATGCCTTTCTCGTTCGTTGGCACTTTCCCTTTTGTCTTCGCTGTATTTCTGAGAACGTGGAACTTTTATTTTGTCCGGTGAACGTACGCCTCCTCTACGTTCGTCCACCAATATTTTAGCGACACTACATAAGAAAGTCGCCGTTGGACGGCCTGATCCCGCTGTTTTTGTGGTTCTAGCTTTGCGTGCGTTTTTTTAAATATCTCTTTGAATTGAGTCCGAACAACATCCCATCACCTTTTGGATATATTTTTCAAATACATGCTTTAGCAGATACCGTTTTTGTTGAGTTTGTTACCGTTAGTTTTTTTTCTAGCAATACTGAGCAATTATCCTTAGCATTATAGCTTTTTTTTTTTGATGCAATCCTTGAGGCATATATCTGAGTTTGTATTCCGAGTTGTATTCCTTGATGTTTGTATCCTAGTTTTTCTTAGTCAATATATCGAGCAATATCCTAGTCAATACTTTTTTTTTTTTTTTTTTTTTTTTTTTGAGCATCCTTGTAGTGCTAATACCTTTTTTTTTTTTTTGATGTCAAATTCCTTTGTTGCTAAATCTTTGAGTTGTTCCAAGTTGTAACTTCTTTCGAGTTTTTTTTAGCAATACCGAGCAAAATACCTTTAGCATATTTTACCGAGCAATTTTATCCTTTAGCCAATATACTGAGCTTGTACCTGAGTTTTTGTCTAGCAATTAACCGAGCAAATAACCTAGCATACCTTTGAGCAAATCCCTAGCAATAACTCGAGCAATTGATTTCCGATGTCAATTATCTCCGATGTTGTTATTGAAAAAATCGGCGACATACTGGTATTTGTTTAGTTGTTGGTTCTTCACAGAGCGTAATTGTTTCGTTTTTGCAATAGCATACTGATGCAAATCCGGAGCAATACCTGAGAAAATCGCGTAACATACATTCCCTTTGTTCTCGCCTCGCGTTGGTCAAGGTCGTGGCTGCGCGTAAAAAGAGTAAGACACCGTTGGCGTACATGTATTGACGTGCCGATACGTGTGACCCTCTTACGTCAGGATCAGAGGACGTAATAATTGTTTCGAGTGAACGTGAGAGCCGAATGAGAGGAGGGGATATTTTTTGTGTTCGTGTGCGTGATTTCTGCGCGGAGTAGGAGGTGCGATCAGTGGGTGGTTATGGGATGCGATGAGCCGTGGCTGAGGATGGGAATGAGCGTGTTGAGTGCCCGTGGGTAAGTTTTAGTCTAAAGCCGTTGATGGGCGGCAGATTTAGGTCAACAAATGCATGATGAATCATTTTTTTATGAACTGTTGATGATCATTTGAAACATCAAACAGAAGGATTTTAAACAATGATTTTTTTTAAGTTTTGTTTATTGAATGATTAAGAAATTATAATATGTAGAGGTGCTTGACCTCAGTATAATTATTTTTTTAGATGATTGGCATATAATATGTAGAAATGATTGGTTTTGAACATCTATTTCGAGATTCTTAGATATTGTGCCAAGATAATGCCAATAAATTCTTGCTTACTAGTTGAGACTTTATATTACTTCTCCAATGAGAGAGGATGGTGGAGCATCATGTACTTCATAGATTGTTTCTATGCTTAGACCTCTTCAAATATTCAAGAGCCTAACCAACTTTATGTACATTTTTAAAGCTTTTGAGTGTCATAATTTGATTCCTATAACACCATGGAATCCATTACTTAATAAGATGTTACCTTAAATACTTTTAGTGGAGAGTGAGGAGATAGAAAAGCAAGTTGTAGGAACTGGTGGAGCCATACTTGTAACTGTGATGTGCATCCACGCGCAAAATTCCCCATGAGCCTATGGTGCATAGCGCACGGAACGCACGTCATTTTTGAACACGGCCAAAAAAAAAAATAATTTATTAAAATCATTATATGGATCATCTTTAGAGTATCAATCAAGTTGGAAAAGTTTTGGTTGAATATGTTTTGTTCCAAAGTCCTAATCATTAAGTGAGCTTCAAGTTCTCTAAAATTTCTACTAAATATGTTGGCAAAAATAAAGTCTAATAAAATCTAAATTAACTATTTTAATAATTTCAAATAATTTTAAATAATTATTACATTATTTAGAAATTAAAGTATATAAATATTAAAAATAGTTATTTATATTAATAATATTTTAAAATTCAAAATTGTGCGTGCCTGCATTGTGCCATGTGCCATTGCGCACAATATGACGAGCACCAACTCTGAAATGGTGCCGCTCATGCGCCATGACGCGTTCCATTTTTGCCCATTGACAAGAGGGTGGAGCAAGGAGCAATTTAAATAGGTTTTTCACCTTGTGCTCATATTGGTCTTGTCCCTAAGAAAGATGCTGGATCAAGCACTGATCATATTGGCTACTACTTGGTTCTTTCCAATTGGACCTAAAGTAAGATACCACCACATTCGGTGGAGGAGGGAATTAAAATATAGCTTCAAAACTCATCAAAGTTCGTTCAATCGTTGGTGATATCGATTCAATCTATTCAATGCATGACACCTTAACGAGGTTAATGAATGCAGTAAATCCACTCTTATTGGATTCCTTTGTTGTTTTATATATAGATGACATACTACTTTATGATATTTGCACGTGGAAGCAACTTGCATTACCTAGAGGAAGTCCTTTTCCACTTTGAAAGTCTATCAAGTCATACTCAATTTGGAAAAGTGAGTTTGGGATCCTCTAGACTTAGTATCTGGGCTTTATAGTTGGAGGAAGTTGAGCCTAAGAATTGATTTAAATTAAGGTTAATGCCATATAATGAGTCTCCCCAAGCGACTGCATTTGAGGTGAGGAGCTTCATGGGTGATTACCAATATATTAGAAAAATCATTAATCCCTTTTTTTTTTCTCCACTTCTTTTTTTGCAGACTATTAGCATGTGAAACTTTTCAATTGTTAAAAATAAGAAATCACTGAAGAACTTATATATACACTTGCAAACTAATGAAGGCTATTTATGTTTGAGACATATGCTTCAAATTATGCAATTGAAGCTATTTTTCAAGAAATACCTATGACAAGCTTTCTAAGATGTTGTTTTGGAGTTTTCAAGAACTACGCACTATATGAAAATGAGCAATTTGCATTGTACAAAAGAATGAACCATTGGAGAACACTGGGTGTGTTCCTAAGGACAATTGGGCGGCTCAACTTAAGAAGCGCAATGGATTAATCACGGCTTTGATAGCCCACCCTTAAAGGTTAGTGGAAGATTAGGCAAGTTTTGCCTCCATCGTCATATGGATTCGTGCTTCCAGGTTCATGCCTAACTGCAAATGCTCAAAGGTTGTTGCTAGGTTTAAAATGCTCAAAGGTTGGTGCCCAAGTTGGATGCCCAAAGGATTGCACTCAAGCAGGCTGCTCAAATGCTATCATCCCAGATGTATGCACAATTTTTGGCACCACAAGATGTTACATTCTAATATAGCTTTCTATAAGAATGAAAAACAACAAAAAATATAGATTTTACTCGTTACAAAAGATTTCATCATTTTTTTTCAAGATGAACTTCAAATATTTAGTAAAGACCTTTAGTGATTTGTTCCTACATGCAATGGACGGTTATAAGGAAATAATTTGAGTTAAGAAATCTTTTTACAACTCATCCATAGTTAGTAAATGCTAGACATGACCGTTGTCAATTATGGCGACCTCATTTGCTTGCCCTCCTTGTGTTTGATTGTCATTGAAAGACTTAACAATGTCAAGATATACTTAGTGAAAAAGTTAAAAAACGTAAACAATAAACTTTAAGGAAAAGGATTCACATGGTATAAGGAGTATGCAAGGGAATCTTTAATAAATGCAATTTTTATGCCTTTCAACCATGATGTATATCTTTAAGTAGCATGAGTATCATGTTCATTCAACCAACTAGGGACCTGGTTGATCACTTAGTCAAGCGCTTATACATGGCCCAATCAAGCCAATTATAAATCGATTGGTCTCACTTTGTCAATTATTAAAGTCTTGTTATCCTATTATTTTTGGTAACCCCTCTTTGTTTCACCTGCCTAGTCTTAAAGTGCTAGTCAGATAAACATTCTTAGGGAACAAACAAGAAATATCTCATATATATTAGTTTGGAATGAAAAATTCAAGTAAAATTTATCGGGCCTTACAACACTACTTGGAATGGATGCAATCCTATGCACTTACCATCAACCGCTCCAATACCTTCAAGCTTAATTAAATTTACAATAAACTAGGCACATGAAGTAGTTGTCATTCATGCAGCAATTCAACTTGGCAATCAATAAAAAAATTGTGCCCTAAACAAGATTGGAGACATGTTTCTTAGGACACCCTTGTTCAAAAATGCTTTTTCTTGTTTATATGCAGATATTGCCTTCACATCATTAGGAGTACAAAGAGATGTGCTCAATTAATCTTGATTCTCATAAGAAGGTAGGGTGATTATCTTCACCCCCAATGGTAGTTCACTTTATGATAGCCATAATTGTGCATTCCAAAAGAAGTTGATCGAATCATTTGAATTATGGAGGCTCATACTTTAGGGTGATAGGACACTTTGGAGTTGAGAAGACACTTGGTGTTGAGAAGGCACTATAGAACCAAAGTAGATATATACAATTGCTTAAAATGTACCTAGAGGTGAAACAAATTTTTGAAGAATCGTGTTCTTTTGCAACATTTCTAAACAATCTAGCAAGAAGTGGGCTTTTGCATTCCACACCAGGATCAATAAAGCTTCGGTAAGGCATCTCCATAGACTTCATTGTAGGGTTTCTAGAGATCAAAAGACGATTTGATTACTTATTTATTGTTGTAGTTAGGTTCAATAAAATGGTTTTCTCTTCTTTCGTAGGAAGACCATCATTAGTGAAGAAACCACCAAAATATTCTTTCATCATGTTTGGAAACATGTTAGCCTACCTACATTAATCATCTTTGACAAAATCAGTTGGTTCCTTTGTCAATTCCAGAGAATAGTATTTTGCATGATGAATGCCAAACTTGCAGGCCAATGGCCAGATGGAGATGGTAAATTGGACACTGATGCGAGGATAAAATTTCAATTATTCTAGAACTTGGGATGAGATCCTTTCCTTCAACAGTGCTTGAATATACATCAACGATCCTATTTGATATTTATCTTGGCTTAGAGTTCAATTGACTTTGAGTGTTCTATTAATTTAGGGAGTACTGCTGATTCTGAAGAACAATAATTGAAGAAAACCCAAAAATTTTGAACAATCATCAAAATGATCCATCAAGAGGAATAATAGAGTTTGCAAATGATATGTCTATATGAACAAGTTGACAATCCATAGGCCTTTTAAATGATTGGAAATATCTTTTAGGTTTTTCAAGAAAATAAATATGCAAGTTATATAATATCTTTCTTAATTCGAATGTATTTAGTAGTTTTAAGATGTAAAGTTGCAAATTAGCTTGAAATCCTACCATATAAATAGAGGCTTAAGCTCCATTGAAATACTCACAATATTAAATAATTTCTCATATCTTAATAGTATCAAAGCTTTAGGAACAATAGAATCCTTAACATATTTATATTATTTTTTTATTCAAACCAACCCAAAAATACTTATTGTTCCTGTCTTCTGCTCACCTCTCCACCACAAGACCTGTTGCTCCATTGCCGCCTCCTACTGCTCCATTATAAGCACCTAATAATCCATTGCAAACAATCAACTTCCAAGAGAGAGATTTTCTCTGTAAAAAATATTGTCTTCTATATTAAGCTATTGACACATCAAATGGTCTTAATCAAATCTTAGTAAGTGAGTATCAAAGCTTTCAATTTCATTCATATTGAATGGAAAAAATAATCATATTTGATCCCATATTGTGAAAGCTTTTCTCTAAGCTAAGGGAAAGGCGAGTCACTTGATTGCTCCCGCATTGAGTGAAGACGGTATTGGTTTTGCTAGATGAAATGCAGAAGTTTTAATATTTCTCAATTAAGTCTTGGCTATTGAATTCAATGATACAAGTAGTCATTATAATCTACATGTTCCTATGTAGGCTCCGAAAATTTGCGCCTTGGCCTCTCCACGCCTCTTTTGTGACGGGAAGAGTTTTAATGGATTTAGGTTCCAGGGTAAATTTTTAGAAGACGAATTGCTTGTTTTAGATAAGATATTACCTAGAAATTTAAAGTCCTCATTTTGCAAGGACTTTATAATTTGAATTTTGATTTCCCATAGGCGCAAGCCTCTATAGTTAATTATCCCTCCCAATAATAAGAGAGGACTTTCAATTAAGGCTAGTCTTTAAATAGATCGCAATAATTACCTAACATATAATAATAGCAATTTTAGGATTTGAATTTGGTTTTGAATTTTGGAGTTTAATATTTGAAATTTATTATCATATACTTAAAGTGGGTGATGGGGGAACCATGATGAGCCCTGATCAAGATCTCATGGTTCCGTCATCCCGGGCTGTCATAGTCCCTAGTCTACTTAGTTAGAGGAAGTAGTTGACCCAACCTGAAATAAGGAATCTTATCGGCAGCCATGAGTTGTTTTGTCTAGGAATACCTAGGGTGGATGTTTCCAATAGGTGATGAATTTAAGTCGACTTTAGCTAAAAGAGGGCTTTATATCTTATTATAGCATGCACAATATTATTCATTACTCAAGGGATTTTTAACTATTAGATAACATACGAGCTTTCGTTGTGAACATAATATAGTGGTTATTTTGTAGAAAAATCTTCTAGTCAGAGGGCACGTGTCACGTCCCTACTAGCGATGAATCAACTGAGAATGAATTGTAATAATATATTCTATAAGACATCTGCTCTTTATGAGCTGAATTTATTATTCAATTCATCATCCTCACAAAATTGTTGCGAAGTGTGGATGAATTTTATTTTATAAGTTTTTTGTAATTAAATTTTTATTTAAATGTTTAGAATTTGGTAGATATTAGATGTTGAAATTTTAATAGGCTTTGAGAATTGACCCATTTAGTTTAGATTCACTTTCAACACGGCCATCATTTGGATGATATTGCAATAACTTTAGAAGATTTGTATTTTTCTTTGGGGTTTGAATATTTTGAAATAGGGTTTCCTCTGGTTGAGATTTTCTGTCAACACAGCCATCATCAGAGTGTCGTTAAAGTTATTTCAAATATTTGTATTTATTAGACTTTTGGAGGCATTTAAAAAGCATGATCCCCTATGGTTGAAATTAAACATTGGAGAGTTTGAGCACTTTTAATAATTCTGCGAAGCATTTTCAAATCTCGCATTTAGGAGCTTGACATAAAGATCAGAGCATTTCATTTCAAGAATTTAAACTATTGGTAGAATTTGAATTTAGGTTAGGAGTGAATGATTTTAGACTTCTGAGGGAATTTTGAAAAATAAATAGCTCTCTTCTGCAAGAAGTTACATTCTGTCTGGATATGTGTTTATCACACGGGATTGTATGTATAATGTCATCAATGGCAATTTGGTCCTTCCCCTTTTGCTTCGGCCAATTACATTTATGAACCTCATGATTTCTTTGAGTGCAAAATGAGAAGAAAGTTTTTTCTCAATCTTCCTTGTTTTCAAGATTACAATGTGATGAAATAGAAGCTATCATATTTGAAAGATTTTGATTTCTAAACTGAGTGGGCTTTAAAATAACAATTGTGTTTGGAACTTTAGCATCATCTCTTTAATTTGATTGGCATACTACCATTAACTTATCTTTTGTCCTAATAAGAACCAATTTGTTTCTAAAACTTTTTTTGATAGCGGGAGTTCACCAAATAATTGATTTTCTATAGTTTTACTATATTGAACATTCTTAAATTCTTGAATGCTTTTAGATGGGTGAATTTGGATCTTGAAGAAACCTCAAGGAATAGGTGTTTTTTGAATTTAGAATCTCGAATAAATTAACGATGTCCATTTGTTGATGAACCTCTTTGTTCTTGATAGAGTTGATAGAATTCTGTCTTAGAAAGGTTTCACTTAAAACAACGAAGCCTTCTGAAGAATAGTCACAGATGCAATGCCATGTTTGCTCATTTTTAAATTACTCTCGTTTGCAAGGGAGGATACTGACCTGTCTTATTTTTATATTGAGATTGATTTCACCCTCCTAGACTTTGAGGTGCTAGCTTGGTTGGGGAATTGTTTAGAAGTAGATGTTCGCACCGCAGGCAGCGCCTTGGGATTTATCACCGGCTCAATAAGAGACTTCTATTTTACACTTGGAACTCCTTCAAGCTGCATCAACATTTTTACAGTTTTCTTAAAAATTAGTCTCCTATAATATTTCTAGAATTGACTTCTTTTCCTTTCTACTTTTTTCAACTGGTGTACGAAAGAAGTTATGACTACTCGAGTTAATTTCTTTCTGGGGTTAATCAACACATTATTTGACAATGTGAGCACTACATTCCGGTACTTCCTTTCGATCCAATCCTTAAAGATGTAACATTCTTCAATGGGATGGTCGAGCACTCGGTGATACGGGCAGTAATTTGGGTTGCCAGTTTCTTTCGACTCTGACCTTGCACTCCGGCAATTCTAGACATGCTTTTAGCACCTGTCGAAACAACTTGACGATACTTTTCCTTTTAAATGAATATTCTTTATTCTTCTTGTCTTTGAGGTTTGAGGGATAAGAAAGTTCTATGATCAGTTCTCATTGCTTGCCTTGGACATTCTCCTCCACCTTGGAAAGTTTGTGGCCTATCATTCCTCCCAAAGTATCAGCTTAGGCTGAGGGCTAGGGTTGTAGACTTGTTTTGACTTTTCTTCGTACTGCATTGATTGTTTGCCTTTGCCTACATTATAAACCACTCGTTTTCCCTTATTCGGCCTGAGAGAGGATGTAGAATAAGTTTCACCCTTCTTGGCATATGAGGCTTTAGCCTTCTTGAGCTTATAAGAGTGGCCTTATGATCTCGACAAGTTTAACTTTTCAAACTTGGCCGCTCTATCTAGCAGATCTTGAAATGTAGTAATTGTAGCAATGCACAAGAATGGTTGCATCTTATCATCGATATCTCATTAATAGTTGCACGGTGTGTTCTTCCTCGAGCTGCTGCTCACATTTTATACTCAAGTTGCACCACCGAGTTATATATTTTGATACTGACTCATCTCTCTTCAGTTTGTCAAAAGCAAGGTCGGCGATTGTGATTTTCTCGGTCGCACTAGCAAACTTCTTCACGAATATTGCTTCCAACTCTGCGAATGTTTTCATAGAGTCATTTGACAATTCAACATATCATTCGAAAGCAGCTGCTATCAAACTGCTAATGAATTGTGGGAAGAATAGGACGTCATTTCCCCCTGTATTCTCATAGGTGGCCTTGAATTGTGCCAAGTGCTATCTAGTTTTATTATTGTCATTGAAGGTGTTGAACTTTGACATGGAGTACCATTTTGGGTATGACACTTGGTCATATTCAGCAGGGTACGAGCGACCCTTGCCTAATAATTTCTCCGCTTGGTCAACGACTATGATAGTCTTGATCTTCTTGGTAATAATTCCTTCCAACTATGTAGTAGTCATAGGTTCAGAGATACTTGCAATATTTTGTGGGGTGGGTTAGCGGACAATATTATGGGCCTCACGACCACCTTCAGTAGCTCCCCGTACTCTTGATATTTGTAACATTTGGAAGTTATGGGCTCCAAAAATTCGGCCCTGATCTCTTCCTGCTGTTACTTTTCTTTTGGGGAGTTTTAACAGAATTAAGTTCTGGGGTAAATTTTGGAAGACAGATGCGTTTGTAGATAAGTCACTACCTAGATATTTCTCCCTCATTTTGCGAGGACTTTATGATCTCAGTTATGGTTTCCTATAGGCGCAAGCCCCTATAGTTAATTATCCCTCCAGATAACAAGAGAGAACTTTTGATTAAGGCTAGTCGTCAATCGGATACGTTATATCCGTAGATATGTAGTATCAAACATTTAGTAGCAACATGGGCTTTTGTATATTAGAAAGTTTGGAGATTTAATATTTAAAATAGAAATGTCACTATCTTGCACAAAGCATATGGTGGGGGAATGGATGATGGTCCCGATCAAGATCCCATGGTTCCGTTGTCCTAGGCCATCGTGGTCCTTGGTCTACTTAGTCAGAGGAGGTAGTCGACCCAACCTGACAGAAGGATCCTTGTCGGCAGCCATGGGTTGCTTCATCCAAGGGGACCTTGTAGACTTGGGGTGAATTTTTGTCTAAGAGGACAAATTTAAATTCACCTTAGCTAACAGAGGGCTTTATTCCCTATTGATTATATTCTATTGATTCATATTTCAAAAATTTGATGTCATTAAGGAGCGTATTGGCTCTGGATATAACAAGTATTTCATGGTGCCATTTGACGGTAAAATCACTTGGTTCAGAGGGCCCAGAGTCATAATCGTTTATCCTGCGGTGCCATTTGACGGCAAAATTGCCAGTCAGAGGACATATACCATGTCTTTATTGACAAAAGATTGTTGAGAATGAATCCTAGTGATATTTTCGACTAGGCATTAGCTCTTTGTGAGCTGAAGTAGTTTTCAATTTGTCCACTTTGACAAACTTTGCAGAGAGTGGATGGATTTTGTTTTAAGTTATTGATAGTTTATTTCAATTTTAAATATTTGAATTTGGATGATTTTGAGATTTTGGGTGGAGCTTGGAATGCATTCGAAAGTGTTTGTGTCCGGTTGAGATTTTCGTTCAATACGGCCATCATCGAGGTGACTTTGAGGTCAGTTGAAAATATTGGATTTTGTGGAGGTTTGAGGCATTTTGAAATATTTGAAATTAACCCATCCCATTTGAGATCTTTATTCAACACGACCATCATCCGGGTGACTGAGATCATTCTTGCTAACTGATTGAACCTTATCGACTATGTCAACTTGTCGACAGATGATCGGGTTTTGTAGGATTTATGCCTTTATTGGTTAGTTTTCTTTATTGAAGGCCTTGTAGGCCTAATATGAATGTATAAAATAAATATTTCGGTCGACCTCTCGACCACATATTTATTTAATGGTTCGAGCCATGTCGACTCCCATCTATCCTCATAGAAGGATCAGGCTCGAACTTGGACTTACCATTTGACCCGCGCAGCATCCCTGAGCATCACGTGTATACCAATAACACGTCCGCCGAGGCCCATGAGAGTGTTTGGGGGCATTTTATAATTATTTATCGGACATTGTCAACTCCTATTTACCTGCTTAGGAGGATTATGTTTAAATTTAATAACCTGCGCAGCATCCCTAGACGTCACGTGTGTTCCTACAACACACTCGCTTAGGCTCATGCAGGTGTATGATTATATTTACCCCTTTTTGTGTACCTATGTGTATACAAATTATAGTGCATGTGCGGGGCATTTTAGACATTTGATGGGTCTTCTGCAGCGGCTTGTAGAAGCTTACATTTGTTGCATCTCTTCTATATTCACTTATGGACAATACATTATATGCTTGATGAACTTTTGTAGTAGCTCGTAGGAGCTCACATCTCCACAATGTTCTCCTCCTTTAATTGTAGGAGGGGTTAACGGGCTTATTGTGAGTTGATGTCGATTGTTGGTTGGATTTCATCACATGTCTCATTATGTTTCTGTATGTATCATTGTGGTTGCCTCTTCCTTGTTGTTATCGCTTGTATATGGATGTAGCATTGGTATATGCACTTTGTATGTTTTTTCATCATCTTTAGAAACACTCTGGCACACCTCTCCCATATATGCTGTTCATGAATGTACCACGTCATTCATTGCACTTACCTCTTTTATAACCATTAATAGACAAGGGAAACATTGGCCATTGTATATTCAGGGGTGGACTATAGCATGCTTCCAAGGCTCTATTTTAAGAGTTGCAGTTAAGCTGGATATCTCCTTCAACTTCATCAATTGATATGCATAGGCAAGCCATATTGATGTCTTGCCCATCATTGATTCTTCACTTGAAGCATGAATGATTATGATTATCATTCAATATTTGCATCCTCATCATGCCCATGCATTCATAATTTTATTTGCACAATTGGGCTCATATTCAAGTTGAAGTCTAAGTCCTCCGTGGTCAAGTTGCAAGTCTTGTATGTCATATGAAAATGACTTAGATTATGCATGAGAAATTTGCTTAATGACATTTGCCCTTTAATTGAAATAACGATTTCCTTAATGCTCATTAAAAACTTTGTTTTGTTAAGTGTAAACATGTCATAGCATTTTCCACTTGATCTTTATTCGTATGATTAAAGTTCTCATCTTGTCAAATCACAATGTCAATTTTCATTTTGTTCTTTATTTGCTCGATATCACGTTCAAAACGAGTTCAAGTTTGATGTCTTCAAGTTCCTTGTAGTCCAACTCAAATCTCTTGCTTGAATATTCAAGTTCATCTTCAAAGTTGTTCAACTCAAATTCATTAAGTTCAAATTTTGCAAGTTCAAGTTCTTGTAGTATTTGTTGAGTTCAAGTCCAAGCAATCTTTTTAAGTTTGAATTTACTTAAGTCATTTTGGTCCAACAAAGTTCAAGTTAAGTTCTGTTTGTTTGAGTTCTAGTACAACTCCTCTTCTTTTTATCCAAGTCCTCTGCATTTCCAGTCGGAACTTCTGCAGCCTCCCGGAGTCTCCCTCGTTTAGGGAAAAACTAAAAGAGTCTGGGCATTCCTACCACGCGCAATAAAGGCATGTTTGGTAGGTGTCCTTAGACACCGCGACCATGGTCTTCATTTCCACCACGCGCAATAAAGACGTGTATGGGGTCTTTGAATGTACCCGTTTTAAAACGCAGTTGGCTTTTCCCCTGCTTGATGGTGCTTATAAGTAACTCTGTCTCGTCGCAAGCATCGCACCGGGTTCCCATCCCACCACGCATAATAAAGACGTGTATTGACAATTTTCTAGTGCATCACGAACTTCGAAAACTAGCTCTCGAGGTTTTAAGGTTTAGGGCTTTGTACCTTCGCGTGGCGACGACAATGAGAGTGGCAAATATATATATATATATATACACACACACACACACACACACACACACATACACCAACAATAATGACTAAAACATTAACTAACATATTTAATAAAAAAACAACTAAAGCAAAAAAAAAAATGAAAAAAAAATGGCATGATAATAATAATAAACTTACTACATGGGGATTTTGGACTTGGTTAAGAGAGTATGTGGGCTTTTTGGAGAAAATTGGGTATGACTTGAGAGGTGGAATGGGCTGAGATGGGCTTAGATGTTGGTAGGATTTGGTTAGGTTATGAGATGGGCTTTGGGCCAATGGCCCTAAAATCTAAGTAGGATTTAGTGTGAGAGAGGAGTTATTGGGTTGAGGTGTTGAGGGATGGATTTAAGTGTGGAGGAAGAGCTACAGAGAAGAGCTCGGTTTGGGGCTTGGTCCATTAGCGAACTGGAGTGGAAGGAGGCGGGTGTATGCAAGTAAGGTACTCTCTTTTTCTCTCTCTCTCTTTCTCTGTGGATCGGAGGAAGTCGGACATCGGCTTGAGGTAGGGAACGGTAGAGGCGACTGGAGCAGGTGGAAGGTTGATTGGAGCGGCTTGGGAGGAGATGGAGGTGAGTTTGAGATAACTGCAAGAGTGAGGATCGACTATGGCTAGGAGTTTGAACGTCTACAGGCTTGAATGGGTAGGATGGGGCGTCAAGTGGTGAACCCGATGTGATTGAGGGCTTCTGGTGTCGGGTAGGCGCAAAGATTGGAAGAGGGGTGGCTTGCTGGTGTTGGCTAGAGGAAGATAGGACACAATTTGGAGGAATCGGGGGAAGGGGTCGACGGGAGAGATGGATCTTGTCGTTGCTAATGGCGTCGGCTTCGATTTGATCGAAGGAAAGAGGCTGCGGGTTTGTGAAGCTCGCAGGCAAGAACGAGGTCGATGACTGGATCAGCTCGGAAGGCAGCGGCGAAATGGATTGAGGGTCGTATGTGGGAAGGAGTTTGCGACAGTTGGAGTCGAAGGGAGAAGAAGAAACTGAAGTCTTCATTCGGTTGCCTTTTAACGACGCTGATGAGCTGCGATCGTGGTGAGTTCACAGGATTTAGTGGATTTGATCTCCTTGTCAGCGCAGAGGTGTTATAGAATCAACGGGATATCCGGGATTTGAGTAGAAGTTCGATGGATACGAGGTGTCCGAGATTTGAGGGATAACAACAGGTATTTTTATTTTAAGCTCTCTTTTTTTTTTCTTGTATAACAGAGGTTAACAAAAGTTCGGATGATCAATAGGAGGATTGGGCATAGGTTGGGTGGCAGCATTTCTCTGCATCATCGTCGTCATTTGAGCGATCATCTCAGTCATTTTCTCATTCAATTGACAGATCTCTTTATCCCTGGCTCTCATGTGCCGCCTCATTTGTCGTCGCATATCGACGAGTGTGACATTTTCGACATTGAGAGAATTCTCCTCTACTTCCTCCACTTTTTCTCCTTGGGAATGGCCACCTTTGCCAGCGGTGGACCCAACTTCGTCGTGACGTCGGAAAACTTGTCTGGACCATGGCTGCCAATTGCCATCTTCCTTGCCGTCATGATAATCGGCCTCATTATCGACATTTGCATGTCTCACCATGTAGACGACCTACATGTTTATGACGTTCTTTATTTCTTCCATTTCTTCTTCTCATTTCATATTTTCTTCATCTTCCTCTTGTAGTACTTGAATCTCTAAGCGGCGAAGCCATTGGATCTCTGGTTCTTAATTCGACAAGAGGACTTCTTCAACCTGTAGGCTGCGGACGAAGTTGGTCTCTTCCTTTGGAGGGGTCGGTGAGCAACGGGATCATCTGGAGGATTTTTCAAGGTGTCGACTGCTAGGATGGGTGTCATCGTGGGTCTTCTTTGGAACCCATTTATGACATTGTTTGTGGATGGGGACGGATCTTCGGGATGTTACACCGGATGTCACGCCCACATTCATTCTCTTTTCCTTCCTTTTTATCGTTCTTCTCTGCAAGACCTTGGCATTCAAATTTTCTTTCCTTTTGACGACGGATCCCTGAACCTAAGGTTCAGGTGTCACGTCCTGATTCTCACCATGCGGGACATGCTTTCTTTCCTTTCTCTCCACCGCAACAGATAAGCGTTCTCTCGACGGAGTTCTTGTAGTCTCGACCATCAATGGCCGCTGGTACTTTCTCTTCTTCAGTCCTCTCTCCTCCACAGTCTTCAAGACCCTATAGACTGGGGCCGAGAGAGTTTCAGGCTCCTACTGGGAAGCTGGGACATCAGGCTATTGATCCCAAAATGACCTCTTCAATTCACCAGTCGAGCTGTTTGCTTTTGACCCATTTTAGGCCCGCAAATCCATTCCGGGTCAGAATGGTCGCTTCTGGCTCTTGGGCTGGTAGGTTGGAAGGATGGGTTGAGAATTATTTTTGAGCCCTAAGCTCAACATTTTTCTTTCTTCTCTGCCTTATTGTGAGCCTCCCTCTAGATGAGGAGACTTCAGCATCGTTCTTCCCGAGTGCAGATAACTCGATTGGCAGAGTGGTGGTGTTTACAGTCACCACAAAAATTCTTCCACCAACAATAACTCTTTGTGGTTGTGGTCTCCGACTGTGAAAACCATTATAACACAGAAACCCTCATACGAGGATTTTCAACAACATTAGTAGCCCACGATGAAGGTAGATGCGTCTGGCATACAACAACTTCAATATTGGGTCTTTGCTATGGCAGATGCGTACGGCGATAGAAGCTCCAACAGGATGGTGTCTTCTTGTAGGTATTTCAATATTCACGCCATTCATAGGAATGACGAAATGCATTCAACATGGCCATCATCGGGGTGTTAATGAGTGTTTGAGAATTTCATTGATTGGACCTTATCGACTCTGTCTATTGGTCGATAGATGATAGGGTCCCTAGGCCTTGTATTTCTTTTGATAAATTTCTTTTGTCATAGACCTTGAAGACTTTATATGAACTTGTAAAACAGATATTCCGGTTGACACCTTAACCATATATCTGTTTGATAATTCGAGCCGTGTCGACTCCTATATATCCATTTAGAAGGTTCAAACTACATTCATTTATTGACCCGCAAAACATCCCTAGACGTCACGTGTGTATCCATAACACGCTCGTCGGGGCCCATGCAGGTCGTGTGATTACATATGGCATTTTGTGTACCTATGTGCATATAGATTACAGTGCATGTGCGTGAGATATTTTTGGAATATTTGTTGAGTATTCTATGACAGATCACAGAAGTCATAGTCTTTTTGTAGTTGCCCGTAGGTGATATATTAACAGCACGATAGGTCTTCTACAACGATCTATCACATTCGCTTCATATCTTTTGTCTCTACTTGCAACAGATCAGTATATTTTGTTTGCGAATGTCATTGTGTTCATTCGCAAATTGATGCTGACTGCTAGACTCTACATCTACTAAAATCTCTTGCGTATTTGTTAGTCTTTTCTGCATTTCTGCTTGTAGATGACATGCGGTGTGTATGGCGAGTCTCAATCCAATGATATTGATTGTATGAGAACAACATCAGCTTTAGATTTTTCGGATACATCTTCGTCGCCAGTTCATTGTATGTTGATAATGGGTGTTTGGTGTTGCTGCATTTGACATTGACCCCCTATACTTGTCGATCGGCGAGCTGCTGGATTATCTTACATGTATTTCAGTGTTCGTGGTGACTGTTGTAGGTGTATGTTTGCATCTGTCGTCATCACTTGCAAAGGTTTAGTACATTTGTATGTGGCTGAGTATCATCAAATTGATGCATTAGTCCACCCGTCAATTGTCGTTGGTGACAATCAAATTCTCCTTCATGATAGTTTCTTTTGTTTGCTTATAGGCATGATTTGCTTTTCGTACATATGTTGGTTGAATATTTCTTGTTATCACCTCCAAACAACTCTTTAGCTGTAGTATAATTTTTTTTGTTGCGTCGACAATTGGTTCATGATATGAGTGACAACATTGGTGCTATTATCAATTGGGGGTTGGAGATTTGCATTTGACTTAGCCTTTATGAATTACCTATGACATTCATTAAATGTTTTTTTTTTGCATGATGACTTGCAGGTAGGTTGTCACATCTACAATTTATATTGGTTGACGCTTATGGATAGTCAAATCCAATATTACAAGTCAATTATTGTGGTTCAAAAGCCTCCACATCATGACTTAACAATCAAATTGATTCTTTCTTCATCTTTTGTTGCTTGCAAACAAACTCCACTTGCAAATTCTTTGTCCTTAAAGACGATTCAATGTGCATCATAAAATTGACATCATATCCATCCATATTATCGTTTCAATGTAGCTGATAATCACAAGGTAATTATTATCGTTCAAAATTTCCATGTCAAAGCTTGGAATTTATGCATGAGTTCTTTGCTTGCTCGCATGAAATTTGAATGAATTTTCATTTTCTTAATTGGCACTTACACTCAAATTGAATGATAATCCCATTGGGAAAATTTTATTATTCAAATCAAATTCCTTCTTTGATTATTCCCTTTAATGATGTTCAGTTTTCTATTAAGTTTAATGTCATTTGAGTTCAATGCGGACTTGAGTCCAAGTTTATGTCAAATTTGAGTCCTCTGCTGTCCAAGTCAAGTTCAAGTCCAAGTTCAGTTCAACATCATTTGGTCAAATTTGATTTAAGTTTGATTTTATATTCAAGTCATGTTTAAATCAAGGTCAAATTCTAGTCAAAATCCCTTCTTTTTGTCCAAGTCCTTTGCATTTTCGGATGAAATTTCGACAGCCTCTCAATGTCTCCCCAATTTAGGAGAAACTACAGAAAACTGGGCCTTTCCATCACGCTAATAAAAGCATGTATGGTAGGTGTCCTTGGACATCGCGGCCATAATTTTTGTCCTCCTCCACGCTAAGAAAGGATTTGTATGGGTCTTCTACAACACCTGTTTAAAAATGCAGTCAGCTTTCCCTGTGTACGGGTACTTATAAGTATCCCCATTTTGCCTTAAGCGTCGCAGTGGGTTCCCTTCCCACCACGCTAAGAAAAGAGTCTATAAGCGGTTTTCAGGTGCGCCGCAAACGCCGAAATGAGGCTTTTGATGATTACCCGCTTCTTCGTAGGCGCTGCACCAGATTCCCTTCCCACCACATTAAGAAAAACTTGTATGGACAGTTTTTCGATGCGCCACAAACGCCAAAACGGGTTCTCAGGTTTTTGGGTTTGGAGGGATTATACCTTCGTAATGACGAGGACAAGGACGACGATATTTTACAAAAATGCTCAAATACAAAAATGTACACATAACAGGAATTCTTTCGAGTACACATCTTTTTTTTTTAATAAAATCCCATCCTTTTGATTTCTTTGCATTTCTCAGTTTCTCCTCCATCCTTTTTTTTCATACATTTTTTTTGAATTATTTTCTCTCATTTTTTTTATATTTCTCATCATTCTTTTTTTTGTGAAACACCCCCTTTTTTGGCTTCTTTCCACATACACATATATATTTATAATAATAATCATAATAATAACAACACTAAATGTTATTAATATTATAAAAAAAAAACAAAAAAATAAGAGAGTGTGTGGTCACCTTTGTGCTATTTGAGTGGGCTAAAATTAGGTTAGTAGGTTGATCTGAATAGGTTGATTTATTTGGAGTATATGGGCTTGGATTGATTCTAAATGGATTAGGTATTATTGAGCTTGTAATGGACCAGATTAGTGGATTGAATGATTAATTATTAGGTTTGAATGGGGTTGGTTTGCTAAAGGGTTGGGCTGCTGCTTGGGTTGGAAACGAATGGAGATGGAATTAGGTCTGTGGTAGTGAGGGGTCGGATTCGGCTAAGAGAAAGGGAAAGAGATCGGATTGAGTTCTTCGGCTAGGGCAAGAGCTGGAGTCGGAAAATCTACTCGTGGAGTTCGGCCTGGAGATTAGTTCGACGGGAGCTGGGTCAGAATCTGGAGCTAGGCGTATAGGAGGTTGGAGGTTTGCAAATGGAGGCTTGGATTTTCGGTTGTGAAAGCTTCGACACAGGTTAGGGTTGAATGGGAAGTTAGGAAGAGGTTTGGCCAGCTTACTGCAGTTGGTATCGACGGGTCCAGGTAAGGGTCGGGGCGGCTTTGTAGGTCTTTGATGTCGGTTGGCTTGTGAAACGGAAGAAGCTTTGGGAGTTTGCGGTTTGGCATCGGCTTGTGGAAGAGACGGAGGGAAGAGTATGGGAATTGGCTGTAGGGGAAGGTGAGGTCGGTTGAGTGGAGGAAATGGGGTACATGAGGCTGCTTTCAAATGCTTGTAGCTTTTTTTTTTTTTTTAAATCAAAGGGATCGAGGCCTTCTTCCTCATTTTAACGCAAGCAGGTGACTATGCTTGAGGCTTCAACGAGATTTGCAGGAAGCGACTCAGCACAGAGTGTTGGAGAATCAACAGGATTTCGGGGATCCTTCGACAGGTACAATGTTAGTGGGATTTCAGTTGAATTTTCTGTCTTTCCTTTTTTTTTCGTGGAGGTCAGCACTGCTGCAGATGGATCTTCTAAACCCGTGACAAATAATGGATCTTTTTAGAATGAGAATGGTGATTACATAGCTGCAAAACAAAAAAAGCTGAATTTCTCCATCATAGTGGTAAATCTAGAGTTAATACTGAACATAGCTTGGATTCAGGTATAACTAGGCCTGATAGAAGGTCAGATCTAAGTTCTCTCAAAGGAGGAATAAATGCTTCATTGCAGTTGTCAATTAGCAATGATTATTATGGAGTTAGTAATAGGAAAAAAGCTCGGAGTAATTTTGACAAAATGCTTCCAAGTAATGGAGGTAAAAATGGATCTCAAAGAAAAGTATTTTTGAAAAACAAGCAAACTGCTGGCACTAAGAAGCAGAAAGGAGTTGAGCATGCTGAGGCTGAAGACAAAGAATTGAAATTAAAGGAAGTTCTCTCATCCAAAAGTCTACGGTGAAAGATTTGGTTAAAGATCATAACCATGTTAAAGATAACAATAAAACAAAATCAAGATGGAAGCATGCTCAGGGCGTACAAGAGGCTTTTGGATCACCGAATTGTAGAAAAGGCTTCGATGACATAATTGTTGGTTTAAAGATTAAAATTTGGTGGCTAGATGATCAGAGGTTTTATGATTCCATTGTTGTTTCTTTTGATCAAAGTACAAGAATATGTAAAATTTTGTATGATGGTGATGTAGATGCGCTACTCCAAAAGAAAAAGCAGGGGGAGTTTATTGAAGGTGAAGCTTAAGATGCATGGGGTGCAAGAAAAGGATGAAATCGATGCTGCAGACATTCTTACCAAGGGACTTGGTAAATCTACTTTTCTGGGGCTAATTATCAAGCTGAGAATGATAGATCTTCATTCCTTAGCTTGAGAATGTTAAATTCCAGCCATCCCATGGCCCTTGATTCCACGGTCAGCATGGGGATCCGTGGGAGGCTTACCTGGATCACGCCGATCTCATTCTATATTTGGGTGGCTGATTTAGGAAGGATCATATTAAGGCAATTATGCATTATTATGTAATTAATTGTTTATTTATTAAGATATTTTGTATAGATTTATAAATTAGGATAGTTTTATATAATAAAATGAAGCCTTTTTCCTCTCAATGTGGGCTCCGAAAATTCGGCCCCGGCCTCCCCGCCACTTTTTCTTTTATTCGGCGAGGGAGTTTTAACTGAATAAGTTCCAAGGTAAATTTTGGAAGGCAGATGGGTTTGTAGATAAGACACTACCCAGAGATTTCTCCCTCATTTTGTGAGGACTTTATGATCTGAGTTCTGG
The DNA here is from genome assembly GCF_001605985.2 of Dendrobium catenatum. Lineage (NCBI taxonomy): Eukaryota > Viridiplantae > Streptophyta > Magnoliopsida > Asparagales > Orchidaceae > Dendrobium > Dendrobium catenatum. The sequence continues at coordinate 21,039,911 of NW_021319083.1, read as the reverse complement.
TTTCCTATAGGCGCAAGCCCCTATAGTTAATTACCCCTCTCGATCACGAGAGAGAACTTTCGATTAAGGCTAGTCACCAATCAGATGCATAAAGATACGTGTTATCTGGCATATAGTAGCAGCATAGGTTTGTGATTGGAAATATTGGATGTTTGGGAATTGAAGAGTTTGATATTTAAAATGAAAATTGCACCATCTTGCACTTAAAGCGGATGGTGGGGGAATGGATGATGGTCCCGATCAAGATCCCATGGTTCCGTCGTCCCGGGCCATCATGGTCCATGGTCTACTTAGTTAGAGGAGGTAGTCGACCCAACCTGACAGAAGGATCCTAGTCGGCAGCCATGGGTTGCTTCGTCCAAGGGGGGACCTTGTAGACCTGGGGTGGGTGTTTCCCTAAGGGGACAAATTTGGATCCACCTTAGCTAACAGAGGGCTTTGTGCCATATCGATCATATTCTAGTGATTCATATCTCAAGGATTTGATGCTAATAAGGGGCGTATCGGCTCTAGCCATAACCGGTATTTGTGGTGCCATTTGACGGTAAAACCACTAGGTTCAGAGGGCCCCGGGTCATAACCGTTTATCCTGCGATGCCATTTGGCGGCAAACCGCCGGTTAGATGACACGTACCACATCCTTACTGACAGGAGATTGTTTTGAGAATGGATCCTAGTGATATTTTCGACTAGGCATTTGGCTCTTTATGAGCTGAAGTAGTTTTTAATTTATCCACCCCGGCAAACTATTGCGGAGTTTAGAATTTGAGTGAACTTTTGGGAGGCATTTGAAAATGCCTGAAATTAACCCCTCTAGTTGAGATATACATTCAACACGGCCATCATCGGGGTGTTTGGGGTCATTTTCATTTTCTAGATTGAACCTTGTCAACTCTGTCTACTGGTCGATAGATGATCGGGTTTTGTAGGCTTTGTGCCTTTGTTCATGAATTTTCTTTATTGAAGGACTTGAAGGCCGAATATGAATGTATAAAATAAATATTCCGGTCGACTTCATGACCGCATACTTATCCGATGGTTTGAACCTTGTCTACTCTTATTTGCATGCTTAGGAGGACCGGGTTTCGTAGGCTTCGTGCTTTTTGTTTAGTGAATTCTTTTGATTGTAGGCTTTGAAGGCCTAATATGAATGTATTAAAACAAATATACCGGTCGCCACAACTGTATATTTGTTTGACGGTTCGAATCCTGTCGACTTCTGTTGACTCGTATAGAAGGATCGGATTCGAACCTGAATTCACTTGTTGACTTGCGCAGCATCCCTAGACGTCACGTGTGTACCAATAACACGCTCGCCGGGGCTCATGCGGGTGATTGTATTTTCCCCTTTAGTGTACCTATGTGTATACAACTTATAGTGCACGTGCAGGGGTACTTTGAAAGTACTTGTAGACACCTTCTGTCCTCTTGCATAGAAGTTACGGATACGGTGGCGTGGTGATTTTGATGTCATAAGACATTTCATTATTTTGATGTTGACACCCCCCCTTTTCTCATTCACTGGGGAAGGATCTTTCTGAACTTTGGGGTCAACGCTGCTGATTTGGAAAGAACTCATTTTAGGATCTTCAGTGTAGCGGACTCGTTATTTTCGGTGTTTGTAAACACCAGAATAATTTTCTTCTCAAATATGGAACTAAGAAGAGACTTTGGAACACCAGGAAGTTTGGTTCTAATTTGTTCAAACATTTCCTCCCTTCTGTCAGGGGTATTATTTTTCGTACCTCGAGTTGCCCTTGTACTCGACGTACTTGTAGATTTTGACCACCACTATCGTAGGTGATATCCATACTTGTGTCCACAGTGGTTCATTGTACTTACAATACACCTACTGTTGTTATCCACAAGTAGCTCGTGCTTATTTGTAGGGACCCGTTGTATCCACTACAAGCTCCTAGGAGTATTCGTAGGGGAGTCATTGTTCTTGCATCCTACCCACCTTTCACCAATCTCAAGTGGTTTTGATGTATTTGCACTTGTTTGTGGGGGCAAATCCTCCATTATTGGTCTCCCTTATTTCCCTCTCAATCAATAGGCATTTGTGGGGATTGATGTAGGAGTTCGCGCATCGAGGTCTTGTAGTTTGAGTTTCCTCGTGTGTGATCCAAGTTTCGACCTTTGCATGTGTTGAGTCCAAGTTCAATTTCATTCAAACTTGAATTCATCATGTTTACAAGTCCTCGCTTAATGTCGTATGGTCCGAGTTCGAGCACGAGCTCAGAGTCTTTGTCCAGACCAGATGCAAGACTGAGTCCCTTCGTGTTCTTGAAGGTTCAAGCTTTTATTCAAGTCCCTTACAATCCAACTCAATTACTCACTTGAGTTCAAATTGCTCGAGCCATTAATGTTCAATTTGAGTCCATAATGCAAGTTCAAGTATAGGTCCCCTGCAGTCCGAGTCTTGCTCAAATTTTAGTGTATTTCACACTTAGTTTATTTGCATTTGAGTCTGAGTGTATGTTCAAATGATTGTTCAAACTTCAAAGTCTTCTGGAGTCTTTGCAGGTACAATTTCATATTCAGATTGACTTGAATTTGATTTCAACTTTGATTTTATTTTATTTGGATTTGACCTTTTAGAAATCATTTAAATTTTGGACTGGTCCTCTGCTCGTGTTCAATCAGGTTCAAAAGTCCACAAATCTGAGTCCGCTGTTGTTCATTTGAGTCCAAACAGGTTCGAGTACAGTCATATTTTCACCCGAAATTTCGGCAGCCTCCCGGCGTCTCCCCTGTTTAGGGGAAAATTGGGCCTTTCCTACCACGCTAAGAAAAGCGTGTATGGTTGGTGCCCTCTTTCGAGGACATCGCGGCCGTGTAAAGTCTTTGTCCCCACCACGCTAAGAAAAGCGTGTATGGGTCTTCTATCGGTACCTGTTATAAGAGAAAAAAACAGTTGTTTCCCCGCAAACGGGTATTTATGGGTATCCCCACTTCGTCGTACGCATCGCACCGGGTTCTCTCCTACTACGCTAAGAAAAGCGTGTATAGGTGGTTAGCCGGCTCGTCGCACACGTCGAGGGCAGGATTTCGAACCAAGGGTCGCTCGCCTACCTTGTCGTAGGTGTCGCGCCGGTTGCCCCTCCCACCACGCTAAGAAGCATGTATAGGCAGACCACCGACTCGACACACATGCCGAGGTAAGAGAGCAAACAAGGGTTTCAGAAATTATACCTTTGGGATCGGCGGACCGACGGTCGTCGGCGATGGGGGCTCGGATATCGAGGCAAGGAGAGGGGCACATGCATTATTATTATTATTATCTTTTATTATAATTTATATTAATTATAATAATAATAATTAGATAATTATTAATGATAATTAATTACTAATTAACAATTAATTATAATTAATAAGCTAATTTTAATCATAATTAATTAATGATTATAATTAATTTGAAATTAATTATAATCAACTAAATAATTATAATAAAAAATTAACTAATAATTATTAATTAATCATAATTAACTAAGCAGCGATCGGAGGTAGGGTTTGGTTTCTTCCTCTCTCCCTCTCTCTCTCTCTCTCTCTATTTCTCTCGGGACTAGGAGGATCGGAAGGAGGAAGGGAAGCGGGAGTTCGGCTAAAGAAGCCCGTGAAAGGGAGAAAGTTTATTCACAGCCAGCGAGCTCCCTTGCTTCTGATCGGAAAGATCGTAGCTTCCGATCCGATTGGAAGAAACAGTCGTCGAAGGAGCGAAGTTGTAGGGGGAGAGTGAGAGAGTTTCGGAGAGCTTGGGATCAGAGAGGAGCCAAGTGCGAGGGAGAGAGTAGACGCGAGAAGAGGCCAAAGGCCTCGTCCCTTCGGTCTTTTAATGAATCGAACAAGTCGTGTGAGCGACGTGCGAGACGCGACGCTCGGCATGGTTTCGACGTGCGATGAGTGGCGCTGGATCGTGCAACTTGGGACGGCAGGGAGTAGGTAAGTGGATTTTAATTAATTAATTTTTTTTTGTTCCATGGGAGAGGGTCAACACTCAAATTCTCTAAATTTAACATTTATAGATCTATTAAATGAAATAACTATAATGGGATGCAAGCCCTCAAAAGTTATGTTGACTATTGCCACAAACTCGAAGAAGCAATATGACAACCCATAAGTTGATAAAGGGACATACCAAGGTTTGATTAGGAAACTTATATATCTTACCTGTACAAGACTGAACATACCTTATGTTGTATTGTTTTAAGTAAAATTATGCTTAATCCTGTAGAAACGCATTTACAGGCTACGTACAAGACTTTTCTATACCTAAAACAATTGGGAAAAGGAAATCTGATGTGAAACTAAATGCGAAAGCAAGAATTGCACTTTAGAGATTAATTAAAGGTTATTAACTTCACATACTAGCAATAAAGTCTAGCTTACTCAAGCTGAGTTCAAGAAAATGTCATGAAAGATTAAGCCATAGTGATTGATTACACTTGGAGATTACAAGAACTTGCAAAAGAACAACCGAAGATTTTAAATAATGCAAATAGCCAATTATAACAAAGTCTTACGTTTAAAATATAGATCCTTCACTTCGAGGTCCTTTAATCACTCTTGAAGGTGGAGGTTAGCGGAAAAGGATCGTAAGCACACTTAGAAATACCACTATTACACAAGTGATGCCGAGGGGACTCGTCGCCGGGGAAGAAGTGGGAGTTGGAGAAACGTTTGGATGGCCGTTGATGGTCCACTCGTAGTCCGAGAATTGATCGTCGAGGATGTCCACGAGATGGGGGAGGATTCGGTTCAAGTAATCTTCAACGGTGTCGTCAAAACCAAACCCGACGTCGAAGAATGGTGATCGAACAATGTGGATGTCTCCGTAGGCGTCGAGTACGAATCCACTATCAACTTCGGGATCTGCCATGCATCCTTGCCGGAAATGAAAGAGCACCAATAGGGAGAAAGGAGATATATGAGGTGGAGGCGTGGAGGGAGAAGGGGTTGGGCCAGCGTGAGAGTTTGAAGGGGGCAGCTAGAGTGGGAGACCAAGGAATAAAATCAGGAATCCTGAAATTATTTTAGGTTTTGGGTGAGTGGGAAGGAATTAATTTGAGAATTTCAAATTAAATCCAATTAGGGATAGGGGCGGCAATGGGGAGTGCATGGGGCTGATTTGGTGGGATTAGGGAGTTAATTTAGGAGAGAGAGAAACCCCATGAAGGGGCCGACCACATATAGAGAGGGGAGAGATTAATTGTTATTATTGAGCGGGGTCCACATCACTAATCAAGGATTTAATAAAATCGGAATTATATTTCAGATTTTGTAAGAAAGGAAGTTTCTGAATAAGAGGGCTATCAATTAGGATTAATTTGAATTTCAAATTCAAATTGAAATCCAATTAATATGATAGCGTTAAATCAAGGAGATATTTTAGGAAAGTCTTCAATGGCTCTTGGAACAAGTTTGAATTTCAAATTTGAAATTCACCAAGGGAGGAGGCCGACGGTTACAAGGAGGGGACGGGGCCAAGGGGTGGGGAGGATGGCCGGCGGGTGGCGGCTGCCAATGAGCCGGCAGACTGGATGGTCTAGGGAGGGGCGGCGGCAAGAAGCAAGGGGAAAGAAGAAGAAAAATTAATAGAGATATGAATGACCACAGATTCACTCACCTCAATTGTTCCCAATCCAAATCCTCACAAAGAAAACTTGAAAGAAAACCTCCTCCAAGGAACTCACTAAGAGATCTAGGAGAAATGAACTCACAAAGAGAACACAAGAGTAAATTTTCATTCATAAAAAACTAATTATTACAATGCATGAGGCCTCATATAAGTAGGCCAAAATAAAATAAAAACTGAAATGACACAAATGTCCTCAGGGCTACATAAGCGACTCAATGCCCACAGGGCAAACTAGGAAACAAGAAATGCAAGCATAAAATAAAGTGCAAATAAATCATAAATAGAGGCTCTGGATCGTAGCCGTTGATCTGCGTCTCCGGCGATGGTACACGTGTCGAAATCTGATGTCCTCATCATTCTCCCCAGGTGGGAGAAAGCTCGACCCTGTCGAGTAAGCATCTCTAGAAGTCTCGTACCACTCCAGTAGGTCAGGGTCCAATCTCTGTAGCTCATCTCGGTTGATCCACACGTTCTCCGTCTCCGGCTTTCCTGCCCATTGAACCAGATACTTTCGGTGACCACCGTCTTTAGTGGATATGATTTCATCGCTAAGTATTGCCTCAATCTTTTCCACAGTAGGTAAAGTGGGAATGTTTGGGAGTGGGGGTAGGCTAGGGATCTCACCAGGTGGGGACACACAAGGCTCATCATGTAATGGGTTGGTGGGGTTAAACTCTGGACCTTCATAGGTTACAAGATCTTCAATGTTAAACGTGGGGCTAAAGTTAAAACCTTCGGGAAGGTCTAGCACATAAGCATTACTGTTTATCTTGAAAATTATTTTGAAAGATCCCGCGCTTCTTATATGTGATTTCTTAACGGTCCCTTGCGGGAACCGCTCAGGAGTCAGAACAAATCCGAACCATCACAGAATCTCCCACTTCAAATTCTTTAAACCTTTTCTTGAGGTCCTCAGTGAGTTTATAGTTAGCATTGCTAAGTTCAATTCTTTTATTAATGTCTTTGTGCAATTCTTGTAAATGCGATGCAAATGCAGATGCTGACTCAGATGCTCTAGACTTAAGGCCCATGGGAATTAGATCTATAGGTTGCTTAGGTTGGTATCCGTACACAATCTCAGCTGGACTCAAACCCGTAGTTCGGTTGACGGAATTGTTATAAGCAAATTCAGCAATGGGCAACTTAGAATCCCAGTCTCTAAGGTTTTCACCTACTAAAGTCCTTAAGAGGTTTCCCAAGCTTCTGTTAACGACCTCGGTTTGTCCATCGGTCTGGGGGTGGAAGGCTGTGGAAAACTGTAATTTCGTACCCATCTTATGCCACAATATTTTCCAAAAATAACTTGTGAACTTAACATCTCTATCGGAGACAATGGTCTTAGGTAGACCATGAAGCCTAATAATCTCATCAAAGTAAAGCTTAGCAACCCGGGAGGCATCAAAAGTTTTAGAACAGGGGAGGAAATGGGCCATTTTTGAGAATCGATCAACGAGAACACAAACAAAATCATGCTTCATAACGGTCTTGAGCAATCCTAGTACGAAATCCATACTTACATCCTACCAAGGGAAATTGGGCACGGGGAGTGGAGTGTAGAGGCCCGTGTTTTGCTTGCGTTGTTTGGCAAGCTGGCAGGTGTGACTTCTTCTTAAAAGTTTGCTAACGTCGCGCTTAAGGTTTGGCCAATAGAATCGATTCTCTAGCGCAACAAGAGTTTTGGATTGACCGAAGTGGCCAGCTAAACCTCCAGCATGTAATTCCCATACTAGAAATTCCTGTAGAGAAGTGTTGGGAATACAGAGTTTTTGAGACTTGAACAAATAGCCATTTTCCACAAGAAAATCATTTATTATACTTTCTTCTCCGTTTGTCAGTAGAGAATATGTTTCTTTAAAATCAGGGTAGTCCCAGTAATTTTCCTTAAGTCGCTAAAAACCAACTACTTCCGTCCTCATTTCTAGGGTAACCATCATCCGACGGCTTAGAGCATCCACGACTTTATTCTCAATTCATGCTTTATGTCTAATCGTGCAAGTATACTCTTGCAGGAATTCAACCCAACGGGCATGACGAGCATTTAGTTTCTTCTGTAAATTAATGTAGCGTAAGGCCTCATGGTCTGAAAAGCTCACAAATTCTTGAGGCAAAAGGTAGTGTCTCCAATATCTAAGGGATTGGATAATCGCATAAAACTCTTTATCGTAGGTAGAGTATCGCTGACGAATGTCGTTCAATTTCTCACTGAAGTAGGCAACGGGGTGTCCTTCTTGCGATAAAACTTCGCCTATACCAATGCCTGATGCATCATAGGTTACCTCAAAAACTTTGAAAAAATTAGGAATACGCATAACAGGTGATTCCACCATTTTTCTTTTAATCTCCTCAAAGGCCTTGCTGTCATTTACCGTCCAATGGAAATCTTTTTTCTTCAAACAATCAGTTATGGGTGCCACTATCGTGCTAAATTTTTTGATAAACCTCATATAGAAAGTGGCCAATCCATGAAAACTCTGAACATCTCTAATATTTTTAGGGCAGGCCACTCGTTAATTGCTCGAACCTTTTCGGGGTCAGCTGAAATCCCTTGAGAGGATATGATAAATCCGAGAAAAGTGACTCGGTCTGTGAGGAACACACACTTCTTTGGGTTGGCGTACAATTGTTCTTTCCTCAAAATCCCACAGACTTGATTCATGTGATTTAAGTGTAGGTCCACGAGCTACTATAGATTAAGATGTCATCAAAATATACCATCACGAATTTTCCTAAGAATGGTCGCAAAACTTGAGTCATAACTCTCATGAACATGCTAGGAGCGTTACTAAGGCCAAACGGCATAACCATCCACTCATACAACCCATCTTTAGTCTTGAAAACCATCCATTCGTCCCTAGGGCGGATTCTTATTTGATGGTAGCCACTCTTAAGATCGATCTTAGAAAATAGGGTTGCCCCGGTCATCATGTCCAACATGTCATCCAAGCGGGGTATTGGGAAACGATACTTCACAGTAATCTTATTGATGGCACGACTGTCAACACACATCCTCCTGGAGCCATCCTTTTTAGGGGTTAGAAGGGCTGGGACCGTGCATGGGCTTAAGCTTTCCTTTATAAATCCCCTTTTTAGTAGATCATCCACTTGCTCTTTTAACTTGACATGCTCCCTTGGGTTCATACGGTAGTGGGGAAGATTGAGTAGCGAGGCTTCGGGTACCAAGTCTATCGCGTGTTGTATGTCTTGCAGAGGGGGCATTTGGTTAGGTAATTCTTCAGGGAAAACATCATAAAATGTTTCAAGGAGTGGTTGGACCTCTTCAGGAGTGGGTTCTCCTAATACCTCATTTGTTTCACGAGCCACTAGGGTGTACATGGTGGTTCCTTGGTTAATCTCATCTTCTACTTCCTTTGTAGTCAAAAGGTGTAGTCCTTTGCTTTGTTTGGCAGGGGTAGGCTTGGTTTGCTTTGTTTGGCAGGGGTAGGCTTGGCTTTCGTCTTATGGGGCTTAGGTTGTGAAGGTATTAGCTTGATTTTCTTTCCGTTATGCTCAAACACGCAGGTGTTAGTTCTCCCATAAATATGGACGTCGTTATTAAATAACCACGGGCGACCGAGGGTAATTTGACCTACGTCCATAGTCAAAACATCACGCCAAATCTTCTCATGATATCCCACAAACTCTATAGGAATAAGGCTCCGATCTTTAATTTCTATGGTAGTCAAATTTATCCAAGCAACCTTATACGGATTTGGGTGGGGTGTTATCTTGAGGTTAAGTTTGGAAATCATAACTGAAGAAACTGCATTGATACAACTTCCACTGTCGATGATAACTTTGCAGCTCTTGTCTTCGATCTTTGTAAGGGTATGGAAGATCGACGTTCTTCGCCAATCGTCGTTGGGTTTGAGTTGGGATAACGCGCATCTAACGACTTGCAGGTCAACAGGGTCATCCTCGTAAAAAAAATCTTCTTCACCGTCCACATGATGGGTCAATTCAGTCTCAGGTTCTTCCTCTTCTTCTTCTACTTCTTCGATGATGGTGACCTTGTACGGACTAGAACACTGCGAAGCGATATGTCCATAATCGTGGCACTGATAGCACTTGGTTCCAGAAGTGGCTTTGGGAGTGTCACGCTTGGGTGTCTTGCCTTTAAAGTCGGGACGGGATTGAGGTTGACTCGCAGTTGGTCGGTTAACTACAGGACCAGCAGGTCGGGTATGAGGTTGATTGGACGAAGATCTATAAGGGCCAATGCGGGAGTCGGGATGTCTAGAGTTAGAATGGGTCCTGGATTCTTCTAGGTCGAGCACTAAACTACAGGCTGCTTCAAAAGTGTCAATTCCTCTCACGAAAAGCTCATTACGGAGATCCTCTCTTAAGCCAGCTCTAAACATTGAAAGGATTTGGGCTGGGGTAGTGGTCTCCTCACCACTGCAACGAATTAGGTAATCATCAAAAGCAGAGATATACTCCTTAACAGGTCTACTCCCTTGGGTCAATCTATTCCATTTATCTAAGAGCTTAGGGTAGTAGGAAGAGGGGAGGTATTTTCTTTTGAACTCCTGTTTCATCGTTCTCCAATCAGTGATGGGGTGTTCTCCTCGGGCTTCCCGCATATTCTCCAAGTTAGTCCAGTAGTGGTTGGCTCGGCCCGTAAGTTTCATTTATGCGAACCTAACTTTCCGTTCCTCAGAGATACTGTACCATTTGAAGTAACTATCCATTCCTTTGATCCAATCTAAGAAAATCTGAGGGTCAAGGGTACCACCGTAGGAAGGAGCGTCCATACGGATGTTCTTTAACAACTGAGCGTCGTTATCTCTCCAAGTGGGTTCATTTCCTACGGTGTCATGATTGGGTCTAGGGTTATGACGGTAGTGATCTCGAGGATGGCCATGATCGGTTCGGTTGACATCCCCATAGGGTGAGTGCGGTCTAGAAGGGGTATAAATAACTGGGTTTCCTATACGCTCAATATTATCTAGTCGATCACTTGTTTGGCGCCTAAAGTCTGGTAAGTCCGTCTGGGTGTTTTGGATTTGCTGCGTAACAGTTCCAAGTTGGCCCACTATGAGGTCTAGAGTTGCCTGAATATGTTCCGGATCCATGGGTGGAAGCTAGGGGTCGCTAGGGGAAGTACCGGGGTGGTGGACAGCACCTAGACACTAAGGTAATATGCTCCTAAGGCCACTAAATGATGCTGAAATGTTGAGGACAGCAACCTACCGCAAGGACCTAAGTTGTCTAAGTTTAGGGGAGGGTTTAAAGGTGTGGACAGCAATCTAACACTTGTCTAGACTCACCTAAAGGTCAAATAAAAGTGCTGGAAATTTTTGGACAGCAGGTCTTATTGTTTGGCTTAAGCAACCTAATCAATTAGGGGTGTTGTAGTGACAAAGACATCACTTAATCAATGAATTAGGCTTGCTTACAATGATGAAAAAATACAGAAATTTTCTGGACAGCAATGTAAAATAGAGAAATTAAATTAACTAGGCAATGGTATGCATGCAAACGAGTTTCATAAATGGTTAACTAGACTCTTAAGAACTTGTAGCACATGCTATCATGCTCTGATACCAAAATGATGTGAAACTAAATGCAAAAGCAAGAATTGCACTTTAGAGATTAATAAAAGGTTGTTAACTTCGCATACTAGCAATAAAGTCTAGCTTACTCAAGTAGGGTTCAAGAAAATGTCATGAAAGATTAAGCCATAGTAATTGATTACAC
>NW_021319083.1:21020926-21028476 GCF_001605985.2 Dendrobium catenatum | reverse complement strand
AGCACTTGATCAATTGCTACTAACTTGGTTCTTTTCCAAATTGGACCTAAAGATAAGATACCACCACATTCGGTGGAGGAGGGCATATAAAAGTTAGCTTTCAAAACTCATCAAAGTTCGTTCAAGTCATTGGTGATATCATTCAATCTATTCAATGCATTGACCACCTTAACGAGGTTAATGAATGCAGTAATCCAACTCTTATTGGATTCCTTTGTTGTTATATATATAGATGACATCTTACTTTATATATTTGCACGTGGGAAGCACACTTGCATTACCTAGAGGAAGTCCTTTCCACTTTGAAAGTCTATCAAGTCATACTCAATTTGGAAAAGTGAGTTTGGGATCCTTAGACTTAGTTATCTGGGCTTTATAGTTGGAGGAAGTGAGCTAAGAATTGATTTAACTAAGGTTAATGCCATAAATGAGTCTCCCCAAGCACTGCATTTGAGGTGAGGAGCTTCATGGGTGATTACCAATATATTAGAAAAAATCATTAATCCCTTTTTATTTTTTTCTGCCCCACTTTTTGCACTATTAGCATGTGAAACTTTTCAATTGTTAAAAAAGAGAATCACTGAAGAACTTATATATACACTTGCAAACTAATGAAGGCTATTTATGTTTGAGACATATGCTTCAAATTATGCAATTGAAGCTATTTCTATCCAAGGTGGAAAACCTATGACATAGCTTTCTAAGATGTTGTTTGGAGTTTTCAAGAACTACCCACTATATGAAAATGAGCAATTTGCATTGTACAAAAGTAATGAACCATTGGAGACACTGGGTGTGTTCCCTAAGGACAATTTGGGCGGCTCAACTTAAGAAGCGCAATGGATTAATCATCTGGCTTGAAGCCCACCCTTAAAGGGTTAGTGGCGGATTAGCAAGTTTGCCCCATCGATCATATGGATTCGTGCTTCCAGGTTCATGCCTAACTGCAAATGCTCAAAGGTTGTTGCTAGGTTTTAAATGCTCAAAGGTTGGTGCCCAAAGTTGGATGCCCAAAGGATTGCACTCAATGCAGGCTGCTCAAATGCTATCATCCAGAGATGGATGCACAATTTTTGGCACCCAAGATGTTACATTCTAATATAGCTTTCTATAAGAATGAAAACAAACAAAAATATAGATTTTACTCGTTAAAAGATTTCATCATTTTTTTTCAAGATGAACTTCAAATATTTAGTAAAGACCTTTAGTGATTTGTTCCTACATGCATGGACGGTTATAAGGAAATAATTTGAGTTAAGAAATCTTTTTACAACTCATCCATAGTTAGTAAATTGCTAGACATGACCGTTGTCCAATTGGCGACCTCACTTTGCTTGCCCTCCTTGTGTTGACTTGGCACTTTGAAGACTTAACAATGTCAAGATATACTTAGTGAAAAAGTTATAAAACGTAAACAATAAACTTTTAAGGAAAAGGATTCAACATGGTATAAGGAGTATGCAAGGGAATCATTTAATAAATGCATTGTTATGCCTTTCAAACCATGATGTATATCTTTAAGTAGCATGAGTATCATGTTCATTCAACCAACTAGGGACCTGGTTGATCACCGTAGTCAAGCTGCCTAATACATGGCCCAATCAACCAATTAAAATCTGATTGGTCTCACTTTGTCAATTATTAAAGTCTTGTTATCCAATTTTTTTGGTAACCCCTCTTTGTTTCACCTGCCTAGTCTTAAAGTGCTAGTCAGATGAAACATTCTTAGGGAACAAAACATTCATATATTAGTTTGGAATGAAAAATTCAACTAAAATTTATTGGGCCTTACAACACTACTTGGAATGGATGCATTCCTATGCACTAATCATCAACCGCTCCAATACCTTCAAGCTTAATTAAATTTTCAAGAAACTAGACACATGAAGTAGTTGTCAAACATGCAACAATTTAACTTGGCAATCAATTAAAAAAAATGCGCCCTAAACAAGATTGGTGACATGTTGCTTACGACACCCTTATTCAAAAATACTTTTTCTTGTTTCTATGCAGATATTGCCTTCGCATCATGAAGAGTACAAAGAGATGTGCTCAATTAATCTTGATTCTCATAAGAAGGTAGGGCGATTATCTTCACCACCAATGATAGCTCACTTTATGATAGCAATAATTGTGCATTCCAAAAGAAGTTGGTCGAATAATTTGAATTATAGAGGCGCATACTTTAGTGTGATAGGACACTTTGGAGTTTAGAAGACACTTGGTGTTGAGAAGGCACTATAGAACCCAATTAGATATACATTTGCTTAAAATGTACCTAGAGGTGAAACAATTTTTTGAAAAATTGTGTCCTTTTGCAACATTTCTAAACAATCTAGCAAGAAGTGGGCTTTTGCATTCCACCAACAGGATCAATAAAGCTTGGGTAAGGCATCTCCATAGACTTCATTGTAGGGTTTCTAGAGATCAAAAGACGATTTGATTACTTATTTATTGTTGTAGTTAGGTTCAATAAAATGGTTTTCTCTTCTTTTGTAGGAAGACCATCATTAGTGAATAAACCACCAAAATATTCTTTAATCATGTTTGGAAACATGTTAGCCTGCCTACATTAATCATCTTTGACAAAGTCAGTTGGTTCTTAGTCAATTCCAGAGAATAGTATTTTGCATGATGAATGCCAAACTTGCAGGCAAATGGACAGATGGAGATGGTAAATTGGACACTGATGCGAGGAGAAAATTTCAAGCATTCTAGAACTTGGGATGAGATCCTTTCCTTCAACAGTGCTTGAATATACATCAACGATCCTATTTGATATTTATCTTGGCTTAGAGTTCATTTGACTTTGAGTGTTCTATTAATTTAGTAAAGGGAGTACTGCTGATTCTGAAGAACAAGAATTGAAGAAAGCCCAAAAATTTCGGACAATCATCAAAATAATCCATCAAGAGGAATAAGAGTTTGCAAATGATATGTCTATATGAAAAAGTTGGCAATCCATGGGCCTTTTAAATGATTGGAAATATCTTGTAGATTTTTCAAGAAAATAAATATGTAAGTCATATAATATCTTCCTTAATTCCAGCGTATTTAGTAGTTTTTAGATGTTGAAGTTGCGAAGAGTAACTTGAAATCTTACCATATAAATATAGGGAAAGCCCCATCGAAATACACACAATATTAAATTATTTCTCATCTTCATAGTATCAAAGCTTTAGGAACAATAGAATCCTTAACATATTTATATTATTATTTTATTTAAAACGACCCAAAAGTTTCACTTACTGTTCCTTTCTTTTGCTCCCCTCTCCACCAGAAGCACCTGTTGCTCCATCGCCGCCTCCTGCTGCTCCATTATAAGCACCTACTAATCCATTGCAAACAATCATCAACTTCCAAGAGAGAGATTTTCTGTGTAAAAAATATATTCTTCTATGTTAGAAGCTATTGACACATCAAATGGTCTTAATCAAATCTTAGTAAGTGAGCTTCAAAGCCTTGAATTTCATTTATATTGAATGAAAAAAATAATTTTATTTGCTCCCAGATTGTGAAAGCTTTTCTCTAGGATAAGGGAAGGTGAGCCACTTTATTGGTCCCGTATTGAGTGAAGATGATTCCGGTTTTGCTATATGAAATGTAGAAGATTTAATATTTCTCAATTAAATCTTGGCTATGGAATTCAATGATACTAGTCGCCATTATAATCTACATGTTCCTATGTAGGTTCCGAAAATTCGCGCCCCAGCCATTCCATGCCTTTTTTGTGACGGACAGAGTTTTAATGAATTTAAGTTTCAGGGTAAATTTTCAGAAGACAGATTGTGTCTTAGTTAAGATACTACCCAGAAATTTTGCCCTCATTTTGCGTGGACTTTATAATCTAAATTTTATTTTCCTTTACGCGCAAGCCTTTATGGTTAATTATCCCTCCCAATAATAAGAGAGAACTATCGATTAAGGCTAGTCTTTAAATATATCGCAATAATTGCCTATTGTATAATAGTAGCAATTTTAGGATTTGATATTGGTTTTGAATTTTGGAGTTTAATATTTGAAATTTATCACCATATACATAAAAGCGGGTGATAGGGGAATGGTGATGAGCTCTATCAAGATCTCATGGTTCCGTCATCTCGGGCTGTCATTGTCCATAGTCTACTTAGTGAGAGGAGGTAGTCGACCCAACCCGAAAGAAGGAATTTTTTCGGCAGCCATGAGTTGCTTCGTTCAAGAATACCTCTTAAACTTAGGGTGGATGTTTCCCTAAGATGGTGAATTTAAGTCAACCTTAGCTAATGAAGGGCTTTATATCTTATTATAACTTGCACCCTATAATTCATTACTCAAGGGGCTTTTAACTATTAGGTAACATACAGGCTTTCACCGTGATCATAATATAGTGGTTCTATTTTGTAAAAAAAAACACCCGATCAAAGGGCACATATCACGTCCCTACTAGTGATGAATCAACTGAGAATGAATTTTAGTAATATATTCTATAAGACATATGCACTTTTTGAGCTGAAGTTATTTTTCAATTCATCATCCTTGCCAAGAACAATTATTACGTCCTCTGACCGGACGTAGAGGAACGTCCGGTCGGAGGCAAATTCCCGCCAAAAAACGAGTCGTACCGAGCAAATACCGAGCAATACCAAACAATAACGAAGAATACCATCATTTGAAGACCCAATACCGAGTTATACCGGGCTTTACCGAGCAAATACCGAGTTATACCAAAGTTGTACCGAGTTTTTCCCAGAAAAACTCGGTACAACTCGGTATTTCTCGGTACAGCTCGGTATAACTCGGTATTGGTCTTCATAGAACGGTATTCTTCATTATTATCAAATAATATCTAGTTGTACCGAGCAAATACCTAGTTTTTGGACGGGAAATTGCCTCCGACCGGACGTTCCTCTACGTCCTTGCACCGAACGTAATAAAAGTTCTCCTTGCCAAACCGTTGGGAAGTGTGGATATATGAATTTTAGTTTTTAAGTATTTTGTGATTAAATTTTCATTTAAATGTTTAGAATTTGGTAGATATTAAATATTAAAATTTTTATAGGCTTTGAGAATTTACCCCATTGGTTGAGATTCACTTTTAACACAGCCAATCTCGGGGTGATATTGCAATGACTTTAGAAGATTTGTACTTTTCTTTAGGGTTTGAGTTTTTTGAAAATATGGTCCCCCTCTGGTTGAGAATTTTTGTCAACATGGCCATCATCAGAGTGTCGTTAAAGTTATTTCAAATATTTGTATTTATTAGAATTTTGGTGGCATTTAAAAGGGTGATCCCTTCTGATTGAGATTAACTTTTAACACGATCATCATTGGAGAGTTTGAGCACTTTTAATAAATTTGCGAAGTATTCTCAGATCTCACATTTAGGAGCTTGATTTAACGATCATAACACGTGGAGCATTTCATTTCAAGAATTTAAACTATTGGTAGAATTTGAATTTAGGTTTTGAATGAATGATTTTAGACTTTTGAGAGAATTTTGAAAATTAAATAGCTCTCTTCTACAAGAAGTTGCATTCTTTCTGGATGTATGTTTATCATACAAGATTTTATGTATAATGTCATCCATGGCAATTCCATCCTTCCTCTTTTGCTTCGTCCAATTACATTTCTGAACTTCCTCGTGATTTCTTTTGACTACACGAGACTATAAATCGTGCATCTCAACATCGGTCAGGACTTCCTGGGAACGACAGCATCGACTCGGTCTTCATTCTTGCGTGTGACGTCTAGAGTCAATCTACATAAGCGAGAGAAGTCGCATGCGTCTGGACAATGACTAGGACCTTCTCTTGGGAATGTCGGCATCGAGATCAATCTTCATTCCTGCATTCGATCGAGAGAGGAGCGGCGTTCCTTTTGGTCATCTGCTTCGTGCGTCTCTTCCTGTAAAGTTGAGCGGAGAGGAGCGAGTAGGAACCCACATGCGTGCGAAGGAGGCTGAGCCTTTGTGCGTGCGTTCTTACCTACCCTGAAGTAGAATTGAGTGTCGGGAGGAGTTGTGCAGGAGTTTTTTTTGCATGGATGACTGGGAAGAGCAGAATGCTTAGATCAATGGTCTTGTGCGTGCTTGCAAAGATTTGAGCATTTATTGCCATACCTACAACCTCTCTCGTGCATATCTATGCAAATTTTGTCTGATGATTTATTGCTGAACGATGGGGTCAAAGATATTGGGAATAAGCTGACATCTCCTTCATCCAATTTACAATAGCTTCTTCTACTTCTCGATAAAGATGAAAATTTATTGTCAAGAATGGAGCATTCTCCATATACTCAATATTGTCTGTTGTTCAGCCTGCTATGAAGGCATTGATTTCCAAAGCTATTCTGGGGCACTCAGAAATAGATGTGAAGGTTTCCATTACATATTGTCTTAGTGAAATAATAAGAATAACATCATTAGATGCTCCATATGATGATGATATAATGAAGGAGACATTTGGGCTAATTATTGGAGCTTTCAAGAATTTGGATGAGATGTCATGTCGTTCATTTCCGAAGAGAGTTTCAATACTTGAAACTGTTGCAAAGGTTTGATTATGTGTTTTGATGTTATATCTTGATTGTGATGATTTGATATTTTCCTGAAGACAATAAGGTCAAAACATTCTGATGTTGTCTTCTCCTCAATGGAGTCTATCATGACACTTTTTTAAGAGGAGATTGAAAGTATTTCTTCACAACTTTCTTTCATGTCTGTTGAATGGTATGAAAGTTGTTGGAAAAAAAATTCTGAACATAGCCAAGATGCTAGCAGAGAAAGAGCTTGTTAACTGTTCCTTGAAGCTAAAGCCTTATTTGGCTAATTTTTTAATGGCAATGGTGCTCTGTTAAGTGGTTACAGTAAAATTGTTGCTACTGTATTTCAAGGAAAACCTGACACTTCGATGTAGAATGAAATGAATGCTTTTGATGAAAATTCGGAAGTTAATGTGGGCTCCAAAAATTCGGCCCCGGCCTCCCCGCCTTCTTTTTTTATTAATTCGGCGAGGGAGTTTTAACTGAATAAGTTCCGAGGTAAATTTTGGAAGGCAGATGGGTTTGTAGATAAGACACTACCCAGAGATTTCGCCCTCATTTTGCGAGGACTTTATGATCTAAGTTCTGGTTTCCTATAGGCGCAAGCCCCTATAGTTAATTACCCCTCCCGATCACGAGAGAGAACTTTCGATTAAGGCTAGTCATCGATCAGATACGTATAGAATGCGTGTTATCTGGCATATAGTAGCAGCAATGGGTTTAGGTATTGGAAATTGGGTTTTGATTTGGGTATTTGAGAACTGGATTTGGATTTGTGAATTTGAAAAGTTTAATATTTAAAATAGAAATTGCACCATCTAGCACTTAAAGCGGATGGTGGGGGATTGGATGATGGGCCCGATCAAGATCCCATGGTTCCGTCGTCCCGGGCCATCGTGGTCCCTGGTCTACTTAGTCAGAGGAGGTAGTCGACCCAACCTGACAGAAAGATCCTTGTCAGCAGCCATGGGTTGCTTTGTCCAAGGGAACCTTGTAGACCGGGGTTGATGTTTGTCTAAGGAGACAAATTT
>NW_021319083.1:21006769-21019143 GCF_001605985.2 Dendrobium catenatum | reverse complement strand
TTTTATCATTAACCTTAATTAATTATAATTAATAGTAATTAAATTTAATTAATTATAATTAATAATAATTAATTAAAATAACATAATTAATTATGACTAAATTTAATTAATCATAATTAATTAGAAATTATTTTTAATTAATCATAATTAAATTATAATTAACTAAATTAATTAACATTAATTACAATTAATTAAAATTAACATAAATAAAATCTCTTTTTTTTGTTGTGATTTGCAGGATTCGGCTAAGAAAGTTACCTTCTCCACAAGCGAGCTCCTGTCGTTGCTTCGGGATCAAAATGTCGTGACTTCCGATCCAAACGGAAGGGAAGGTCGTCGATGGGAGCGAAGTCACACAGCCACGTGGAGTCAAAGAAGCACGCGGTAGGGAGAAAGTTATCTCGCAGCCAGCGAGCGCCCGTAGTTGCTTCCGAACAAAATGCCGTAACTTCGATCCGACGGGCAGGGAGAGTCGTCGAAGAGCAAAGTCGAGCAGCCAGGAGGGATCGAAGAAACTCACGGAAGGGAGAAAGTTATCTTCCCAGCCGAGCGAGCGAGCTCCTGAGTTGCTTCCGATCAAACGTTGTAACTTCCGGTCCGGCTGGGAGGAGAAAGAGCGAGAGAGGGATCGGGAGAGGGGAGTCGGCGCGAGAGAGAGCGGGAACCAGTCGAAGGCCTTCGACGCTTCGAGCTTTTAACGACCCGTATCAGTCGTGCGAGCGGTCGTGGCGAGAAGTGACGCGAGGAATGGCCTCGACGTGCGACGACGTGGCTACGACGTGCGGGGTAAGGCGTTCGGCAGAGAGTAGGTGAGATTTTTATTTATTTTTGATCTTTTTTTTGTTTATTACGGGTCAACAGTTAACCATAAATTATTTTAGCTGTTCCTTTCTAAGGACTTGCTTAAGGGATCTGCACAACAGGAAGGTGACATTTTTTATCCTGAAAAATCTGTTGCTATTGCAGATGGATCTTCCAAACCAGTGACGATTAATGGATCTTTTCAGAATAAGAATGGTGATTCTATGGTTGCCAAACAAAAAAGCTGAATTTCACCATTATAGTGGTAAATATAGAGTTAATACTAAACATAGCTTGAATTTAGGTACAACTAAGCCTGATAGAAGATCAAATCTAAGTTCTCGCAAAGAAGGAAGTAATGCTTCAATGCAGTTGTCAATTAGCAATGATTATTATGGAGTTAATAATAAGAAAAAAGCAAAGACTAATTTTGACAAAATATTTCTAAGTAATGGAGGTAGAAATGGATCTCAAAGAAAAGTATTCTTGAAAAACAAGCAAACATGTGGCATTAAGAAGTAGAAAGGAGTTGAGCATGCTGAGGCTGAAGACAAAGAATTGAAATTAAAGGAAGTTCTCTCCTCCAAAAGTCTACATTGAAAATTTGGTTAAAGATCATAATCGTGTCACAGATATTGATAAAACAAAATCAAGATGGAAGCATGCTCAGGGCGTACAAGAGGCTTTTGGACCACGGAAGTGTAGGAAAGGATTAGATGACACAATTGTTGGTTTAAAAATAAAAATTTGGTGGCCAGATGATCAGAGGTTTTATGATGACATTGTTGATTCTTTTGATCAAAGTACAAGAATATGTAAAATTTTGTATGATGGTGATGTAGATGTGCTACTCCTAAAGAAAGAGCAGTGGGAGTTTGTTGAAGGTGAAACCAAGGTGCATGGGGTGCAAGAAAAGGATGAAACCGATGCTGTAGACATTCTTATCAAGGGACTTGGTAAATATGCTTTTCTGTGATTAATTACCAAGTTGAGAATGACATATATGTATTCCTTAGCCTGTGAGAGTGTTAAATCCCAGCAGTCCCTTGGCCCTTGATCCCACGACCAGCATGGGAATCTGTGGGAGGCTCACCTTGATCACGTCGATCTCCTTCTATATTTGGGTGACTGATTTAGGAAGGATTATATTAAGGCAATTATGCATGATTATATAGTTATTTGTTTCTTTATTAAGACATCTTGTATAGATCTATAAATAGGAATAATTTTGTATAAGCTTTTTTCCTCTCCGATTATCTAAATTTAACAATTATAGATCTACTAAATGAAATAACTATAATGGGATGCAAGCCCTAAAAAATTCTGTTAACTATTGCCATAAACTCGAAGAAGCAATATGATAACCCATAAGTTGATAAAGGGACATACCAAGGTTTGATTAGGAAACTTATATATCTTACCTGCACAAGACTGAACATAGCTTATGTTGTATTGTTTTAAGTAAAATTATGCTTAATCCTGTAGAAACACATTTACAGGCTACGGACAAGACTTTTCAATACCTAAAACAATCGGGAAAAGGAAATCTTATTCAGATAAAATAGAAAACTCGGCTTAGAAGCATATATCGATGTTGATTGGATAGGAGCACCCATCAACAGATGGTCCACTACTAGTAATTGCACTTTTCTAGGTAAAAATCTAATCAATTGGATTAGCAAGTAGCAATGATTTGTCGTCAAATCTACTGATGAAGTTGAATTTTGGCTAATGGATTAAGAATCTGTGAACTATTGTGAATTGAAATTATCCTAGGTGATTTAGGAATAAAATAAGTAGATTCTATAAAGTTTAAAGTTTAAAAAGGTGAAATCAGGAATCAAGGTATTTTGACTTAGTAAGGTGAGGTGTAAGCATAAAAAAAAAAACTAAAAAAATTACAAATAATTCATAAAAATGATAAAAATGAAATAAGCCCCCAACATATTTATTTGATTCATCATCATAAAGATATAAACTACAAATATCAATATTAAATTTATTATAACACAAAAATTTAAAATGAGATTCAAATTAAACACTCACTTACAATTTAAATGTGCCACGAGGATTAATATCAATATCCACGGCTATCTCATCCAATGTTTAAAATTGCGTATTCGGGTATTGTGGCGTTTTTCATTCATGAGGCGAGGCGTAAGCTTCAAGGCGTAAGCCTCAAAATCAAAATATTGCGTAAATATGAAATGATAAATTTTTTATATACTAATGAATGAATAATATAAAACATAAAAAAGCATAAGATATGAACTAAAATCAAAATATCCCAATAATAAGACAACATGAAATATAGTTCAACCCAAAATTTTATCTTTCCCAAATCTCAGTATTCTTTTCATTAACATATAATTCAAATTTCCAAAAATAAATAGCAATGACATATCACATAAGAACTCAAAAGTCATCAGCACTGTCATCCCTAAGGGGTTCTTCATTTGAATCATCTTTATGATGAACTGCTCTCTCCCCTTTCTCCTCTCCTATAGAGTCTAATGTCGGGCATTTACTTCAAGATTTATTTAAGTTTTAATATATGTAGCGTGAGGCGTAAGCCTTATGCCAGTGAGGCGAGGCGGGCCTCAAGGCGAGCCTCAAAAAAAAAATTCGAGGCATAAGCATCGAGGCGTTTTTTACTGGAATTGCGTAAAGGCGGGCCTCAAGGCTAACCTCATATTGCGCAATTTTAAACCATGATCTCATCTTCACTTGCATATTCTTCAAAAGAGTCTTTATTATGTAATACTTCTATTATCCTCAGATTCTGTCTCTTATCATCTTCAATTATAATATTTCTTTTATTATCTATAGTAGTTAACATTGCATTAAATATAATATAAAGTAAAACAAAAAATTAATATACTTAAATTACCTTTTGATTTTCATAAAATTTTAGCCCCACTTTTCTTCTTTTAAATTATTGCGAAGTAGTAGCTGCTCTCAATTTAGTAGAATATATAATGTAATATAATAAATATATAATAATAATAATAATAATAATAATAATACATAAAAAAATATTAATGAAATTAAATACAAATGAGGTATGCCTCAAAATACATCATGTTGTATGCCTCATTTAGAAAAGACTTTAGCCTCACTAGAACCGGTGAGACTTAAGCCTCGAGATGCTCTTTGTGCGCCTCAATTCTATGTGCCACTGAAATGATTTTTAAAATAATAATAAAGTTATATTGTGACAATAAATTAGTCATTAACTTTGCAAAAAATATGGTTCAGCATGATCAAACACAGAAATTGATTGGCATATTATCAGAGAAAAACTAAGAAGTGAACTCATATGCATCCCATATGTCCAAACACAACTAGTTGGGCTGGCATCCTAATCAAAGGATTATCAAATTCTTCAGTTTAGAATATCACATCCATGTTAGGCATGAATAATAACTATTTTATTGTTTGAGGAGCATTAGTCATTTTCAAGGTCAGCTTGGCCATTCATGGGATTGCAAAGCTAGCGATTTCTCATTATAGACAAGTTGGGAATTTGCACGCATCTTTAAGGGGTAAAAATCTGTCTTAGATTTTCATTGAAATAAGTATATGCGAGCTAGAGAGTATCATTTTTGGTTCCAATGTAATTAGTGGTTTCTATTAGAAGTTACCAAAAGTAACCTGGAATTGATGTATAAATACGGGAGCAAGTTCTCCAATGAAATACACAAAATTCTATTATTTTTACTCTCTTTAGAGGATTTCATTAAAACTTTTTAGAATTTTTGGAACCATACATAACATTCTAGAAGCTTCAAGAAGCTTTCAGAAGATAACTAGAATTAGAGCATAAAGGAATATTCTCCATGGAACTAATCAAATAGATCACACAAAATCATGGAAGGAGTCATTCCCCAAAATGATGAGTCAAAATAGCATTAATTTTTTTTTTAAGAGGCTTCAATTGTGGAGTCAGCTGAGCCATGCTTGAATTATGCAACCAATATTGGCCGATTTGACTATTTTTTATCCAAATAGGAACAAACCAAGGAAATAACTAACCAATCCTAAAATCAAACAATGTGAAATCAAAATACCTCAGAATTCTCCCTTATGTTGGCATAACTCAGTGAGTCCCATCAAAAGCACCGAAATTTAAAATATTTGATAATTAAATGTGTTAACTATAAAAGAGCACTAAATGCTATTTTTTAAATGAGCCGTTCATTGATGAAAATCCTTGGCACCTTAATTTTCTCTGTCTATCAATAGCATCATGGATGATTTGTGATGATTACCCATCACAAATTAGAAAGTGTGTAAACATTTCGTAAGTATAGTAAACTTAATTTTCTCAGCCTGCCAATAACATTATGGAAGATCTGTGATGGATTATTCATAAAAAATTACAGAGTGCAGCATAAAAAAATTTATAATGAAAATTTAAGGAATTGCTATTGCCGACTGAAAATTTTTTTACTCTATTGTTTTTGGAATTTCAAATCAAAATCAGAACCATCCATCATCAACATCATGTAATTTTGCCTAAAAATCTTGTTTTTAACCCTAAATTAAGTTCAAATACTATTGAAAGAATGAGCTCCCATGATCATCTCGAGTTGAATTTTGTGATATCTTATCATATATATCATGAAAATGTTGTGAAGTTTTTAACCCAAGATATCTGCAATATAAATGGCAGAGTTAATGACATTGATCATGAAGATAATATGCGGATCAACTAATTGCAAACATAATTGTATGTAATACAACTATTTGTGGTCGAAGGCTGCTGACATGTACAAGCAAATTTAATTACTATGTTTATTTTAGGTTTGTAATTGTATTGAGCATAAAAATGCTTGTATAACATAATAATTAACTTATTGAACTTAAATCGCTGGTCTTCTAGAAGTTATAATCTTTTGATGTAAAGCATCATATTGATTAGCTTGTCAAATTTAAGATATTGACAAGCACCAAAAAGGAAAGCACTCCTTAATACTTTTGAGTTTTTGTATTATGAACTTTTTGAATTACGATCAGATGAAGATGATTAAATTTTAGCCTCTTTTTCTAAATCAGGAAATGCTCAGTGAGGCTCTAACTTGATAACATTCTGTTTTAATTAAGCTAATGATACCATAATTTGGCCAACGTTTATGCCTCATCTCATAAGAAGTTATGTTTGTAAATTTAGGAAATCCTGTGTCTTCTTTATCCTCCTTTTCCCCCTTTTTGTTCTTCCCGTGGATATGCTGCTAGAATTAAGCATGATCTGAGAAAGTGTTTTTAAGTTGCTTAGTTGAGTTTTTTACAGGCAATGGAGATGGATGTGGGAATGAAGCACATGCAGCAGGCTCTTATTGAGAGCGAAACAGATGCTGAGCATCTCCTTCTAGCTCGAAACCAGGTTGGAGGCAAAATTCTTTGTGCAATAATATGACATTATGGATACTGTGAGGCTATTTGTTTACAATCTGATTATTTACTGGTTTCAAACAGCTTGTTGAAAATGACAAGCTAAGAAACGGGAATAGAGAAGCCTTAACTGCACTCCGCAAGATTGCTCGCACAACAAAATCCAGTGTTCCATCTCCTTTTGATAAAATTATGGAAGAGCTATCTGGAGCAGATTCAAGACCTTTAGTGAAAGAAATTTGCCCAACATGTGGAGATCATGACCCCAAGCAACATACCTGGATTATGTTACCGGGTTCTGACATTTTTGCTCGCATGCCTTTTCATGCAGTTCACACAATTTTAGAAAAAGGTACTTCGTAAGCTAATAAAAAGTTTATATTAATGGAGGATAAAGTGATTTATTTTGCATTGTTTTTATTTGATTCCTATGAAGTTGTTTGTTCTATCTTACTAATGCATTAATGTCCTCAATAGAGAGAAGTTACTGCTAGGTTCTTGCGATGTTACACTAACTTCTTGTTGGAATTGATTTCAGCTTTAGTGTTAAAATTTCCCTTCGTATCCATACTGAGATGTCAGTGAGAGTTATATGAAAGAATTTTACCTTTTTGATTTCTTGTTACTACCAATTTTTCCACTTCATCTAAAATTGGCCAATTTATCCAGTTAAAAGAAAAATGAGATTAATTTTTCTGTTTTTCTGAGTTGCAGATCAAGAAAGACTAGATTACAACACCAAGACACTGCAGAGTTATGTGAAGGAGAAATCCTTCACCTTATCTGAAAGAGGAGCTCTTGCAGATAAGATTAATCCTGGCATTCTCAAGTCCCTGGTCACATTAAAAGATGAGCATAAATGAACTGCAGTATCTTTTGCTTGCTTGTCTTCTTGAATCTCCAGTTTTCTTCAGAAATGTAACGGCTACTTGTATTTTTAAATTTCCATTTTTTATGTGGAGTGCTGTTCTTTTTAATAAGTGGAGGATCATTACGTTACAATTGTTGTGCAGAATTCCAACTTGATCTGTGTGGTAAGAGAAATTTACAGTCTGGTTTTTATTTTGTTCTCTAAGAATTAGATGAAAGTTTTCTAATTCAATTTTTGAAAAACTAAGTTATTTTCTGGACTCTGAATCATGACTTCACACTGAATTTTGATCTAAATCTATAAGCATGAGGTTAGAGGATAGGTCTATAACCTTTATAATATGTTGAGATTGAGCTATATTTTTTGACATTAATTTAGAATTATCACGAGCTTTTCTCGTTAGCTCTCTTCTTTCTCACTTGAAATTAGTTCATATTTGTTAATAAGATTTTAGTGTCACATACAAATATATATGACAATAATTAATAAATCTAAAGTGTGTTCAAAGCATGTCAAAATGATGATTATTTTTATGATTAAGGTTTCGTTTTGGACGATTTTTTTATTCTTCTTAAAATAGCATTTTAATAAAAAATTAAAAATTTTATACTAAAAAGTTGTTTTAAAAAGTGATAAGAAAGTCGTCCCAAACAAAATCTAAGGTTTTATTTGGGACAACTTTCTTACTGCCTCTTAAAATAATTATTTAGTATAAATATTAAATTTTTTTATAATAGAAAGCTGCTTTAAAAAGCAGCAAAAGTCATCTCAAACGAAGGCTAAATCTATCTCATTCAAGTTGAATCACAAGTGAACTTAAAATTTGAAAATTATAAGATACCTATTAATAAAGAAGATTGGAGAATAAAAAAGAGAGGAGAAAAAAAGAGAGAATTTATGATGAACTTACTAAATTTTATGCTAGATGTTATGAGATCAGTATTGTAGGAATATCGTAGAATATATTAAGCTTATTCTTTTACCTGCCATTTATATATTGTGTGAGATTTGACGCTATTATACATCTTTAATCAAATATATTATCACTAAAAAATATTGAAAGCATATTTTTAATTTTTATATTTTAAAGATAATAAATGAATTAATTCTTAACAAAGTCTAAAATAAAGATTATTATTTTATTTATATATAGAGATAAATTTAATTTATAGTCCTATAATACATGAAATTAGAGAAATATACATGAAATAGGATTGAACAACAATCAAAGAAGCTTAGATCATAATTCAAAGATGATTCGATTAAGATTCTTAAAGTTCTAATTAATGATGCAACATTATTCAAACAACTTTCAATTAGATTGATCAAGTTTAGATTATACGTCCGATGAAATTGGAGCAAAGTTAAATTTTATTGTTCTGCATTTTGCATTTATTTTATGATTAACAATGCATTATATTTGTTTTATAATCTATTATGTTATAGCTATTGTGTTTATATTTTGCTATAATATACTATATTTTTTAACAAGCTCCGCCCTTATTCGAACATTGAATGAATCTAATTCTATATTGTAATTCAAGTTTGTTTCGTACGTATAAAGATACAATAATGCTTTAAAATTCGAATTAACTGAGGACTGATTCTAAATAATTCTGTCTCATGAAATTACATTTTTAAGTACTATTATTTTTTGTGTCTCTATGAGCATAAAACTCTCAATTTAACATAAAAAATGATTAAAAATTATTATATTTGTTGTTGTTTTTTTTTCTTTTCTTTCTATATTATTAAAATGTGAAACGGTTGAACAGGGTTCGAATTGAAGTCAAACCAGATTACATAATAACTATTAAAATTATTTAAATGATGTTTAAATAACAATATGATATTGTAATAATTATGAAATAAAATAAATTTATGACTAAACAATATATAAAATTCATACATAAATAATGTATTCTATAAGTTTAAATTTAAATATCCCCAATCATAAATTTTAATTCATATTTAATTTAATTTAATTTACATACAGTTTATAAGTTTAATATAAATAAAGATTTATTTATGTTATATGTTTAGGCATAATTTATATTTAAAGATTAAATACAAAATTCACATCATTATAAAATTACATCTATAAATGTATAAATTTTATATTAATTATTACTAATTTATGTGGTATAATTAGGCATATTTTATACTTATATATTATAAACTAAATTCAAATTATAAAATTACAAATTGCATCTATAAATTCATGCTAAATTATTTATAATTAAATAAAAATATTTTTTAAATATTGTGTAACTAAATAACTAAATATATACAAATTAAATATTATTCATTTATAAATAAATATTATTTACATTAAAAAAATGAATTAAAATTATATTATAAAAAAATATACAGCTTATGCTTTAATTTAATTATTTAGTCCCACATCATTGCTTTCTTTTGAATTTGTATTGCTTATATAGCATTTTTTATTTACTAGTATAAATACAAATGCATATGGTGCACATGACAAAAGTTTTTAAATTACATACCTAACATTTAAAACTACTATATTTATTTATCTATCACCAAAACATCACTATTTGCTTATCTAACACACGAATAATTATTACATCCTCCGACCGGATGCAGAGGAACATTCGGTCGTAGGCAAAATCACGCTTATACCGAGGTGTACCGAGTGGTATAAGTGCGATTTTGCCTACGACCGAATGTTCCTCTGCATCCTTACACCGAACCAAATAAAAGTTCCTAACACACTTGAAAAAGCTTGCCCTCATCAGAACTAACACTCCGTTACCTCCCGTCATAGGCAAACCCCGACCCTATCTTCCTCCCGTCATACGCAAACCTCGACCCTATCTTTCTGAAACTTCTGCTTCGCCTTCATCACCTCGCTTGGTCGGCTTATCTATTTGTTCGGCTAGGCATGTTTTTCTCCATTTCACAATCTCGTTTTCCTTGTTCGGACTGTACAAAAACTCGATTCCCAGATTCATAAATGATGTGCTAAAAACGAAGTTGCAGATGAAGCTTGCTCATCCATTGGTTCGGCCTGTATAAAAACGAAGCTGCATTTAACAATATTTTTCTATACACCTAATAAATTTGAATGGGGTTTCAAGAAGGTAATCGGCTGAGTGATCAAACAAATTTCAAAAGAACCTGCTTGTGCTATATTTGTTTTCCTTTATACCTTTTTGATTTCAAAACTTGAAGATAAAATGTTTAGAGAAAGAAATGGAGACTTGTTTCAAATGAAGCATACTTAGATTCATATTATTATCCTAGATTTTGTAGTGGTAGCAATTATTTGCAATAGCGAGATCTAAATCTAGTACACTAATTTTAGGAAGAAGCAACTTTTGAGAGTTCAGAACATGAGCGAGATCAAAACTTAAAGGTTTAGGCTGCATTTGTGAATCAAAAAAGCTGCATTTATGAATTTGTTAAGGGGAAACAAGTAGCAGCAAAATAAAAAAAACCATCGTCATGGGTAGCTTAGAGAATACGACCAGCATGGGCAACGTGAGCACCTAATTTTTGAATCGGCATTGAGAGATAACCAGCGTGGAGCCGTGGACAATAGTTCGGATTGGTTGGGATGTATTCAGATGGCCTGGAGAAGACAACCGGAGGTCGGCATGGAGAAGACGGCAGGCGTGGCGACGTGGAATTGCTCGATCGGGACGTTCTCTTTGGAAGGGGTGAAGGTTGTAACGGAAGGTAACGGGAGTGATAATTTAGGTAATCTAGTCGTGTTTTAGGTGGTAAAATAGTAAATAGTAAAGTTTGGATGTTAGATAAGTAAATAGAGCAATTTTAAGTGTTATGTATGTAAAATCCCCAAAATTATATTGTTATATATAAGATTAACATGCTTATACATGATTTATACATATAACCTATTTATTATTATTTCCACATCAAGTGTAGAAATACATTTAAAAATTAGCAAATAAAGAAGAATTTTATTTGCCAAATCACTACAGGAAAAATGGCTATTACCGGCGGTTCAAACCGGCGGTTTATGGACCATCGGTGTTACCAGCGGTCTAGCCGGGGGTTAAACCGCCGTCGTTTAACGGCGGTCTACCGGTGTTTTTTATACGTTAAACCGCCGGTATTAACGGCGGTCCAAAAACCGCCGGATTATATTATTCACCGGCGGTTTAACGGCGGCCAGACCGCCGTTGATAAGTGATTTTGTACCGGCAGTTTAGACCGCCGGTTAGTGCCCTAAAACGACCAAGCCCGCAACTCACATTTCATTCTTTCTCACGTTCTTTCTCTCTCGTTTCCCTCACCTCCGCTCGCCTCTGCTTTTCCGACCGCGACCGCGACCGACGAAGGTTCTTCGACCGCCGCCGACGAAACTTCTCCGACCCAGATCCGACTGGCACTCTGACGTCCAACCTCGCTGACCCAGTCCGACCCCAAACCGACCGCCGACTTCAAATTTTCAACCATAGATTTCTATTTTAAGGTATATTTTATGTTTTTTCTTTGATTATTTCTTCTCACTAGACATAAGCAAGTGTTAGAGTTATTTTGGATGATTTAGATAGTAAATGTTGTAATAATTTTGGTAGATCTAAATTTTTGTGAACTATACTTAAGGTCCTATTATTTCTAAAAAATATTGTTGAGTATTTTTTTGGTTCAACTATGAACCTTGTACACTATTTTGAATGTGGTTGTTAACATAATGGATCTAGTTATTTTAGTTTTGAATGTGGTATTGAATTAATGGATTTTGTTATTCAAGTTTAATTGCAAAAAATAATTGAATCCATATTCAGATTTGAATAACTAGATCCATTATGCTAGTAACTTAATTCAAAACTGTAATGACCATGCATCCAAAATAGTAGAAATCAAATTCATAGTTTGGTCAAATTTTTTTAATCAATGAATTAAAATATAATTTGTGGTAAAATATTAGGGTCTTAGTGATAAAGCCTTATAAAATTCATCACAACATCTCATTGTCACCATTAGCCTTATTCTAGCTGTGATTGGTGTTTTGAATTGTCATTTTTCATCCATTCCTGTTGAGTATTCTGAGGTGTCAAATATATTTTTTTCAAATTATTTTGAGCAACTTCTATCCACCTTTTATCATGATGGAGCTTACAATTCCCAACTCAACAACAAAATAAAGATGGTTGATTTGAAGACTTTTGTACAGGCCCCCCTCACCATTATGTTGAAGTTCCTCCTCCATAATAACCTAATTCAATAATTGTTGATAATACTACTTCAACTTTAATTTGCCTTCTTTTCCTTCTCGACCCCCTCACAATCATAATATATTAGACTCCGGTGG
>NW_021319083.1:20967994-21006669 GCF_001605985.2 Dendrobium catenatum | reverse complement strand
TATATATATATATATATCAAGATAATATTTAAATAAATAAAATGAATGATCAAAATTTAATGGGAAGGAAACTCAAGCCACACTTATAATAGTATTATAGATTTAAAAGAGTTAACAAGTTCCATGAATTGTTGAATCATGTGAATAAGTTTGGATGAAATTTATTTGTTATTTTTTTGGCGCACTTTACGTATCTTTTAATTTTTGATACACTTTGTGTATCTTTCTCAATTTAGTGTCATTGCACATCTTTTGACTTGATATCATTAGCCACTTTTTTTTTTTTTCAAATATGCTATCTTTTTAAAATTTAAAAAACAAAAGTAAACCCATTCTATTGAAAAAAAAACTACTTTATTAACAAAATTATAAGGTAGATTCAATAACTTGCAAAAGTTTCTTATGCGATAGACAAAAATGTAGGGAGATAAAAAAGTTCAGTTTCAAAATTCAATTTATAATATGATGAAGATTTTGAATCAAAAGAAAAATAACCTTTTTAAGAAACGAGATAGAGAGACAAAATCATGAGTTTCCTTCATTTGATTATTTTTAGAGAAGTCAACCACAACTTATATAAGAATACAAGAAAAATAGGAGGTAGGTTTTCATTTTTAGAAAAGTGATGTATGTGTTGATCAGAGAGAACTTCAAAAAAAGAAAAGTAAAGACAAATTTAAAATTATAACGTAAAAGATAAAAGAATGAAAAATAAACAAATAAATAAATAAACCCAAAGAAAACACATAAAATAAATAAAAATTTAAAGAACAAAAATATGCATACATAAATAAATAAACACATAAACAAGGGTTTAAACATCATCTTGCTCCGAGTCTAATAATTCAGAAGTAAGATCTACCCAGGAGATTTTTTTTGCTTTTCATTATTTGCCCTTTTTATAATTTGCTTAGCTTTTCCTTTTCTTTTGTAGGAAGAGTTCTCAAATTAGGACACTAATTTTTCATATGTCCAGGCTTCATACATCAAAAGCAAATAATATCAGATGAAATCGTAATATTATTATCATTTTTACCTTTATTCCACTTTTATTGATGCTTATGCTTTGTTGAGCTTTTTAATTTGCTTGATAAGTCATAACATTCATCACCAACTAAGTCACATTTCTCTATGTTTTCAGTGTTTAGCACTATCATCTCTCCTGCATCTTAAAGTTTTTAGCCCAAACTTTGTTCGCAGGTAATAAGTGAGCCAATCAAATTATCAATAGAATATTCATTCAAAATTTTTGATTCATAAATAGCAATAACTTTGGCATCAAAATTATCAAGTAGTCAACATAGAATTTTATTGATTTTTTTAAAGTTTGAAAATTCTTTACCTAAAGCATGCAATGAGGTGACAATTTGAATAAATCTAGTATACATGTCAGAAATTGATTCAGAAGATTTCATACAAAAAAGTTTGTAGTCATGCAATAACATATTCAATATAGATTGCTTAACTTCATTAGTTCATTCATAAATAATACACAATATATCCCAAATTTCTTTACCAGTTGCATAAGCTGAAACACGCATATAATTTTTAGATTTTAAAGCATAGAAAAATAATTCAAATATTTTGTATTAAGTTGTGCTAAATCTCTTTCATCAATAGTCCATTCAGTAAAAGAAACTTCAATTTTAATGCTATTAATTTCATATGAAGGATGTGTATAAACATCCTTAACAAGCATCCACATGCGATAGTCAATCGATTACAAAAAAATAGACATGTAAGTTTTCCAAAAATCAAAAGAAATATTGTCAAACAAATGTGGTCGAATAATAGAATACCCTCCACAATATTATGATTACCGGAGTTAGCCATGGATCGAAATTCAAAAGCTTTCAAAAAATTGATTTTATGAATCTTACTCTGATACCACTTGAAAGTTCATTAGGGATGTTAAGCCCTTATGAACTAGCCCAAGCTAACCAAGAGGGGGGTGAATTGGTATTTAAAAAAAGCTTTCAATTAAAAATAAAAACTTCACCAAACTAAAATTCACCACAAATTAATTTAACGAGCGGAAATTAAATGTGAAAAAAATAGTAGTAAAGAACACAAAAAATTATAGTGGTTCGATCCAACTTGGCCTACGTCCACTCCTCAGAGGCACCCTCTGAGTATTGCACTAAACTCAATGTCTCTCCTTTAGCCCCCACAGCTAGGCGGAGAAGCCCTTACAAAATCACTTCCACCTTCTCTGATGCGGCGGAGTAGCCGGGTCCTTTGACACCAAAGAGATTATCTTCTTCTCAAAACTTCCCTCAAGATGACCCTTAAATCTGATGGTACTAAGGTATGAACTTGCCAGAGCAACCGTGTGAAACCCCCTCCATACTCCCTTGAAACCCCCTCCAAGGATCTTCTGCCTCTCTCAAACTCCACCCTTTCATCTCTCATTTTCAAGTTCTCTCTTCAAGTTTCCTCCAGAAAAATGAAGCTTCAATTGCTGCCAAAGACACTTTCAAAGTCTTTGACAAAGCTTAAATAGAAGAGCTCCAAAAAGGCTCTTAAATGCACCAAATTGACATTATCATATAGGATGATTGTAGGACCGTCCCATACAATGCGCTTAAAAAGCTGGCTTAAAAAAACCCTAAAAACTCAATTTCGATGCAAAAGATCATCATGGACAATTGCAGGATCATCCTGTATGATATGCAGAATTTTACCTGATAGTCCCGGACGATATTAGGATAGTCCAGGACGATCAGGGCAAATTTACACAGATCGTCCAGGATGATATTGTAGATAGTCCAAGATGATTAGAAGAAAAATTATGGTATTCCGTCTTGGACGATTTAGGAAAATTAAGTATGTCAGCAAACATCGTCCTATATGATATACATATCATTCAGGAAGATCGAATTGAAAAATTTAACCATAATTAATCTCCTAATCACATGATCAGTTTAGGCATGATTTGTATTGATCGTCCAGGATGATCTAAATTGTTCGGGACGATTATAACAAAAATTGAATCTTAAAACCTTGCCTAAATTATCATTGGCGACAGTTTTCCAAGATCATAAAAGATCATCCTGGACGATCCAAAATCATTCAGTACGATTAGTTCAAAACTTGATCTTCTAGATTTGACTAAATCCCACTCCCCTAAAACTGTGTGTGCATGGTCACCAAGAAAGCATACTCCCTTACAAGACTTGACTCAAGAAATTAAAAATACATTAATGAATATTATGAATAAAATATGTTCTACCAAAACTTAAGTCTTGAATGGTGCATCGTAATCCTAAAAAGTTAGTATACACATAAACAAACATATTTTACAAATATAAGTAGATAACAAAAAGTGAGCCATAACATTTATTATCATAAAAAAATAAACTCATAAGCTCGAGTTGCTACACATTTTTCGATGGCAAAAATTTTTACCAGTTTTCCCGCGGCTAAAATAATTGGAATTTAATGGACCCAAAACCATTAGTAAACAACCGACGATCGCTGGTTTATTACCGGCGATAAAAATTGCATGTATGTCTGGTGACTCCGTAGGTGGAAAAATAAAAAAAACCTGGAGCAACTTCAAGTCGTATGGTATCGATGTTTCTGGGGGTCCAAACCGCTTGTTATTACCAGTGATAAAATAAAAAAAAATTGGCGATAACTTCAAGTTGTATGGTATCAAAGTTTTTGACAACCAAACTGCTGATTAGCCGCCAGAAACCTATATCATTTGTAAAAAAAATTGACAGCCCCCTCTATCTACACTAATTTTCATATTTACCTTTACATAGTTTAAAACATATATAAAACAATTTTGATTTCCAAAATCCAAAGAATAGTTCATATGAAATAATAATATATAATTAATATATATATTTACATAATCCATAATAACCAGACCCAGTTCTTTAAACAAATAATAATGCATATGTTCCAAAATCAACATAATATATGAAATTCACTATCAAATGTTCCAAATACAATAAATAGTTCTTCAAATAAATAACAACACTAATCATCCTTTGTGTCCTTGCTGCCCTGTGATTCAGGTGTACGAACTTGCTCTTTTTTATTTTAAGATTGATATGATAGTATCTTTTCCTACAGATCATTTTAAATCTTTCTTATCTTCTCTATCGATCTTATCAGGGCAGCAACCCTTTGGCTAATAGTTTCTTCTACTCCATTAACATCATAAAATACTGAAGTAGATATACTGCCCTTATAAGCATATCCCTGTAAACCTAAGCTATAAACTATTAGCCTAAGCATATCCCTGCAAACCTCCCCCTCTGCCTTCCTTCAATAAAATATAACTATATGTAATACTTAAAATATTGGGTCAATCTTGAAGATGATCTCTCACCAGTAGATTGCTGGCTTTCCTGAAGTCGTATAAAATCATCTTGTTAGAACAAATTCATAAAACAAAATTTCTATTTACTTGTATTATTAATAAAAAAAATTATACTCACTTAAGCTTTTCTCGTCTTCTCATCAACCTACTAATGATCAGCTTGATGCTGGTGAGTCCTCGTATGCAACTCTAGTGGTGTTGACTTCTAAAAAAAAAAACACTTTATATAAATAAAAAATATAATTAAAATATTATACATATATTTATTAAACTAATTGAAATAATCTTTTACCAATTGTCATCTATGTTCAATATATGGCACTAATCCACCAATATTAAGAGAGATTTCTAAACCCCCATAGTCTGATGCTCTATTTTTCTTATTATGCTCTATTGATTTGGTGAACTCAGGGCTCACCCAAGCTCTGCTCAAATCAGCTCATACTCCCTTGTTGATCCATAGTAGATGCTACCAAGTCTTTTTAATATCCATAAAGATGTCTCTAAGATGAGTCAATCATCTCCTCTTAAAATTTATTCTGACTCTCATGTCATTCTCAGATAACCACTTAAAATCTTTCTATAAAATATAGGCATAATAAATATTATTAATACAAATAAAATAAATTTTTTTAAGTAATACCAAATAAATATACTTGAAATTCTCTAAGTCATATATCCCTAACTTCCTTTGGGATCTTCTTATATGATAAGTAAGGAGCATCATATTTGCTCTGTATGATGTCTCAAATACCTTGAGGAAATGAAGCTGTAGGATAAAATTTTTATCAATAACATATAATATATCAAATTATAATAACTTTATAAAATAAACTGAATTTATGTATTACCCTCAGGCTCGATGTATACATGCTTATCTACTGCTGTTATAGGCTCCCCAACACCAACCTCTACTTGTGTTGATGGTCCACCCTTTTTTGGCAGCATATGAGGTGGGTAATAATAAGGGTGGTGATAAGGAGGGTAAGAGTTGGTTGATGTAGTTATTTGTTTTGTTAATGGGGATAATATTGATAAAATGGAGTTAAGTGTATCTGATATGGAGAGGGAAATCAATGAATTATAGATATAGGAGGGAAGTACCCAGGAAGGGCTGGTATTCCAACCTTAGCTAGATCTAACTATCCCTGACCCTGCTTAATAGGGGAATGTTGCTGATTCCTAGGTGACAGTGATTATCACCAGTGGAATTGATATCTACCCTTAACCTTCATCACCCTATTTAAACTTACTTGCTCAAGTACTCAATTATTTCTTATGATAAAACTTTAAAGTAAATGATCAATGAGGAGCATCACCTAAAGCCATATGTAGTAAAAAAAGTAATTAATAAATTATTATAACATATAAAAAATTATGTTGTAATAATTATGAAGATTTGCATAAGTAGAAATTAAAAAAAATTAGAATGTAGAATGCTTTGATGTAATAAACATTAAGAATTTCAGAATGTAAAATAATTTACATACAAATAAGATTTGATAAGAGACATTTATCAATATTTGTTTACTAACTTGATTTTGAAAAACTATAATACAATAAGTTTATTATAATAAATTTAATCACTTAAATTACAAGAACTATTTAGAATAAAAAATAATCTCATTTCTCTCCAAGGTCTCTTCTCTTTCTTTTTCATTCTCACTTGAAGAGCTTGTCTAACTATTCAAATCCTCTAATTGTATTTTAACATTATGTGCTATAGTTAATATCTTATCAATTTTAACAGACCTATAATCTAACATCTCATCCTCTTGATGTGTAGTTACTATGATATATTATTGGTCAATTATCCCCCGTACTTTTGTTTTTATGATAGCTAGCCAATCTTGCTTATCTCTATGACCACTAGGATATTTGCTAAAAGAAACTTAAACAACTTGACTTACTAATACAAATGGATCAAATTCCCCATATTTTATACTATGTTTTACTTCTACTAAATCATACAAAAGATGAATCATTGTGTCTCTATTGAGTACTGGATCGTACCATTGATAGTTGAACAAACATACAATATTCTCATCTTCTCATGGGTACTATAGCTCAACAACCTCATTCATAATACCATAATAATCATACTAATCTTCTTCATGAGTATTTCCTATAACATAAAATTCATAATTTTTAGTTTTTCTTCCTTTAGTCCATGACTTGGAATGAAATTTGAACCCTTTAACTATATATATTATACAAGTGTTTACTTTTTGCATTAGGCCACATGCTAGTGCTTGTAGACCTTTATAAAAAACCTTATTACTGGGGTTATGTACCTAAATGTTTTTTAAATGTTAATGCTTCTAGTATTAAATAATATATAAATTAATACAAATTTTAAAATTTAAGGGCATACGTAAGATCTAAACCAAGCACAGAATTCACTTATAACAAGTTGCTCAATATTTGTAGTATATGTTAGAGGAAAATTGCTTGTAAAATACCTGGTGACAAATCATCCAAGTAAGACTTTAATATTAAAAATTAACATGATTTCTTTTGCACATTATGGAAAAACTTACTCTAAGATTAGTTGAACTTCCTGATAATTCAGTAGCATATATAAAGTTGTTGTTTTGATTTCTAAATTATTGAGGAATCTTTCAACATATTTATGACTAGCTTTCCATAAATTCTAAAGACTGATAGTACATATTGCAACTATTCTTTAATATCGAAATTCATGTTATGACCAATCTTTATTCTTGTACTCCTATCATAGGGCTTGAAGTAATAGGAGTAGAAGTGAGTGGTTTTTTGAGACAAATATACTTCATATATCGATCTTTTGGTCATACTTTATTCTTAATATATTTTTTCAACTTGTTTAAATATCTGCTAGATGATTAGAATTATTAGTTATAATTAAAAAAATTAAAGACATCATATTAAAAACACATTTTACCTCTACAAAGGGTATACCTAATGATATTGCACATGTCCACCAACTCTAGCTTCTTAATTTTGATGGATTGGAAGATATTCTATAGAATTAAAGAATCTCGGAGGAAATTTTTTTTCTAACTTGTATAGGATGATTGGTATGTTATCCTTGCTCCTCAGTAAAGCATCTTCAGTCTAAGGTTTGTCAATGGATTCGATATGTAATCTGGTAATAGAAAAACTATGATAAAAAATAGAACCTTCATAATTATGTGATAATCATAACTTTTTAGTCCAAATAATCTGACAAATTTAAGATTTACACATCGACTTAAGTTTTATCCATAGCCATCAAGCATTTTTAAACCTTAAAACCACTGACATATCGATCTTTTTTATTCTAATGTGAAAGAGTTTGGTTCTTTAGGCTTCATTATTTTGTTGTCTCTAGTTATTACTAACTCTAAATTTCTTCACTGGAAGTACTCTTTAATATCAATTTTAGCTTTAACATTCATAATTGTATTAAAAATATTGTCGAGAAAGTTCTTTTCAATGTATATAACATCCAAATTATGCCTTATTAAATTTGTTCTCCAATATGATAATATCGAGAAAGTTTTTTTTTAATCCAAATATATTGAACCCCATATCCCATAAATTTATACCCTGATAATATTTGAAAATCAATAATTTATGAAATGTTAGAGAGACTTTGTGGTATATTATCACTAACTTTGTTTCTAAAGAATGCTTCCTTATTTCTCCTAAATAAATGATCAACAAGTATGAACATATGATAATAATCAAACCATGTAGTTTTTCCTCCATTTTTTAATGTAAAAGATTTAGTATTCTCCATGCAGTAAGGGCAAGCTAATTTTTATGCTGTTCTCTAGCCAAATAATATATCATAAGTTGGAAAATCGCTAATGGTCTAAAACAATGCGGCTCTAAGGAGATTTTTTTTTTTGTTGAGATGTCATATATGAGGGCATCTTCTTCCCATAAGAACTTAAGATCATCAATTAATGATTGCAAGAAAATGTCAATGTTTACCTTTAGAATATGTAGTCTAGGTAATATAAGTGTTAATAATATATATGGGGTAGTCATATATATCTCTAGTAGAAGGTTATATGGTGTTAGTATAACTGACCAACATGAATACAATGAAGCTGTTTGACTGTATGGAGTAAAATAATCAGCACATAATCCAAATCTTATGTTATGTGGCTTAGCATTAAATGAAGCATGCATTCGATCAAAATGTTTCAAACTTCAGTATCTGATGGATGAGAAAGAACATCATTGTTTACTATATTTTTCTTATGCCATCTCATATGACCTGCTGAACTCATTGATGTGTAGAGCTGCGAAAGTCTTGAAATAATCGTTAAATAGAATAAATGGAAATATGGAACTTGTTTCTTTTAATGATGTTGTATTCTCAAGTTTGATTTAAATTGAGGCACATTACAGATGCAATAATAAACTTCTGTCACATCATCCTTGTAGTATAACATACATCTATTTATATAATAATAAAATTTTTATAACGATGAGATCCAACTTGGATACTAATTTCTTTGTTCAATAAAAATCTGTAGAGATTAAATTATCCCCTATATTTAATTTCTTGATAAGGCTAATGAAGTCATTGAAATATTCACGAGGAATATTATATTCAATTTTGATAGTTAGCATTCTATCTGCAAACAATAATTCTAAATGAGTTTTATAACCATTCCAAATTAGTTTTAGAGTAGTATGTAATAATTCAAAGATTTTTTTAGGTTTATGTGATTGGTTTCTTTTTCATGCTAGCCCTTAAATTCGGACTTGCTAAATCAAAAATAATTTCTTCATATGGTCTACTTCTTTGATCTTCATTAAGTGTTTCAAAAATTGTGGATGGATCGGCATGAGTATCTCTGTGTGGTATGTACTCGCCATGTAAGGTCCACATCTAGTAGCCTGGAACTAATCCCCTATGATACAAATTAACCTTTACATCATCGATCTTAAGGAATGCTTATTTTTTTTGCTTCGAGCATGGACATCTAAACATTTCATCAAACTTAAACGAAGGTAGTTAAGATGCGACTTGAATAAAAGTCTCAACTCCCTCCATAAATTCTTATGTAAATCCTCTTCGACTCAGTAACATTATGTTATACATCCCATATCTCTCTTCCTAGATATTCATTTGGATTTTAAAGCAAACATTCCTTATATAATTATGAAATGAATTATTAGAAAAGATGCAGCCTTAAATCTCATTTAAGTCTAATAAAAATATCATTTCTAATATTTTTAGCCAATTATTTTTAAGTCTAGCTCTACCTTTCTTAATATAAGTTAAATCTAATACCTCTACTTTCCTAGTTGGGTCATCAGAAGGTCATCGTTTTATGCGACCAAACCATCTAAGGTGACTTATCTCTGCAAAACTTAACTTAGTATTATGCTTCTATTTTAATGGCCAACATTCGGAACTAAAGAATTCAAGGTTTGTAGGTATTATCCGAATGAAATAGACAACAAAATAATTGTGCATTCACGTAATAAAATTTAAAAAATTATTATAATTTTTTTAATAATATATAATTAAATTATATATTTTTAATGAATAGATAACATTAATATCAATGCTTTAATATTTTTTAGGGATTTTTA
This sequence comes from Dendrobium catenatum, assembly GCF_001605985.2. Taxonomy (NCBI): domain Eukaryota; kingdom Viridiplantae; phylum Streptophyta; class Magnoliopsida; order Asparagales; family Orchidaceae; genus Dendrobium; species Dendrobium catenatum. The sequence goes on along the minus strand of NW_021319083.1, from coordinate 20,996,753 downwards.
CATACATAACACCTAAAACTATTGAAAATACATATTTAACACCTAAACTTCTATATTTGTTAATATACCACATAAAATCACTCTTTTAATCAATTCTAACACTCTGTTTAAGCCTTCCGTCAAAAACCACTATCAACAACTGTCTTCCCCGTCGATGGCATCCTTTCATAGTGAATACAAGTATCTCATCGCTTCAATGGAGTGGTAGAATAGAAGGAAAGGAGAATTTTAGGTGGTATATTAGTAAATATAGAAGTTTTATGTGTTAAATATGTATTTTCAATAGTTTTAGGTGTTATGTATGTAAAAATCCCTTTTTTAATATTAAAATTAAGAAATATTAGAGAGAGCTTTTAAAAAAGACATGAGAATAACATACAATGCATTGATATTTTTTTTATCTCTAATATTTGTGGGTAAATTTAAATCAATATATATAAAATTTTACAAAGACATTGAAGAAGTTAATAATTTTTTTCAATCCAATATTAGTGTTTTAATTATTCGAGTAATTAAATAGATTATCATGATAATAAAGAGTGTCTCAATATTTGGAGAACAAGTTGTGAAAAGAATGTGAAGATAAAAATAAAAAATTATACTTAACATAATATTAGCTTAAAAAGGTAAGTTTTTAGATGCTAATATTATTTATAACATGATGAAAAAAGCAAAATAAAGTTAAATTACTTTCAACTGTACTGAGAGGTTCTTCAACATATGAATAAGTATACTACAATATATGGTACATACCAACAAAAGCATACCATATGACGTGCAGAGTCCGGATTGCCATGGGGTATGTATAGGCCACGTGACTTGATTTCATTGGAGTCCGGATGATAGCTAAATCTGCACTTATTAATTTTTCTACCTTATGATGAAAAACCATAATCACATCAACCCCCATCCAAGTGAAAGGTTTTCCAATACATAAATCAACTCTTGCATTGCTCACAAAGTAACCATATGATTCTAAGCTTTAGAGAAAACCACACCAAACCAACCAACAGTAGGGTTCTCTGTCGAGGGTACTCCAATAAGGAAAGAACTGCAATTGGGCCTTCTAATATATCTCTCTTTAAATCCATTAGTACATAAAATGTCTGAATGTCATGAAAAGTACACTTGAATAAAATTCCAATTCCAAGTGCCTACTTCAACCACAAAACTACAAAAATAAGCATATCCACATATTAATAAGGAGAATATCAAAATACTCTCTTCATGTCTCAAGGTTTGGAAGAGAAAGAAGAAAATGTCTCCATGGATGGTGAAGTTCAAAAGAAACTGAAACCCTTTTACTTACCAAAATGAAAAAAAAAAGTTAGTTGCCTCCTTCCCTTTCTAAAACATATGCATGATCTTACATATTTATAAGTTATGGATGTTGAGCCAGACATCCTTCACCATTGCTTATGTAGATAGCTAAGAAAAAGCAAAACATTTTTGCCTGAGTCAATATATGGTTAGCCAACTGTGGAGAGAATGTGTGCAAACTTTGAAAAGGAGAAAATGCCATCATACCTCATTCGGGAGGTAAATAACATTTATTTTTGGCTATCCAAGTATAGTTATTTAAGTAATAAGGGAAACATTGGTGGCAACCCAAGTGGTGGTGTCAGGTAGGTGAGAGAGGAAGAATATGTCACCATTGGGGAAATGATGGCGAGGGGGATGTCGAAACTGGTGAAGGCCGGCCTGGACAATGTCAGAATCATAGTTGAAGGTTTCACCCAAATGTGGGATTTTGTTGCCTAAGGTTCTGTAGTTTTTGCCGATGGTTGATGGAAATTCGTATCCTTGAAGAGAACTACTTGCAAATCTAAGGAAACCTTTATTCTAGTAAAAAGAAACAGTCATTTTCCAAAACTCCTTTCAAAAAATATATCTAATAGAAGATTAATGCATGAATTGTTGAATCAAGAATCATGATTTTCAAACTCAAGCATAAAAAATATCAAGGGTTTTCTTAAGCTTTAAATAAAATAGAAAAGGTAAGCATACTCATTGTGGGCTCATTTTATGCCTCTTGTCATTTTTTGGCGCACTTTGCGCATCTTTTTCTTATGTAACTTTCACAATTTGGCGTCATTGCGCATCTTTTGATTGGGCATCATTGGCCACTTTTTTTTTATTTGGCATCATTGGGCTTCTTTTTTTCAAATATGCTATCTTTCTGAAATTTTAAAAATAAAAGAAAACTCATTCTATTGATAAAACAAACTACTTGATTAAAAAAATTATGAGGTAGATTCAACAACTTGCAAAAGATTCCTATGCGATAGACAAAAATATAGGGAGATGAAAATGTTTAGTTTTAAAATCCAATTTATAATAAGATGAAGATTTTGAATCAAAAGAAAAATAACCTCTTTAAGAAACAAGATAGAGATATAAAATCATGAGTTTTCTTCCTTTGACTATTTTTAGAGAAGTCAACCACAACTTGTATAAAAATTTAAGAAAAATAGGAGGTATGTTTTCATTTTTAGAAAAGTGAACGTATGTGTAGATTAGAGAGAACTTCACAAAAAGAAAAATAAAGTCAAATTTAAAATTATAACATAAAAGAAAAAAGAATAAAATAAATAAATAAATAAGTAAACTCAAAGAAAGCACAAAAAATAAATAAAACTACAACGAATAAAAATATGCTTACACAAATAAATAAGCACACAATAAGGCTTTAAACATCATCTTTTGCTCCTAGTCTGATGATTTAGAAGCAAGGTCTATGCAAGAGATTTTTTGCTTTTCATTATTTTACTTTTTTATAATTTGCTTAGCTTTATCCTTTTCTTTTACAAGAAGAGTTTTTAAATTAGGGCACATATGTCCAGGCTTCCTACATCCAAAGCAAATAATGTCAGAATAAATTATAACATTATTACCATTTTTATCTTTATTCCACTTTTGTTGATGCTTATGCTTTGTTGAGCTTTTTAATTTGCTTGATAAGTCATATCATTCATCACCAACTAAGTCATTTTTCTCCATATTTTTAGCATTTAGCACTATCATCTCTCCTGCATCCAAAAGTCTTTGGCCCAAACTTTGCTCGCAAGCAATAAGTGAGCCAATCAAATTATCAATAGAATATTCATTCAAATATTTTGATTCACAAATAGCAATAACTTTGGCATCAAAATTATCAAGTAGAAAACATAGAATTTTATTGATTTTTTCAAAGTTTGAAAATTATTTACCTAAAGCATACAATGAGGTGACAATTTGAGTAAATATAATATACATGTTAGAAATTGATTCAGAAAGTTTCATATAAAAAAATCATAGTTATGCAACAACATATTCAATCTAGATTGCTTAACTTCATTGGTTCATTCATAAATAATACACAATCTAACCTAAATTTTTTTACCAGTTGCATAAGTTGAAACACGTATATAATCTTTAGCTTTCAAAGCATAGAAAAAATAATCCAAATATTTTGGATTAAGTTGTGCTAAATCTCTTTCATCAATAATCCATTCAGTAAAAAAAAAGTTCAATTTTAATGACATTAATTTCATAAGAAGGAGGTGTATAACGATCCTTAATAAGTATCCACATACGATAGTCAATCGATTGTAAAAAAATAGACATGCAAGTTTTCCAAAAATCAAAAGGAATATTATCAAATAAAGGCGGTCGGATAATAGAATACCCTTCCACAATATTATGATTACCAGAGTTAGCCATGGATCAAATTTCAAAAGTTTTCAAAAACTCAATTTTATGAATCTCGCTCTAATATCACTTGAAAGTTCGTTAGGGATGTTAAGCCCTTATGAACTAGCCCAAGCTAACCAACAGTGGGGGTGAATTGATATTTTAAAAAATCTTTTAATTAAAAATAAAAACTCAACCAAACCAAAATTCACCACAAAGAAATTTAATGTACATAAATTAAATGTGGAAAAAATAGTAGTAAAGAACATAGAAATTTATAGTGGTTCGGTACACCTTGACCTTACGTCCATTCTTCGGAGGCACCCTCCGAGCATTACACTAAACTCAGTGTCTCTCATTTAGCCCCCACAGCTAGGCGGAGAAGCCCTTACAAATATCACTTCCACTTTCCCTGGTACGGCAGAGTAGCCGGGTCATTTGACACCAAAGAGGTTGTCTTCTTCTCAAAACTTCACTCAAGATGACCCTTGAATCCGATGGTACTAAGGTGCGAACTTACCGGAGCAACTGTGTGAAACCCCTCTATACTCTCTTGAAACCACCTCCAAGGATCTTCTCCCTCTCTCAAACTCCACCCTTTCCTCTCTCCCTTTCAAGTTCTCTATTCATGTTTCCTCCAAAAAAATGAAGCTTAAATGGTTACCAAAGACACTTTCAAAGTCTTTGACAAAGCTTAAATAGAAGAGCTACAAAAGGCTCTTAAATGCACCAAATTGACATTATCATCCAGGACGATCACAAGATCATCCCGTACAATGCACTTAAAAAGCCGGCTTAAGAAAACCCTAAAAACTTAATTTTTGTGCAAAAAATTATCCTGGACAATCGCAGGATTGTCCAGTACGATATGTAGAATTTGACCTAATAGTCCCGGACGATATTAGGATAGTTTAGGTCAATCAGTGCAAATTTATATAGATCATCTAGGATGATATTGTGGATCGTCCAAGATGATTAGAAGAAAAATTATAGTATTTCATCTTGGACGATTTAGGAAAATCAAGTATGTCAGCAAACATCGTCCTGTATGATATACAGATCATTCAGGACGATTGAATTGAAAAATTTAACCATAATTAATCCCCTAATCACATGATCAATTTAGGCATGATTTGTATTGATAGTCCATGATGGTCTAAAATGTCCAGGATGGTTAGAACAAAAATTAAATCTTAAAACCTTGCTTAAATTATCATTGGCGATATTTTTTCAAGATCATAAAGGATCGTCCTGGACGATCCAAAATTGTCTAGTACGATCAGTTCAAAACTTGATCTTCTAGATTTGACTAAATCTCACTCCCCTGAAAGTGTGTGTGCATGGTCACCAAGCAAGCATACTCCCTTATAGGACTTGACTCAAAAATTAAAAATATATTAATGAATATTATAAATAAAACATGTTATACCAAAACTTGAGTCTTGAATAGTGCAACGTAATCCTGAAAAGTTAGTATACACATAAATAAACATATATTGTAAATATAGGTAGACAACAGAAAGTGAGCCATAATATTTATTATCATCAAAAACTTAAACTCATAAGCTTGAGTTGTTACACATTTTTCGGTGGCAAAATTTTTTGCCAGTTTTCTAGCGACTAAAACAATTGGAATTTAATAGACCCAAAACAATTAGTAAACAACTGATAATCTTTGGTTTATTACCTGCGATAAAAGTTAAATATATGTCTAGCGACTCCGAAGGTGGAAAAAATAAAATAAATCGGCAGCAACTTCAAGTCGTATGGTATCGATGTTTTCGGGGGCCAAACCGATTGTTATTACCAGCGATAAAATAAAAAAAATTGGCAATAACTTCAAGTTGTATGGTATCAAAGTTTTTGACAGCCAAACAACCGATTAGCCGCCAGAAACCTATAGCATTTGTAAAAAAAAATTGACAGCCCCCTCTATTTACAATAATTTTCATAATTACCTTCACACAGTTTAAAACATATATAAAAAAATTTTGATTTCAAAAATCTAAAGAATAGTTCATATGAAATAACAATATATAATTAACATATATATTTACATAATCCATAATAACCAGACCCAGTTCTTTAAACAAATAATAATGCATATGTTCCACCATCAACATAATATATGAAATTCACTGTCAAATGTTCCAAATACAATAAATAGTTCTTCAAATATATAACAACACTAATCATCATTTGTGTCTTTGTTGCCCTGTGATTCAGGTGTAGGAACTTGCTATTTTTTTATTTTAAGCTTGATATGATCGTAGCTTTTCCTGCATATCATTTTGAATCTTTCTTATATTATCTATCTATCTTATCAGGGAAGCAACCCTTTGGCTAATAGTTTCTACAACTCCATTAACATCATAAAATACTAAAGTAGATGTACTGCCCTTATAAGCATATCCCCGTAAACCTAAGCCGTAAACTATTAGCCTAAGAATATCCCTGCAAACCTCCCCCTCTACCTTCCTTCAATAACATATAACTATATGTAATACTTAGAATATTGGGTCAATCTTGAAGATGATCCCTCACTAGTAGATTGCTGACTTTCCTGAAGTCATATAAAATCATCTTATTAAAACAAATTCATAAAATAAAATTTATATTTTCTTGTATATTAATCAAAAAAATTATATTCACTTAAGCTTTTCTCGCCTTCTCATCAACCCACTGATGATCAGCTTGATGCTGGTGAGTCCTCATATGCAACTCAAGTGGTGTTTGCTTCTATCCAAAAAAACACTTTATATAAATATAAAATATAATTAAAATATTATACATATATTTATTTAACTAATTAAAATAATCTTTTATCAGTTGTCATCTATGTTCAATATATGGCATTGATCCACCAATATTAAGAGAGATTCCTAAACCCCCATAGTCTGATGCTCTATTTTGCTTATTATGCTCTATCAATTTGGTGAAGTCAGGGCTTATCCAAGGTCTGCTCAAATCAGCTCATACTCCCATGCTGATCCATAATAGATGCTATCAAGTCTTTTTAATATCCATAAATATGTCTCTAATATGAGTCAATCATCTCCTCTTAAAATTTATTCTGATCCTCATGTCATTCTCAGATAACCACCTAAAATCTTTCTATAAAATATAGGCATAATAAATATTATTAATATAAATAAAATAAATTTTTTTAAGTAATGCCAAATAAATATACCTAAAATTCTCTGAATCATATATCCCTAACTTCCTTTAAGATCTTCTTCTATGATAAGGAGCATCATATTTGCACCGTATGATGTTACAAATCTTTTGTATAGGCTGCCTTGAGGGAATAAAGCTGCAGGATAATTTTTTTTTTCAATAACATATAATAATATCAAATTATAATAACTTTATAAAATAAATTGAATTTATGTATTACCCTCAGGATCGATGTATAAATGCTTATCTGCTGCTGTTATAGGCTCCCCAACACCAACCTCTACTTGTGTTGATGGTCCACTTTTTTTTGGCAGCACATGAGGTGGGTAATAATAGTGGCGGTGATAAGGAGGGTAAGGGTTGGTTGATGTAGCTATTTATTTTATTGGTGGGGATAATATGGATAGAATGAAGCTAAGTGTATCTGATATGGAGAGTGAAATCAAGGACTTATAGATGTAAGAGGGAAGTACCCAGGAAGGACTGGTATTCTAACCTTAGCTAGATTTAACTATCCCCGACCCTGCTTAATAGGGGACTGCTGCTGATTCCTAAGTGGTAGTGATGGTATCACCAATGGAATTGATATCTGCCCTTAACCTTCATCACCCTATTTAAACTTACTTGGTCAAGTACTCAATTATTTCTTATGAGAAAACTTTGAAGTAAATGATCAATGTGGAGGATCATCACCTAAAGTCATCTATAGTAAAAGAAGTACTTAATAAATCATTGTAACATATAAAAAATTAAGTTGTAACAATTATGAGTATTTGCATAAGTAGAAATAAAAATATTAGAATGTAGAATGTTTTGTTGTAATAAACATTAAGAATTTCAGAATGTATAATAATTTACATACAAATAGGAGTTGATAGGAGACATTTATCAAGATTTGTTTACTTACTTGATTTAAAAAAAACTATAATACAATAAGTTTATTATAATAAATTTAATCAGTTAAACTACAAGAACTAATTAGAATAAAAAATATTCTCATTGCTGTCCAAGGTCTTTTCACTTTCTTTTTTTTTTTCTCACTTGAAGAGCTTGTCAAACTATTCACATCCTCTAATTATATTTTAACATTATGTCATATAGTTAATATCTTATCAATTTTAACACACCTATAATCTAATATCTCATCCTTTTGATGTGTAGTTACTATGATATATTATTGGTCAATTATCCCCTGTATTTTTGTTTTTATGATAGCTAGCTAATCTTGCTTATCTCTATGACAACTATGATATTCGCTAACAGAAACTTAAACAACTTGACTTACTAATACAAATGGATAAAATTTCTCATATTTTATACTATGTTTTACTTCTACTAAACCATACAAAAGATGAACCATTTTGTCTCTATTATGTACTGGATCATACCATTGATAGTTGAACAAACATACAAGATTCTCATCTTCTCATGGGTACTATAGCTCAACAACCTCATTCAGAATATTATAATAATCATACTCATCTTCTTCATGAGTATTTCCTCTAACATAAACTTTATAATTTTTAGTTTTTCTTCCTTCAGTCCATGACTTTGAATGAAATTTGAACTCATTAACTATATATATTATACAGGTGTTTACTTTTTTGTATTAGGCCACATGCTAGTGCTTGTAGACCTTTATAAAAACCTTGTTACCGGGGTTATGTACCTAAGTTTTTTTAAATGTTAATGCTTCTAGTAGTAAATAATATATAAATTCATAAAAATTTTAAAATTTAAGGGCATACGTAAGATCTAAACCAAGCATGGAATTCATTTATAACAAGTTGCTCAATATTTGTAGTATCTGTTAAAGAAAAATTGCTTACAAAATAACTGGTGACAAATCATCCAAGTAAGACTTTAATATTAAAAAATAACATGATTTCTTTTGCACATTATAGAAAAACTTACTCTAAGATTGGTTGAACTTTCTAATAGTTCAGTAACACATATAATGTTGTTGTTTTGATTTCTAAATTATTGAGGAATCTTTTAACATATTTGTCACTAGCTTTCCATAATTTCTAAAGACTGATAGCATAGATTGCAATTGTTCTTTAATATCAAAGTTCATGTTATGACCAATCTTTATTCTTGTACTCCTAACATAGGGCTTGAAGTTGTAGGAGTAAAAGCGAGTGGTTTCTTGAGACAAATATACTTCATATATCGATCCATTTGGTCATACTTTATTCTTAATATATTTTTCAACTTGTTCAAATATCTGCTAGATGATTAGAATTATTAGTTATAATTAAAAAATTAAAGACATCATATTAAAAACTCATTTTACCTCTACAAATGGTATATCTAATGATATTGCACATGTACACTAACTCTAGCTTCATAAGTTAGATGGACTGGAAGATATTCTATAGAATTAAAAAATCTCGGAGGAAATTTTTTTTCTAATTTGTATAGGATGATTGGTATGTTATCCTTGCTCCTCAGTAAAGCATCTTTGCTTAGTTTAAATGAATATAGACCTTTGAAGAAAATGCTAAGGTTTGTCAATGGATTTGATATGTAATATGTTAATAGACATACTATGATCGAAAATAGAACCTTCATAATTATGTGATAATCATAACTTTTTAGTCCAAATAATCCGACAAATTTAAGATTTACACATCGACTTAAGTTTTAGTCATAGCCATCAAGCATTTTCAAACCTTAAAACCACTGACACATCGATCTTTTTTTGTTTTAATGTGAAAGAGTATGATTCTTTAGGCTTTATTATTTTGTTGTCGCTGGTTATCACTAACTCTAAATTTCTTCATTGGAAGTACTCTTTAATATCCATTTTAGCTTTCACATTATCCTTGCTCTTGCCTTTAACATTCATAATTGTATTAAAAATGTTATCGAGAAAGTTATTTTCAATGTACATAATATCCAGATTATGCCTTATTAAATTTGTTCTCCAATATGGTAATATCGATGAAATATTTTTTTAATCTAAATATATTGAACCCAATATCCCAAAAATTTATACCCTGATAATATTTGAAAATAAATAATTTTTGAAATGTTAGAGAGTCTTTGTAGTATATTATCACTAACTTTATTTCTAATAGATGTTTCCTTATTTCTCCTAAATAGATGATCAACAGGTATAAACATATGATAATAATTGAACCATGTAGTTTTTCCTCCATTTTTTAGTGTAAAAGATTTAGTATTCTCCATGTAGTAACGACAAGCTAATTTTCCTGCTGTGCTCTAGCCAAATAATATATCATAAGTTGGAAAATCGCTAATGGTCTAAAACAATGCAGCTCTAAGGAGAAATTTTTTTTTGGTTGAGATGTTATTTGTGAGGGCACCTTCTTCCCATAAGAACTTAAGATCATCAATTAATGGTTGCAAGAAAATGTCAATTTTTACTTTTAGAATATGTAGTCTAGGTAATATAAGTGTTAAGAATATATACGGGGTAGTCATATATATCTCTAGTAGAAGGTTATATGATGTTAGTATAACTGACCAACAATAATACAGTGAAGCTGTTTGACTATATGGAGTAAAATAATTAGCACATAATCCAAATTTTATGTTATGTGGCTTAGCATTAAATGAAGCATGTGTTTGATCAAAATATTTTAATACTTCAGTATCTGATGGATGAGAAATAATATCATTGTTTGTTATATTTTTCTTATGCCATCTCATATGACCTGCTAAACTCATTGATGTGTAGAGCTATAAAAGTCTTGAAATAATCGATAAATAGAATAAACGAAAATATGGAACTTCTTTCTTTTAACGATTTTGTATTCTCAAGTTTGATTTAAATTGAGGTGCATTACAGGTGCAATAATAAATTTCTGTCACATCATTCTTGTAGTGTAACATACATCTATTTATATAATAATCAATTTTTATAATGATGAGACACAACTTGAATACTAATTTCTTTGTTTGATACAAATCTGTAGAGATTAAATTATCCACTATATTTAATTTCTTGATAAGGCCAATGAAGTCATTGAAATAGTCACGAGGAATATTATATTCAATTTTGATACTTAGCATTCTATTAGCAACCGATAATTCTAAATGAGTTTTGTAACCATTCCAAATTAGTTTTTGAGTAGTAAGTAATAATTCAAAGTTTTTTTTTTTGATTATGCGTTTGGTTTCTCTTTCATGCTAGCTTTTAAATTAGAACTTGCTAAATCAAAAATAAGTTCTTCATATGATCTACTCATTTGATCTTCATTAAGTGTTTCAAAAATTGTGGATGGACCAGCATGAGTATCTCTATGTGGTATGTACTCGCCATGTAAGGTCCACATATAGTAGCTTGGAACTAATCCCCTATGATACAAATTAACCTTTACATCATCGGTCTTAAGGAATGCTTAATTTTTGTGCTTCGAACACGGACATCTAAACATTCCATCAAACTTAAATGAAGGTAGTTAAGATGCGACTTGAATAAAAGTCTCAACTCCCTCCATAAATTCATATGTAAATCCTCTTCGACTCAATAACATTCTGTTATACATCCCATATCTCTCTTCTTAGATATTCATTTGGATGTTAAAAGCAAACATTCCCTATATAATTATGAAATGAATTATTAGAAAAGATGCAGCCTTAAATCTTATTTAAATCTAATAAAAAATATAATTTCTAATATTTTTTAGCCAATTCTTTTTAAGTCTACACCTATCTTAATATAAGTCAAATCTAATACCTCTACTTTCCTAGTTGGGTCATCAGAAGGTTATCGTTTTATGTGACCAAACCATCTAAGGTGACTTATCTCTGCAAAACTTAACTTAGTATTATGCTTCTATTTTAATGGCCAACATTCGACACCATAAAGAATTGCAGGTCTCACCACCGTCTTATAGAATTTTTTCCTAAATTTGAGGGGGACTTTTCTATCACACCAAAAGCCCGATGCATTCCTCCACTTTCACCATCCAACTTGATTTATGTTGATAATATTCCCATCTATTTCACCTTCACTATGAACATGAGATCCAATATATTTAAAATGTGTACTTTTTTTAATGACTTGATTGCCAAAGTCACAATCCCCTCACTAAGTGTATTACTACTAAAATTACACTCAATATATTCACGTTTTAGATCTACTCAAGCAAAAATCTTTAGACTCTAAGGTTGACCTCCATAATTTAAGTTTACCTTCAACTCACTCTCTAATCTTATCAACAAGAAGAATATCGGTAGTAAAAAAAGTATAAACTAAGGGACATCCTGTTATAAATGTTTACTAAGAACATCCATGACTAAAGCAAAATTATATGGGTTTAAGGCTTTCTCAAAATCAACCTTTAGATTAAAATGTTAATATCCATAATTTAAGTTTACCTTCAACTCGTTCTTTAGTCTTATCAACAAGAATAATATCAAGAACAAAAAAAGCCAAGGTACATCCTTTTGTAAATGTCTACTGAGAACATGCATGACTAAAGCAAAAATTAAGGAGATGCATGGAGGAGATCACCTTCAGGGGAGTTCTGCAGTCGGAGTTAGGGCGTGTTTGGCAGTCGGAGATCTGTTGATGAGAGAATGCTCTTTGACGAGGGCGAGGGTGAGGGCATAGGTGTCTTGATGAAATAAATGAGTAATATGAAGAAATGAGGAAGAAGGGTGAGGACGTCCTATTTTAGGGCACTTTCCGGCTGTTTTAACTGCCAGAAAAAAATCACTTAAAAATGGTAGCTAAACCATTGGTAAAAGTTGCCACCTAAAGAAAATATCAGCCATATTTCTCTAGTAATTTAGTGTTTAATACCCGTAATTGGAACACCGATTAATAGCATCATTCAAACCGCCAGTTTAACCGCTTGTAGTTCCGTCGATCAAATGACTGCTGAAAATACCACTGGTATTTAGTGAATTTCCTATAGTGATTTCCTAACTGACCCAAAGACTAAAAATAATATGAAGTCACCCAAAAAGAAATTTCTCCCTTTAGAAATCCCTTTCACTCTTTCTAGGCACTACTCAAATGAAATGGAATGGATTGAATAAAGAATTTGGATATTTTATAGTGCATAATTTGGCTTAGCACCTTTACACCATTATTTGATCGTCGAGTGATGGGGTTTATTTGTTTATATATGTGGAAGATTTTTTTTGCTTTACTAGTGTCAAAATAAAACTATAATGAAATTATTTATCACGACACATTCATATGCTAAATTCTCATAATTAATACAAGTATATGCGCTGATTAAGCAATAAAGTGTTATGAGTAGAGTATTGAACCCATGAGGGAATATGTAAACTATATCTGACTCTAATACTTCCTTATGAAGCTATTAAATTTATCTTATGCTACAAAATTAATGGGTTATTACTAAAGATATAAAAATACATAACATAGTCTAAATAACAAAGATAAAATTATTTTGGGCCAATGATGGTGAATGAATCCATATCCTCTTAAGCGGACTCATCTACAATAGTTGTGAATTGGTGTTTATGCACCTTTATATCTCTATAGAGCTTATAAAGGTGTAAGGAAAGGTTTATGTTCTCTATATAATTATTCTATTTCGATCGATTCTATAATCCTTATCATTCTATGTCTAGGTATGAAAGCATTTCATTTTAATACTCCTATTTATTCCAACAGTCCTTCATTGTATATCACACTAGATTTTAATTTTATAAATGGACACCACAAATTAAATTAGGCATGGGAGATATTTGAAAATAATAATTCGTATTCATATTCAAGATTGTATATTAGGATATACATATATTTTCATATCATGAATCCAAAACTAGAGTTTAGTCGACCATTAAAATAAATTTCAATAAAATACTATTCATTACTTGCTCAAGAAAGAAGTAAAAATAGAAAGATGAAGAAAATACAAGCCAAAATGAAGAATCCTAAACATGCACTACATATGGAATCTTCCCGAAGTGATTCTCCCCTTATGCCTTAGCTCTCCACACTTCTTTACACTCATAAGTATAGTTTTTTCTCTCTGCAATGATGACTGATCACTCCACTATATATCACTCACTACCAGCTGATTCCTCTTTTACAAAAGAAATAAAAAATAAAACTATTTATATTAAACTAAAAATAGACTTGGGCGCTATAGTTCTTGACAAGGTGGTGCTACAACATTACAATTTGAACTAGTACTTCAATGCAAATAAATATGCTCCACTATAGAGCTGGGATAACCTAGAGTGACTATTAATTGATTTGACGTGATGCTTGATTGATTCAACATAGAGCTTCTTTTGTCTAACTGCTCCACTGTGGTATTGAAAAAGATGAGGACTACGATGTTAATTATGTTCATTAGTGTTGCAGTGCTTCCAAGGTTGGAACTTTGGTATTGAATTATTTATAATTTTTTTGAGACTCTAGTGTTGAAATATTCATTTATGGTGCTATGATACTGAGTAACACTTTCACTTTTACCTTTGTTTTATTAGGGCGCAAAATTAAATAAAATTTTCTTGAGGCTTCGACACTTCAATGTCTTGATCTAGCATCGAGATGTTAAAGATGATACAACATAATAGCTTTGGCAGTATGATGTTGGTTCTCAACTTTATAATTATTGCTCCTTTCTCTAAGTCATTCTTACACAACATCAATTAAAATACATCTTTATAAAAGTTTAACACAATAAAAATAAAAAGAAATTTCACTTAACACTACAACCCTAGTTTAATTTTCATTTTTTAGCCTTTAATATTGGGGTGACACTAATCATGCACCGTGGTGCTAGGAGAAATGCTAAGGCATTAGAAACGGCATAGAGGTGCCATAAAACACAACAATTATGCACTATAGTGGAAAATTTCATATTTCATTAATATGCATTCAAACTCCCATACCCCATTATAGAACACATGCAAATCTTTTTCATACATACAATCATCTCAAAACACATACAAAAGAGTTAAAAATGCATAGATTCAATCAATTACCTCTTTAAAATTGGGTTAAAGTTGGTTGAATTGAATACTAAATTTGGAGGTACCACTACTATCCCCTCTTTAGAAAAATATCATCATTGATATTTTAAATAAAAAAGTAAAAAAAAAAAAAAAGTATATTTGACTCATCTCAGATTCCTTCTGCCAAGTAACCTTTTTAGGGATCTTGTGTTTCCAGTGCACATTAATCATCATAATTTATTTTCACCTAAATTTCTTAAAATCGTATGCCAAAATCCTATCAAGATCTTTCTTATAGTGCAGATTTGGATGAACCTTAACATCATCTATAAATAATTTCTTTCCATAATCACATGCCCACCAATCCTCTCAATCTCCTCAAAAGATCTAATGTCCCTTGGACTCAACTTACTAATTCTCCAAAATTTACTGACACCTTTTGTTGGGTTGAATTTGATATAAACAAAATCACCAACTTGAAACTCAATAATTTTGTGCCTCTGATCATAATATTTGTTTTACCTGTCATGTATAGACTTCAATCTTTCTCTGATTAGATGAATCTTTATTATAGTGTCATCTATAAAAGTTGACCCTGTTAAATGCATATCACCCACTTTTATCAAAATTAGAGGAGTCTTGCACTTACTACTGTGTAAAGCTTTATAAGGAGTCATACCTATGTTGGACTAATAATTATTATTATAAGAAAACTCCATCAAGGGGATATAATCCTCCATATTACCCCAAAATCTAAAACAAAGAGTCTTAGAAGATACTCTAATATCTGAATAATCCTCTCAGACTATCCGTTTGTCTATGGATGAAAACTCATACTGAAGTGCAACTTTATACTTAGTCCTTGCTAAATACCTCTCCCTAACTTAGATGTAAATCAATCATCATGATTAGATAAAATCACCTTTGACACACCATATAATTTGATAGTATCTCTAACATATATCTATACTAACTCGTATATTAAATTAGTCTATTGGATCATAACGAAATACACAGACTTCATTAGGTAACTGAAAATAACCTAGATAACATCATGCCCCTATCTCGATCTCGAAAAAAAACCATTACAAAATCCATCATCACTTCTTCCCATTTTTATTCTAGAAAGTATTAACTATAGAAGACTGACTGGTTACTAATAATTTGCATTCACTAATTGACAGGTCTCATACTTTGAAATAAACTCTTTTATGTACCTCTTCAATTTAAGCTATCAAAATAAATTTTCAAATCTCCACACATCTTGATTATTCTTGGATGAATATTATGGCCATAATAATGTGCCTCGTATAGAATCTCAACTCTAAACAAACAATTAAATAGAGCCCATAATATATCATTACATGAAATGACACTAGAATCATATAACAAAAGTTTAGGTCTCTAACTAGGCTGAACTTGGCCTCTCAATTTCATATACTCTATATCTGACTTTAGAGCTTCCTGAATTCTTTCTTGAAGAGTGGGATGAATAAATATCTATGTGTTCAGTGTAAATTTTGTAATAGTTTATTATGTAAAATATCAATAAAAAAGTTGATTTTATTACAACTTAGTTTTCATATCTATATTTTTATATCATATGCATTTTTTATGATTCAAAAATATTATTATATTGATTACTTTTTCTCCTAACATATATTGTAAATATTATCATACTATATAAAGTTACCTTCGTACAAATGACATCCAAAGTATGAAATAGATACATACAAGTTCGTCCCGATAAGCTCCTAATTTTTTTCTAAATTATTCAAAATGTATGATCATAAGTTCATACAGATGACATCCATAGTACCAAATAGTTGCATATCTTTTTGTCCATACGAACATGTAAATTTTTTTAACTGTTCATACTGTATGATCCTAGGATCGTACAAATGACTTCTAGAGTATGAAATGGACTCATCCATATTTATACTAAACAAAATATGGTTTGATTGAAATATATTGTACTATATGATATTGGATTTGTAGAGTAAGTTATCCAATGTACAAAATTAGTTTGTGTTGAATCGTACCGGACAAACCTATTTAATTTTGAACTAATTATATTATACGATGTTAGTACATACACATGCCAATCAGAGTATGAAATTGGTTCATACTAAATCGTACGACAAAATTTTGAACTGTTCATATGTATGATCTTCGATCATATTATTCGATCATGGATGGTTAAATTAAAAATTTTAGTTTTACGGATGGTTTTTCATGCCTTTCATATATATGATTATAAAACCTGACTATGAACGAATACTTCTTCATTTTTTCTTTGAGAGAAAGTGTGAGAGTGCTTTGGGAGAGTGTGATAAGAGATCTTACAAGTGGAATTTATGAAGGGTTTACAGGAATGCCCAATGGTGAGGATCTCTTTGTAAGTTTTATCAAATATCTTCCTCACTTCTTTGAAGTTGCTCGAGAGAAGATCTTTAGAAAAAATTTGGTTCTCTGCTAACACCAATAGGGTGTGAAAGGAAGATGGTTCTTTGTCGACACCAGGAGGGTTTGAGAGGATAACGATTATTTACCAACATCAGGAGGGTGTGAAAGGATGATAGTTCTCTATCGATACTTGAAGGGTTTGAAAGGATAACAGTAATCTATCATATTAGGGTTTGGTGGAAGAGAGGTGTTTTGTAAAGGCTTCTCCGCCTTGTTGTGGAAATAAAAAAGAGAGTCACTTTGGTAATATTGCAATATCTATAGAGGAACTCTTCAAAGAGTGGACGTAAGTTCAATTGGACCAAACCATCATAAATTTATGTGTTTTTATTTTATTGTATTTTTATTTTTTGGTATGTTTTAATTTTTGTGGTTGAAAAATTTTCAATTTGATTAAAAATTTCATTGTGCTAAAAATATAAAATGGTTTTCTATAAAATTTCCTAGAGATTTTTTTAAAATAACCAATTTATCCCCCTTTTTAATTAGCATTGAGATAATTACTTTAGGTCTAACAGCCTATACAAACTTTTAAGTGGTATCAGAGCCTACTTTTGAAAATTAAAGTTTAAATATTTTTTTTTAAAATGATCATGACTACTTTTGGAAATCATAACACACCTGAAGGGCATTCGATCACTAGACCTACATTATTTGATAACATTCCTTTCGATTTTCAGAAAATACGTATGTCTTCTTTTTTTAATCGCTTGACTATCATAAGTGTATTTTAGTTCATGAAGGATTTATTAGGAAAAATAGATTTGTAAATGGCATTAAAACTGAAACACCATTTGTTGACTAAACTATAAAAGAAAAAGACTTAGCCCAATTAAATGCTAAATATTTGAACATATTTTTCTATGCACTTAAATCTAAAAACTATATACGTGTCTCTACTTATAAAAGTGAAAAAGAAAATTGGGATAGACTTTATATCGCATATGATGGAACTAATGAAGTGAAATAATCTAGATTAAATAATTTGCTACATGATTATGAACTATTTTGCATGGAACCAAATGAATCAATCACTGACATGTATACAAGTTTCACATAAAATAGTCATCTAATTGTATGCTTTAGGTAGGGAACTAATAAATGCTAAGAAAGTAAATAAGATTCTTCATTATTTACCTACTATTTTGGATGCAAAAATTAAGGCTATAACAGAGTCGAAAGACTTAAATATTTATTATATTGATAATCTTTTTAGATCACTGATTGCTTACGAGCAAGGAGTGACCCAAAGTTAGATTGATGTCGGTGAGAAGTGAAAGGAGAAGAATATAATATTGAAAGTGGATAACTCAGAGAGTGATCATTCTCAGCCTATGGATGCAAAATGATATTTCCTTGATGATAAGGCAATTCAAGAGTTTTCTAAAGAGGAAGCAAAGGTGATGTTAGTAGTGGAATAAATGTAAGTTCCATAAAAATGCTAAGGCTTCTAATAATGTTATTTACTATGATTACAGGAAGCCTGGACACATCAAATCTAAATGTATGAATCTTAAAGTCAATATTAGCAAAGAGAAGGTTGATGAGAAAACAAATGTGAGGAAGGGAAAGAGGATATTACATAGAGCATTTTAGGCAAATTTAGCTTCAGATTCCTTAGAAATAGAAGCAGAGGAGGACGTCACAAATTTGTGTTTGATGGAAGATAAGCTTGATCAATCAGTTCAATAAGTGAAACGTTATCATACAAGATCTCATGAGAGCATTTGATACCTGGACAGTGGATGTTTGAAACATATGACTAGAAACACTACACAATTCATATCTCTGGAAGCCATGAATGGAGGCAAGGATACACTAGGAGATAATATCACTAGAAAAGTGGTTGGCACATGTATGATTGAAAACTTAAATAATTTTTTCATTGATAAATTTTTACTTGTAAAAGGATTAAAGTATAATCTGTTGAGTATTAGTTAGCTGTGTGATAAGAGTTAAAGTATAATTTTTCCCACTAGTTGTATATTAAGCCAAAATGGAATTTATGTATTGCATGGAAAAAGGGTAAGTAATGTGTATGTGCTTGATTTGAATTATATTAAATCTCCTAATGATTTTTGTCTCAAAATAATTAGTAATGAATTATTGTTATGGCATAAGAGACTTTGTTATGCTAGCATAAAAAATCTTAGAAAAATTACCCAAAAACAACTTGTTAGAGGAATACCAAAACTAGACTTTATTAAAGATCACATGTGTGATGCATTTCAACTAGGAAAATAGTTAAAGTCCTTTATTCATTCCATTAATGATATTAGAACTAGCAAACTATTAAAAATCTTTCACATATATCTTTTTGGACTAGTTAGCACTATAAGTCTAGGAGGTAAAGTGTTTAGATTTGTGATTGTTGATGATTTTTCAAAATTCATTTGGGTTAAATTTTTATTTCATATGAGTGAATCATTTGAAGAATTTATAAATATTTGCACTTGGATTCAAAGAAAACTAGGGTGCGAGATTTTATCAATTCAAAGTAATTATGGAGGAGAATTTGAAAATAAAAATTTTAAAGATTTTTGTAAAAAGAAAAGAATTGATCACAATTTTTCAGCACCTATAACCCCTCAATAGAATGTGGTCGTAGAAAGAAAGAACATAACTTTAATTGAAGCTGCTAGAGCCATATTGGCAGAATATTCACTTTCAAAATATTTTTGGGCTAAAGTGATTAGTACAGCTACATATGTTTTGAATAGGGTGAATATTAGATCAAAATTAAATAAAATACCTTATGAACTTCTTAAGGGAAGAACACTAAATTTTTCATATTTGTATGTTTTTGGATGTAAGGTGTTCATTCATAATAATGGAAAAACTCCTTTAGGAAAATTTGATCCTAAATTTAATGAAGGAATTTTTCTTGGATACTTTAGTATTGAAAAATCTTATAAAGTTTTTAGCACGAGGACTTTGATAGTTGAGGTGACCACACATGTTGTGCCTGATGAATTTGATATTTTGGAAGAGCTAAGATTGGAAAAGGATAATGTTGAAAAGAACTCCCAAGAAATTGAAAACATAAATTTGGAAGAAAATGTAGAAAAATAAAATCATTTGCCTAGAGAATAGAAATTTTATAAAAATTATCCTAAATAATTAATTTTAGGTGAACCTAGTAAGGGTGTTAGAACTAGGCATGGACTTAACAAAGAGGTGAACCATTCTACATTTATATTGATGATTGAACCCATAAATATAAATCAAGTATTTTTGGAGGAATTGGATATTGGCCATGTAAGAAGAGTTGAATTAATTATTAAGAAATGATGTTTGGGAATCAATTGAAAGGGATATAGATCATAATGTTGTTAGAACTAAGTGGTGTTAAAAAATAAATTGAATGATTCAGGAGTTGTGATTAGAAATAAGGCAAGATTGGTGGCTAAGGGTTATAATTAAATATAAGGGATTGATTTTAAAGAGACTTTTTCCCTTATAGTCAAACTTGAAGCAATTAGGGTTTTGTTGGCCTTTTCCTATTTTAAAGGTTTTAAATAATATCAAATGAATGTTAAGAGTATCTTTTTGAATGAGGTGATATAAGAGGATATTTATATTGAGCAACCTCTATGTTTTGAAAATTTAAAATTCTTTAATCATGTGTTTAAATTAAAAAAGGCTTTGTATGGACAGAAACAGACACCTAGGGCTTAGTATGAGAGGTTAAGCACTTTCCTATTAGAGATATCATTTGTAAAAGAAAGTGTGGACACCACTCTCTTTTTGAAGAAGATAGGAGATGAGATACTCATTGTTCAAATATATGTTGATGACATCTTGTTTGGATCTACAAATAAAAAATTTTGTGATGATTTTTTAAAAATAATGAGTAGTGAATTTGAGATGAGTTTAATGAGAAATTTGAGTTATTTTCTTAGTTTTAGCATAAAAAAATGAGGAAAGAACTTTTCTTAGTCAGTCAAAGTATATTAAGGACATGCTCAAGAAATATAAAATGGATAATGATAAATTAGTATCTACACCAATGAGTTCTTCAGTTCAATTGGATAAGGATCCTAAGGGAAAATCTATTGATCAAAAGAAATTTAGAGGTATAATTAGATCATTGATTTACTTGACTACTAGCAGACCATATATAATATTCAATATTTATTTGTGTTGCTAGATTTCAATCTGATCCAAAAGAATCATATTTGACAGTAGTAAAAAGAATTCTGAGATATCTTTTAAGAACTCAAAACTTTGGAATTTGGTATACTAAGCACAGCTCTTTGTTTAAAATTATTGGATATTCTGATTCAGATTTTGCAGGATGTAGGGTTGATAAAAAAATTACATCTAGAACTTGCCAATTCATAGAAAATTCTTGAGTTTATTGTTCCAATAGGAAACATAATTCAGTAGCCCTATCTACTACTAAAGCATAATATATTGCCTTAGGTAATTATGTGGCACAAGTTCTTTGGTTGAAACAACAATTGATTGATTTAAGAATTTCAATTAGCACAATTTTGAATTTTGTGTGATAATACTAGTGTCATATGCTTTTCAAAGAATCATATTCAACATTCTAGAACCAAGCATATAAATATAAGACATTACTTCATTAGAGATCATATAACTAAGAGAGAGATTGAGTTGAATCATGTTACTATAAAAAATCAACTTACAGATATTTTTACAAAACTACTGGCCTTTGACACTTTTAGCACCTTAAGAACCAGGTCAGGGGTGATTGATCTTAATGCTTAAATTGAAAATTCTATAAACTTGATGTGTTGTAAATATGTATTTGTTTATTTTATTTTTGTTTATTTGTTATCTTTGTTTTCATGTGTTTAGTTTTATGTTTTGTTTTTACTATGAAGCTTGTCATTTGATGTAAGTTGATTAGTTTTTGAGAAGATTTTATGAATGCATGTATTATTTCATATTGTATGAAATTTTTTCATCCTATAGGAATTCTTAGCTTATGCATGATATGTTTTCAAGTTGAGCATGTGAAACTTAATTTTTCATAGGGTTCATACTATATGATGACATCCTCATAATGTACAATACACAAAATTTTGTTTATACACATGGGGATGGTTTACCAGTTGGAGTTAGTTATTAATTAATGATCATACGTATGAAATTATATTTTGTTTGTCGATCGAGTTGTCAGTTTCTATGGGGGACAAATCAAACCATCTTTAAAATGATCTTTAATATTTTGATCATCTCGGATGAATACCTATTTATCTATACGATTGTATGGTCAAAAAGCCTATATGAAAGGATGCCTCAGAAATGACATTTTATGAAAAGCCATTTCATTTTTGGCCGTTTTTGTTTGTACATATGAAAACATTTTTGTCCCATATGATTTTAAAATTATACGTATGATCCAAGTTTTGTACTGTACGATAGGTCATTTTCCTTTAAATATAAGGGTCTTTGAAATCTTTTTCATTCACTTTCATATCCATTTAAAAATCCTCTAGAGCCATCATCTTAGGATTTTTCAAAGTCCTCTATTTTTGCCGCTAAGATTAATTTTTATGATTAACTGCTTGGGTGAAATCTCTGATTAATCTTTTTTAATGATTTATTTTGTTTCCACTATAAGATATAAAAAGATATTTCTTTTAGTTAAAGAATTTTTAAATATCCAGGATGATCGCTCCTAA
This sequence comes from Dendrobium catenatum, assembly GCF_001605985.2. Lineage (NCBI taxonomy): Eukaryota > Viridiplantae > Streptophyta > Magnoliopsida > Asparagales > Orchidaceae > Dendrobium > Dendrobium catenatum. Next base: position 20,973,861 of record NW_021319083.1, on the reverse strand, counting down.
AAGTTAATCTTAGCGGAAAAATTTGTCCAGGACGATCACAGGATCATCCCGTATGATGTGCTTAAAAATAGGGCTTAAAAATCTAAAAACTCAATTTTTGCACCAAATATCGTCCAGGATGATCGTAGGATTATCCCGTATGATGTGCTTAAAAAGAGGGCTTAAAAAACTCTAAAAACCTAATTTCTGCACCAAATATTATCCAGTACGGTTGCACATCATCCAGAATGATGTGCAGAATTTGACCTGATAGTCCAGGACGATCACCTGGATGATCATCTAGACGATATGATCAAATTTGTGCTGATCGTCCATGACAATATTATGGACCATCCTTAATGATTAGAAGCAAAAATATGGTATTTCATCTTGGATGATTTAATTAGAAAAATTAAGTATGTCTGCAAACATCCTCTGATACAATATACTGATCATCCAGGATGATCTGATTGAAAAATATAACCATAATTAGTCCCCTAATCACATGATCAATTTAGGCATGATTTATATTGATCATCCAGGATGATCTAGATCATCGAGATGATTAGAACACAAATTGAATCTTAAAACCTTACCTAAATTATCATTGATGGCTATTTTCAAAAATCATAAGGGATCGTTCTGGATGATCCAAAATCGTCTAGTAAGCTTAGTTCAAAACTTGAACTTTTAGTTTTGATTAGATCTCACTGTCTTGAGTGTCTGTGTGCATGGTCACCAAGCAAGTATACTCCCTTATAGGAATGGACTCAATAAATCAAAATTACATCAATGAATATTATAAACCCTTTACAGCATAATCTTTTTCAACACAATCTTGAGCTATGATTCTTTGTTTGATGTTGCATGGTATTCCTGAAATATTAGTATACACACAAATAAATATAGAATGAAAAATACTATGACATATAAAGATGTTTGTTATCATAAAAAACATAAAACTCATGAGCTCGAGTTGTAAAAATAATAACTTTCTATATATAGAGAATGAGGATACATACTTTAGGCATTATACTACTAAAATCACCACTTCTTGACTTCTAATTTAGGGTGATCTTCACTTTTCTTTCATGCCCTTAGTTGCCTCAACTCAACTTTCTTTCATCCTAACTCTCATATATGCCTATCACAAAGAGACTTTTCAATTCTTTTTGGCAAACATGAGAGTAAACCAAGACCATTCTAGGTTACTTCCTATATTCAAAAACAACGTGTAGAAATTACAAAGGAAGATTTAGGCATTCTCCACTTAAGAACCCAAGAGATTAGAGCACATTCACTAACCTCTACAGCTTACTCTGATTAGTCTGAAATTAATCAAACTCTTAGAGGTGTCTCCCAAGTGAGTTATTTGGCTCATGTCTATTCTTTGAATCAAAATGCCCAGATCATCCAGCATGTTTTGAGAACATCAATTATTCCTAAAGCTGATGATCACATTAATATGATTCCACTTTTGTCCATTGTCACCTATCTGATTATGACTAGACAACCTTTTAATAAAGCCCAACTCATCATGGACTACATTTACAATCTTTCTGAAATTGGACTTCCACATCATAAGAGAAAGAAAAACATGGATTGATGATATCTAATTACCTACATCCTAGAAAAGAAGTACAATATTATCCATCATGATCCTCCCACCAAACTACCTATTTACTTTATTGATGCATCTTTTTGGGAACCTTTTGGGAGAGATTAGAATTCTGAGAGTGATGATACAGAGGAAGGAGGGGGAGCTCCTGCTTCAGCACCTGCACCTAGACCTGACCAAAACTTCTACCAAAAAATGGTTCATCTCTTCGATTGACTGGAAACTCTTTTTTATTAACGCTTTGATCAAATTAAGAATCACCTTAACTAGAAGGATGCTCGTTACAATGAAGATATGAGGTAAATCTGAGGATAATTTTACTTGGTGAACATGAATATAGCTATAATTAGTAGTAATTTTTTAATGATCAATCAACTACCTCCTCTAGACTAGGGCCCCTCAGATTTTTAGTTATACTTCTATCTTCTTATTTCTTTTAAGTTTTTTTATTTACTATTATGATGTTTTTTCTTGAATTTAATTATTTCAAGTGTTAGGATGATGTTGTCTTGATGATGTGATGTGAGATGTTATGTTAAGATGATATGTTTTGAGACATATATTTGTATGTGCTCTTGATATTAAAGAAATGATGGAATATTTTGTTCTCTTGCATTGAATTTCATTTCGTGAAATGTTTAAGTTTTTTATTAAAAAATATTTTGTTGTTGATCATTGGAATAGATGTTGCAAATTTGATTTTGTGGATTATGTTTTGATGATTGGCAAACACTCTTGCTTCTCTTCGACTGCCTGTTACTACTGACATTTTAGGAATCAAAGTTCGGACGGAAATCAGAGCCAGCTCAAGATTGGATAGATTAGGGTTGAGTCAGTCTATAATTTTCTTTTTTCCCTTTCTTGAGTCAATTATAATCTTTGAAGTGACTGATGCTAAGTAACCCTACATACACACACTTGAGTGACTTAGAATTTCTATTTTTACTCACATCGTCCCAGACGATATTAATATTATCCTGGACGATCGAGTTTAAAACAGAAACTCTAAATAGGATTTCTGAGTTAAGGCAGCCGTCATTAGTCGATCGTCCTGGACGATACTTATATTGGCCAGGACGATAGGCTCAAAATATAAAGAAATAGCCGCCATAATCAATTTAGGTATTCTGTATTTTGGAAATCGTCCAGGACGATCTTGCATCGGCCTGGATGATATTACACAATTATGCCTAAATTGATTCGGAAATCAAGGTTGCAATTAAGGATGAATTGATACGATCACATCGTCCGGGACGATCGAACAATCTTCCGAGACGATATATTCAAAAACCCTTAGTTGCTCCTTGACGATAAATATCAGCCAGCACAAATTCAGGGCGATGTTCTTGCCGATACGGATCGGACAGCTCGAATTCAGGGTGATGCTCTGGAACAATTTTGCTCTGATTTGAACTGATCGGACGGGACGATCGTGAGATCGGTCGGGATGATCAAGCTAATTTTCAATCGTCCAGTTCATTTTCAGAGCAGTGTTCTGGCCGATCATCTTTGTTTTGAACTGATCGTACATGACGATAGTATTATCGTCTTGGACGATAATGTCGGTAACTTGCAATTATTGAGCTCCCTTGAAGCTCTTCTATTTAAGAGCTATTGTTCAACGTTTTTGAACATCCTTGGCTGCTGTCTTGACCTGAAAAAACCTAAAGGAGAGAGAGAGAGAGAGAGGGAGAGAGAGAGAGGATCTTATGAGGGGGAGCTTGTGAGGGAGTTCACAAGGTAGGGTTGCTCCAAGCATTGTTCCACTTCTTTTTCAACTAGAGTCTCTTGTCCTTGGAAGGGTTGGGAGAGGTAAGCTTCAGTGATTGATTGAGGTTCTCTGCCTGCTTCAGGAGGAAGCAAAAGGAGTGGGGTTCTCTGCCTTGTCGGGGGTGGCGAAAAGGAGCTTTTTGTAAGGGTTTCTCCGCCTAGTTGTGGTGGATAAAGGAGAGTCACGTTGGTAGTGAAATACTTGGAGGGCACCTCCGGGGAGTGGACGTAGGTCAAGTTGACCGAACCACTATAAACCCTTGCATTCTTTTTACTTCTTTCGCACTTTAATTTTTCGCACTTTCTTTTCTGTGGTGACTTTGGTTTGTGATCCTTGTTCTTTTGTTTAAAGAATTTTTTAAATACCAATTCACCCCCCTCTTGGTTAGTCTTGGGCCAGTTTATATGGCTTAACATCCCTAATGAACTTTCAAGTAGTATCAGAGCGGGATTCATAAAAACTGAGTTTGAAAAGTCTTTGAATTTTTGATCCATGGCTAACTTTGGGAATCGTAATACAACTGAAGGATATTCTATAACCCGACCTCCATTATTTGACAACCTTCCTTTTGATTTATAGAAAACCCGCATGTCTACTTTTCTACAATCAACTGATTATCGCATGTAGATACTTATTAAAGAAGGATATTCTCCACCTTCTCGTGAAATTAACGGAATTAAAACTGAAGCTGCTTTTACTGAATGGACTTTCGATGTAAGAGATTTAGCTCAATTGAATGTGAAGTGTTTGAACTATTTTTTCTGTGCTTTAAAGTCTGAGGATTACATGCGTGTTTCTACTTGCTCTACTGGAAAAGAGATTTGGGATAGGTTGTGTATTACTTATGAAGGAACCAATGAAGTAAAACAATCTCGATTGAATATTCTCTTGCATGACTATGAACATTTTCGTATGAAACCTTCTGAATCAAATTCTGATATGTATACCAGGTTTACTCAAATTGTAACTTCTTTGCATTCCTTAGGAAGAGAACTTCGAATTATGAAAAAGTGAACAAGATTTTGAGATACTTGCCTTTGTCTTTTGATGCTAAAATCACTGCAATAACTGAATCTAAGGATTTAAACACTTATTCGATTGATAACTTACTTGGCTCACTCATTGCTTACGAGCAACGGGTGAATAAAAAAAAATTTGATGCTGGTGAGAAAAGAAAGGAGAAAACGGTGACACTGAAGGCCAACAAATCGGACTCTGATTCTTTCGGATCTGAAAGCGATGACTTTGCCTTAATCACAAGGCAATTCAAAATCTTTCTAAGGAAGAAGCAAAAGCATCATCAAAATTGGAGAAAAGATAAGGATAACAAATATTCTAAAGGATCATCTGATATGGTTTGTTATGAATGCAGGAAGCCTAGACACGTGAAAGCTAATTGCCCTACACTTAAGATGCACACAAGGAAGGAAAAGAGTGAGGAGAAATCCAAGTTTAGAAAAGACAAAAAGAGACTTTAAAAGGTGTTTTGGGCGGATTCTGCATCAGATTCATCAGAGACGGAACCAGAAGATGAGACAAAAAACTTGTGCTTAATGGCAGGCGATCATCTTGATCAAGAAGAGGTATGTGAACTTTCCTATGACCAACTCCTTGAAATTTCTGAAAAAAATAATGCATCATATAGGAAACTAAAGAAAACACATGCTAGCTTGAAATGGGAATTTTTGAATTTACAAAAAGAGCATGAAATTTTGACTAAAGATCACTCAACAATTGATTCAAATCATATGTCTACTTGATGAATTTGATGAGTTAAATAAAAAGTATTATGAATTAATTGAAGAGCATGATTCTCTAAGAACTTCACACACCTCACTTAAATATGATTTTAAGAAATCTAAAGAGACAGAAAAGAATTTGAGGATTGAGAATGAGGTCTTAAAAAGTACTAACTTGAGGATTCAAAATGAATTGGATACATATAAGAAAACTCAGATGTCACCCACACTTGATCAAAAGCCAAAACGTAGGAAGAGGCATTATAACTCAAACCTTTTAAGAAATCCTTTTTCCTGGAGTTAGATATTTTTCATGTGGCATGCTAGGACACATCTCAAACACTTGCACAGTTCACCATAGTACACATTGGGTGTGGAGACCTAAGGTGCATGATCCACAGCATACCACACATGCATTACATTCTACTTTTTATAAGAAGAGACCCAAACCTGTTTGGGTTCCTATATCTGACATTTGATGATCTTGTAGGTGGGCTCTCACAAAAGGCCTCGTGAGAGCATGTGGTACCTAGACAGCGGATGCTCTCGATATATGACTTGTGATGCCAATCAATTTATTTTGCTGGAGTCCAGGACTGGAGGTAAGGTTACTCTTGGAGATAACACCACCAAGAAGGTGGTAGGCTCATGTATAATTGGTATTTCCAAGAACCTTATGATTGAAAATATTTTTTTTGTAGATGGATTAAAGCACAACCTACTGAGCATTAGTCAACTTTGTGACAAGGGCTTCATCATG
>NW_021319083.1:20896818-20965451 GCF_001605985.2 Dendrobium catenatum | reverse complement strand
CAAGGTACATCCTTTTGCAAATGTCTACTGAGAACATCCATGACTAAAGCAAAAATTAAGGAGATGCATGGAGGAGATCATCTTCAGGGGAATTCTGCAACCGAAGTTAGGGAGTGTTTAGCGGTCGGAGATCTGTTGATGAGCGAACGCTCATTGACGAGGGCGAGGGCGTAGGTGTCTGGATGAAAGAAATGAGTAATATGAAGAAATGAGGAAGAAGGGTGAGGGAGTCCTATTTTAGGGCACTTTCCGGCTGTTTTAACTGCCGGAAAAAATTCACTTAAAAATGGTAGCTAAAGTATTGGTAAAAGTTACCACCTAAAGAAAATATCAGCCATATTTCTCTAGTAATTTAGTGTTTAATACTGGTGATTGGAACACCAATTAATAGAGCCAATCAAACTGCCAATTTAACCGCTTGTAGTTTCGTCGATCAAATGACTGCCAGAAATACCGCCGGTATTCAGTGAATTTCCTATAGTGATTTCCTAACTGACCCAAAGACTAAAAATAATATGAAGTTTCCCAAAAAGAAATTTCTCCCTATGGAAATTCCTTTCACTCTTGCTAGGCACTGCTCAAATGAAATGGAATGGATTGAATAGAGAATTTTGATATTTTATAGTGCATAATTTGGCTTAGCACCTTTACACCATTGTTTGAGCGTCGAGTGATGGGGTTTATTTGTTTGTATATGTGGAAGATATTTTTTGCTTTACTAGTGTCAAAATAATACTATAATGAAATTATTTACCACGACACATTCATATGCTAAATTCTCATAATCAATACAAGTATATGTGCTGATTAAGTAATAAAGTGTTACGAGTAGAGTATCGAACCCACGAGGGAATATTTAAACTATATCTGACTCTAATACTTCCTTTTGAAGCTATTAAATTTATCTTATGCTACAAATTAATGGGTTATTACTAAAAATATAAAAATACATAAAATTAATCTAGATAATAAAGATAAAATTATTTTGGGCCAATGATGGTGAATGAATCCATATCCTCATAAGCATACTCATCTACAGTAGTTGTGAATTGGTGTTTATGCACCTTTATATCTCTATAGAGCTTATAAAGGTGTAAGGAAAGGTTTACGGTTTCTATATAATTATTCTATCTCGATAGATTATATAATCCTTATCATTCTGTGTCTAGGTATGAAAACATTTCATTTTAATACTCCTATTTATTCCAACAGTCCTTCATTGAGGTAATATATCACTCTAGATTTTAATTTTATAAATGGACACCACAAATTAAATTAAGCATGGAGAACAATTATTACGTCCTCTGACCGGACGTAGAGTTACGTTCGGCCGCCAATAACATGTCGCCACGTGCTCTTACTCTTTACAGCGTGGCCCGGCGACTTAACCCGAACCGGAACCCTGGAATGCTATGTTTATGTATTGTGAGGTATTACTCGGTATTGCTTGGCAATAACGAGAAATACTACTATGTGAAGACCAATACCGAGCAATACCGAGTTGTACCGAGTTTTTCTAGAAAAACTCAGTACAACTTGATATTGCTCGATATTCCTCGGTATTTGCTCGGTATTGGTTATTGCCGAGCAAAATTGACCAATACCTAGCAATACAGAGCAATGCCGAGCAATACCAAGCAAAATCGAGAAATACCGAGCCATCTTGGGTCCGTTCCGGGTCGGGTTGTCAGGGCACACGATAAATAGTGAGAATGCATGGAGCAATTCTACTGGCGACCGAACGTAGAGCTACGTCCTGTGACCGAACCAAATAAAAGTTCAAGCATGGGAGATATTTGAAAATAATAATTCGTATTCATATTCAAGAGTGTATTTAGGATATACATATATTTTCATATCATGAATATAAAACTAGAGTTTAGTCGACCATTAAAATAAATTTAATAAAGTGCTATTCATTACTTGCTCAAGAATGAAGTAAAAATAGAAATATTAAAAAAAATAGAAGCCAAAATGAAGAATCCTAAACATATCCTACATATGGACTCTTCCTGAAGTGATTCTCCCCTTATGCCTTAGCTCTCCACACTTTTTAACACTCATAAGTATAGTTTTTTCTCTCTGCAATGATGACTGATCACTCCACTATATATCACTCACTACCAGCTGATTCCTCTTTTACGAAAGAAATAAAAAATAAAACTATTTATATTAAAATAAAAATATACTTGGGCGCTGTAGTTCTTGACAAGGTCGTGCTACAATATTACAATTTGAACTAGTACTTCAATGCAAATAAATGTGCTCCACTATAGAGCTGGGATAATCTATAGTGACTATTAACTGATCCGACATGATACTTGATTGATTTAACATAGAGCTTCTTTTGTCTAACTGCTCCACTGTGGTATTGAAAAAGATGAGGACTAGTGTTAATTATGTTCATTAGTGTTGCAGTGCTTCCAAGGTTGGAACTTTGGTATTGAATTATTTATAATTTTTTTGAGACTCTAGTGTTTAAATATTCACTTATGGTGCTATGGTGCTGAGTAACACTTTCACGTTTACCTTTGTTCTTTTAGGGCACTAAATTAAATAAAATTTTCTTGAGGCTTCGGCACTTCAAAGTCTTGATCTAGCATCGAGATGTTAAAGATGCTTCAACATTGATAGCTTTGGCACTATGATGTTGGTTCTCAACTTTATAATTATTGCTCCTTTTCTAAGTCATCAATTAAAATACATCTTTACAAAAATTTAACACAATAAAAATAAAAATAATTTTTACTTAACACTACAATGCTAGTTTACTTTTCATTTTTTTAGCCTTTAATATTGGGGTGACACTAATCAAGCACCGTGGTGCTAGGAGAAATGCCAAGGCATTAGAACAAGCACCGAGGTGCCATAAAACACAACAACTATGCACTATAGGGGAAAATTTCATATTTCATCAATATGCATTCAAACTCCCGTACCCCATTATAGAACACATGCAAATATTTTTCATACATACAATCATTTCAAAACACATACAAAAGAGTTAAAAATGCATAGATTCAATCAATTACCTCTTTAAAATTGGGTTAAAATTGGTTGAATTGAATACTAAATTTGGTTGAATTTCTACCAAGTAACCGTTTTAGGGATCTTGTGATTCCAGTGCACATTAATCATCATAATTTATTTTCTCCTCAATTTCTTAAAATCGCATGCCAAAATCCTATCAAGATCTTTCTTATAGTGCAGATTTGGATGAACCTTCACATCATCTATAGATAATTTCTTTCCATAATCAAATGCCCACCAATCTTCTCAATCTCCTCAAAAGATCTAATGTCCCTTGAACTCAACTTACTAATTCTCCAAAATTTACTGACACCTTTTGTTGGGTTGAATTTGATATAAACAAAAGAACCAACTTGAAACTCAATAATTTTGTGCCTCTGATCATTATATTTCTTCTACCTATCATGTATAGATTTCAATCTTTCTCTGATTAGATGAATCTTTATTATAGTGTCATCTATAAAAGCTAACCCTTTTATATGCATATCATCCACTTTTATCAAAACTAGAGGAGTCTTGCACTTACTACTATTTAAAGCTTTATAAGGAGTCATACCTATGTTAGACTAATAATTATTGTTATAAGCAAATTCCATCAAGGGGATATAATCCTCCAAATTACCCCAAAATCTAAAAAAAAGAGTCTTACAAGATACTCTAATATCTGAATAATCCTCTCAGACTATCTGTTTGTTTATGGATGAAAACTCATACTGAAGTGCAACTTTATACTTAGTCCCTGCTAAATACCTCTCCCTAACTTAGAGGTAAATCAATCATCATGATTAGACAAAATCACCTTTGACACACCATATAATTTGATAATATCTCTAACATATATCTATACTAACTTGTCTATTAAATTAGTCTATTGGATCATAACGAAATACACACTTCATCAGCCAACTGAAAATAACCTAGATAACATCATGTCCCTATGTCGATCTTGAAAAAAACCATTACAGAATCCATCATCACTTCTTCCCATTTTTATTCCAGAAAGTATTAACTATAGAAGACTGACTGGTTGCTAATGAACTGCATTCACTAACTAATAGGTCTCATACTTTGAAATAAACTCTTTTATGTACCTCTTTAATCTAAGCTATCAAAATATATTTTCAAATCTCCATACATCTTGATTCTTATTAAATGAATATTATGGCCATAATAATGTGCTCATATAGAATCTCAGCTTAAAAAATCAATAAATAGAGCCTATAATATATCTTTACATGAAATGACACTAGAATCATATAGCAAAAGTTTAGGTCTCTAACTAGACTGAAACTGACCTCTCATTTTCATATACTATATATCTAACTTCAGAGCTACCTGAATTCCTTCTTGAAGAGTGTGAAGAATAAATATCTATGTGTTAAGTGTAAATTTTGTAATATTTTATTATGTTAAATATCAATAAAAAAGTTGATTTTATTACAACTTAGTTTTCATATTTATGTTTTCATATCATATGCATTTTTTATGATTCAAAAATATTATTATATTGATTACTATTTCTCCTAACATATATTGAAAATATTTCTTTTACTGTTTATATATACTAACATTTCAGGAAAATCATACTCCATATAGTTGAAGATATCTAGATAGATTAGACTAGGATTAATTTTATTTGAAGTCTATACTTTTAATAATTATCTTGAGTATGAGAGAGTGTCATTATAATTAGGTAACCATGCACACACATACTGGGGGAGTGTAAAAATTTGTAATTTTAAAAACTAATCATACTATATGATTTTGAATTGTACGGGATGATTTGGCTTGAGTGTTCCTCTAGAAAGTAGTTAATCAAACCATACTAGAAAAATTTTCTAAGTCTTATTCATATTGTATGAAGTTACCTTCGTATAAATTACATCTAGAGTATGAAATAAATACATACAAGTTCGTCCGATGAGCTCCTAATTTTTTCTAAATTGTTCATATTGTATGATAATAAGTTCATACAGATGACATCCAGAGTACCAAATAGTTGCATATCTTTTCATCCATACGAACATGTAAAATTTTTTAATTGATCATACTGTATGATCCTAGGATCGTACGATGACTTCTAGAATATGAAATGGATGCATCCATATTTATACCAAACAAAATATGGCTTGATTAAAATATATCGTACTGTATGATATTGGATTCATACAGTATGTTATCTAATGTATGAAATTAGTTTGTGTTTAATTGTACTGGACAAACCTGTTCAATTTTAAACTAATTATATTATATAATGTTAGTTCATACATAGGCCAATCAGAGTATGAAATTGGTTCATACTAGATCGTACGACAAAATTTTGAACTATTCGTACGTACGATCTTCGATCATGGATGGTTAAATTAAAAATTTTAGTTTTCTGGATGGTTTTTCATGCCTTTCATATATATAATTTTAAACCTGACTGTGAACAAATACTTCTTCATTTTTTCTTTGAGAGAAAGTGTGAGAGTGCTTTGGGAGAGTGTTTGAGAGTGTGATAAGAGATCTTACAAGTGGAATTTATAAAGGGTTTACAGGATTGCCCAATGGTGAAGATCTCTTTGTAAGTTTTATCAAATATCTTCCTCACTTCTTTGAAGTTGCTCGAGAGAAGATCTTTTGAGAAAATTTGGTCTCTGCTGACACCAATAGGGTATGAAAGGATGATAGTTCTCTGTCGACACCAGGAAGGTTTGAGAGGACAACAATTATTTGCCAACATCAAGAGGGTGTGAAAGGGTGACAATTCTCTATCGATACTTGGAGAGTGTGAAAGGATGACGATAATCTGTCATACTGGGGTTTGGTGGAAGAGAGGTGTTTTGTAAAGGCTTCTCTGCCTTATTGTGGGAATAAAAAGAGAGTCACTTTGGTAATAGTGCAATACCTAAAGAAGAAGTCTTCAGGGAGTGGACGTAGGTCTAATTGGACCAAACCACTATAAATTTATGTGTTTTTTATTTTACCGTATTTTTTTTTGTATGTTTTAATTTTTGTGGTTGAAAAATTTTCAGTTTGATTAAAAATTTCATTGTGCTAAAAAGATAAAATGGTTTTCTATAAAAAGTCTTAGAGATTTTTTAAAAATAACCAATTTATCCCCCCCTCCCCTCTTAGTTAGCATTAGGACAATTGCTTTAGGTTTAACAACCTATACAGACTTTCAAGTGGTATCAGAGCCTACTTTTGAAAATTAAAGTTTAGTCAACTTTTTAAAAATGATTATGACTACTTTTGGATATCATAACACACCTGAAGGGCATTCGATCACTAGACCTCCATTATTTGATAACATCCCTTTCGATTTTCAAAAAACACGTATGTATGCTTTTCTTCAATCGCTTGACTATCATAAGTGTATTTTAGTTCATGAAGGGTTTACTAGGCCAACTAGATTTGTAGATGGCATTAAAACTAAAACACCATTTGTTGACTGAACTGTAAAAGAAAAAGACTTAGCCCAATTAAATGCTAAATGTTTGAACATATTTTTCTATGCATTTAAATCTGAAAATTATATATGTGTCTCTACCTATAAAAGTGAAAAAGAAAATTGGGATAGACTTTATATCACATATGAAGGAACTAATGAAGTGAAACAATCTAGATTAAACATTTTGCTACATGATTATGAACTATTTTGCATGGAATCAAATGAATCAATCTCTGATATGTATACATATTTCACACAAATAATCATCTGATTGTATGCTTTAGGTAGGGAACTAATAAATGCTGAGAAAGAAAATAAGATTCTTCATTATTTACCTACTATTTAGGATGTAAAAATCACTGCTATAACATAGTCGAAAGACTTAAATATTTATTATATTGATAATCTTCTTAGATCACTAATTGCTTATGAGCATGGAGTGACTCAAAGTTAGATTGATACAGGTGAGAAGTGAAAGGAGAAGAATATAATATTGAAAGTGGATAACTAAGAGAGTGATCAGTCTCAGCCTAAGGATGAAAATGATATTGCCTTGATAACAAGGCAATTCAAAAGTTTTCTAAAGAGGAAGCAAAGGTGATGTTAGTAGTGGAATAAATATAAGTTCCATAAAAATGCTCAGGCTTCTAATAATATTATTTGCTATGAATACAGGAAGCTTGGACACATCAAATCTAAATGTATGAATCTTAAAGTCAATATTAGCAAGGAGAAGGTTGATGAGAAAACAAATGTGAGGAAGGGAAAGAGGAGATTACATAAAGCATTTTGGGCAAACTTTGCTTCATATTCCTCATAAAGAGAAGTAGAGGTGACGTCACAAATTTGTTTTTGATGTCTAATAAGCTTGATCAATCAGTTTAAGAAGAGAAATATTATCATACACGACCTCATGAGAGCATTTGGTACCTGTGCAGTGGATGTTTGAAACATATGACTAGAGACACTACACATTTTATATCTCTGGAAGCCATGAATGGAAGCAAGGTTATACTGAGAGATAATACCACTATAAAAGTGGTTGGCAAATGTATGATTGAAATCTTAAATATTTTTTTCATTGATAAACTTTTACTTGTAAAAGGCTTAAAGTATAATCTGTTGGGTATTAGTCAGCTATGTGATAAGAGTTAAAGTATAATTTTTTTCTCACTAGTTATATATTAAGCCAAAATAGAATTTATGTATTGCATGGAAAAAGGGTAAGTAATGTGTATGTTCTTGATTTGAATTATATTAAATCTCCTAATGATTTTTGTCTCAAAATAATTAGTAATGAATCATTGCTATGACATAAGAGACTTTGTTACGCTAGCATAAAAAATCTTAGAAAAATTACCCAAAAAGAACTTTTTAGAGGAATACCAAAACTAGACTTTATTAAAGATCACTTGTGTGATGCATTTCAACTAGGAAAATAGTTAAAGTCATTTATTCCTTCCATTAAGGATATTAGAACTAGCAAACTATTAAAAATCTTTCACATATATCTTTTTGGACCGATTAGCACTATAAGTATAGGAGGTAAAGTGTTTAGATTTATGATTGCTGATGATTTTACAAAATTCACTTGGGTTAAATTTTTATTTCATAAGAGTGAATCATTTGAAGAATTTATAAATTTTTGCACTTGGATTCAAAGAAAACTAGAGTGCGAGATTTTATCAATTCAAAATAATTATGGAGAAGAATTTGAGTATAAAATTTTTGAAGCTTTTTGTAAAGAGAAACGAATTGATCATAATTTTCAGCACCTATAACCCCTAAATAGAATGGGGTAGTAGAAAGAAAGAACATAACTTTAATTGAAGCTGCTAGAGCCATATTGGTAGAATATTCACTTCTAACATATTTTTGGGCTGAAGCGATTAGTACAGCTTGTTATGTTCTGAATAGGGTGAACATTAGATAAAGTTTAAATAAAATACCTTATGAACTTCTTAAGGGAAGAACACTAAATTTTTCATATTTGCATGTTTTTGGATGTAAGGGGTTCATTCATAATAATGAAAAAACTCCTTTAGGAAAATTTAATCCTAAATTTGATGAAGGAATTTTTCTTGGATACTTTAGTATTGAAAAATCTTATAAAATTTTTAACAAGAGGACTTTGATAGTTGAGGAGACCACACATATTGTGTTTGGTGAATTTGATATTTTGGAAGAGCCAAGATTAGAAGAGGATCCTGTTGAAAAGAACTCCCAAGAAATTGAAAATATAAATTTGGAAGCAAATGTTGAAAAATAAAATCATTTGCCTATAGAATGGAAATTTTCTAAAAATTATCCTAAATAATTAATTTTAGGTGAACCTAGTAAGGGTGTTAGGATTAGGTATGGACTTAGCAAAGAGGTGAACCATTCTAGATTTATATTGATGATTGAACCCATAAATATAAATCAAGCATTTTCGAATGAATTAGATATTGGCCATGTAATAGGAGTTGAATTAATTTGTAAGAAATGATGTCTGGGAATTAATTGAAAGGGATATGGATCATAGTGTTGTTAGAACTAAGTGGGTGTTAAAAATAAATTGAATGATTCAGGAGTTGTGATTAGAAATAAGGCAAGATTGGTGGCTAAGGGGTATAATTAAATATAAGGGATTGATTTTAAAGAGATTTTTTCCCTTATAATCAGACTTGAAGTAATTAAGGTTTTATTAGTCTTTTCCTATTTTAAAGGTTTTAAATTGTATCAAATGAATTTTAAGAGTATCTTTTTGAATGGGGTGATACATGAGGATATTTATGTTGAGCAACCTTTATGGTTTGAAAATTCAAAATTCTCTAATTATGTGTTTAAATTAAAAAGGCTTTGTATGGACTGAAACAAACATTTAGGGCTTAGTATGAGAGGTTAAGAACTTTCATATTAGAGATATCATTTGTAAAAGAAAGTGTGGACACCACTCTCTTTTTGAAGAATATAGGAGATGAGATACTCTACAAATGAAAATTTTTGTGATGATGTTTTAAAAATAATGAGTAATCAATTTGAGATGAGTTTAATGGGAGATCTGAGTTATTTTCTTAGTTTTAGCATAAAACAAAATGATGATAGAACTTTTCTCAGTCAATCGAAGTATATTAAGGATATCCTCAAGAAATATAAAATGGATAATAATAAACTAGTTTCTAGACCAATGAATTCTTCAGTTCAATTGGATAAGAACCCTAGGGGAAAATCTATTGGTTAAAAGAAATTTAGAGGTATAATTAGATCATTGCTTAACTTGACTACTAGCAGACCATATATAATATTCAATATTTATTTGTGTGCTA
The DNA here is from genome assembly GCF_001605985.2 of Dendrobium catenatum. Classification (NCBI taxonomy): domain Eukaryota; kingdom Viridiplantae; phylum Streptophyta; class Magnoliopsida; order Asparagales; family Orchidaceae; genus Dendrobium; species Dendrobium catenatum. The sequence continues at coordinate 20,955,677 of NW_021319083.1, read as the reverse complement.
GATTTCTATCTGATCCAAAAGAATCATATTTGACAGTAGTAAAAAAATTTTGAGATATCTTTTAGGAACTCAAAACTTTGGGATTTGATATCCTAAGCATAGCTCTTTGTTTAAATTTATTGGCTATTCTAATTCAAATTTTGTAGGATGTAGGGTTAATCAGAAAATTACATTTAGAACTTGCCAATTCATAGAAAATTCTTTTATTTCTTGGTCCAGTAGGAAACAGAATTTAGTAGCCCTATCTACTACTAAAGTATAATATATTGCCTTAGGTAATTATGTGGCACAAGTTCTTTGGTTGAAACAACAATTAATTGATTTAAGAATTTCAATTAGCATAATTTTGATTTTTGTGTGATAATACTAGTGCCATATGCATTTCAAAGAATCATATTCAATATTCTAGAACCAAGCATATAGACATAAGACATTACTTCATTAGAGATCATATAGCTAAGGGAGAGGTTGAGTTGAATCATGTCACTATAAAAAATCAACTTGCAGATATTTTCACAAAACTACTGGCCTTTGACACTTTTAGCACCTTAAGAACTAGGTCAGGGGTGATTGATCTTAATTCTTAAATTGAAAATTCTATAAACTTGATGTGTTGTAAATATGTGTTTGTTTATTTTATTTTTAATTATTTGTTTTCTTCCTTTTTCTGTGTTTAGTTTTATGTTTTGTTTTGTTTTGTTTTTTTATTTTATTTTTTACTCTGAAGCTTGTCATTTGATGTAAGTTGACCAGTTTTTTATAAGATTTTTGTGATTACATGTATTATTTTCATACCGTATAAAATTTTTTCATCATGTAGGAATTCTATAGCTTATGCATGATAGGTTTACGAGTTGAGCATGTGAAACCTAATTTTTCATAGGGTTCATACTATATAATGACATCATCATAATGTACAATATGTATAATTTTGTTTGTACACATGGGGATGGTTTACCAGTTGGAGTTAGTTGTTAGTTACTGATCATACGCATAAAATTATATTTTGTTTGTCGATCCAGTTGTCAGTTTCTATGGGGGACAAATCAAACCATCTTTAAAATGATTTTTAATATTTTGATCATCCCGGATGAATACCTATTCATCTGTACGATTGTATGGTCAAAAAGACTATATGAAAAGATGCCTCAGAAATGACATTTATGAAAAGCCATTTCATTTTTGGCCATTTTCGTTCGTACATATGAAAATATTTTTGTCCCATATGATTTTAAAATTATACATATGATCCAAGTTTTGTACTGTATGATAGGTCATTTTCCATTAAATATAAGAGTCTTTGAACTCTTTTTCATTCACTTTCATATCCATTTAAAAATCCTCTAGAGTCATCATCTTAGGAAAGGCAAGTTCTAATAATTTTCACATTTCTCTAAGGGATCTTAATCTAGAAGTGGTAGGGATGATTAAAAGTTTGTCAGAGATGTTAAGCCCTTATGAAGTAGTCCCGAGGCTAACTAAGAAGGGGGTGGGGGTGAATTGGATATTTAAAAATTCTTAAACTAAAAGAAATATCTTTTTATATCTTATAGTTGAAACAAAATAAATCAATAAAAAAAATTTAATCATATATTTCACCCAAGTAGTTAATTGTAATAAAAATAAAATACTGAAATAATAAATGAAAGAACACATCAGATTTATAGTGGTTTGGTCCAACTTGACCTACATCCACTCCTCGGAGGCACCCTCCGAGTATTACACTAAACCTTTAGTGACTCTCCTTTAGCCGCCATAGCTAGGCAGAGAAGCCCTTACAAAATCACTTCCACCTTCCTCGGTGTGGCGGAGTAGCCAGGTTCTTTGACACCAAAGAGATCTTCTTCTTTCCAAAACTTCCCTCAAGATGAACCTTAAATCTGATGGTACTAAGGTGAAAGCTTGTCGGAGAAACTATGTTAATCCCCTCCACACTCCCTTGAAAACCCCTCAAAGGATCTTCTCCATCTCTCAAACGCCACTCTTTCTTCTCTCCCTTTCAAGTTCTCTCTTCAAATTTTCTCTAGAAGAACGAAGTTTCGATGGCTACCAAAGACACTTACCAAGTGCCCTGACAAAGCTTAAATAAAAGGCTTTGAAAAATCCTAAAAATTAATCTTGGCGACAAAAATTGTCAAGGATGATCGCAGGATCGTCCCGTATGTTGTGCTTAAAAGTAGGGCTTAAAAAAGCCTAAAAACTCAATTTTGGCACCAAATATCATCCAGGACGATCGTAGGATTATCCTGTATGATGTACTTAAAAAGAGGGCTTAAAGAAACTCTAAAAACTCAATTCCGGCACCAAATATTGTCTAGTACAATTGCACATCGTCCAAGACGATGTGCATAATTTGACCTGATAGTCCAGGATGATCACCTGGACGATCATCTGGACGATATGATCAAATTTGTACTGATCGTCCATGACAATATTATGGATCATCCTTGATGATTAGAAGAAAAATTATGATATTTCATCTTGGATGATTTAATTTGAAAAATAAAGTATTTCGATAAACATCTTCTGATACGATATACTGATCGTCTATGATGATCTGATTGAACAATGTAACCATAATTAGTCCCCTAATCACATGATCAATTTAGGCATGATTTATATTGATCATCCAAGATGATCAAGATCATCAGGACGATTAGAACATAAATTAAATCTTAAAACCTTGCTAAATTACCATTGGTGTCTATTTTCAAAAATCATAAAGGATCATCCTGGATGATCCAAAATCGTCCAGTAAGCTTAGTTCAAAACTTGAACTTCTAGTTTTGACTAGATCTCACTGTCTTGAGTATCTGTGTGCATAGTTACCAAGCAAGCATACTCCCTTATAGGACTGGACTCAAGAAATCAAAATTACATCAATGAATATTACAGACCCTTTACAGCATATCCTTATTCAACCCAATCTTGAGCTCTGATTTTTTATTTGATGTTGCATGATATTTCTGAAATATAGTATACACACAAACAAATATAGAATGAAAAATACTATGAGATATAAAGATGTTTGTTATCATAAAAAACATAAAACTCATGAGCTCGAGTTGTAAAAAAAATAACTTTCTATCTATGGAGAATGAGGATACATACTTTAGGCATTATAATACTAAAATCACCACTTCTCAACTTCTGATTTGGGGTGATATTCACCTTTCTTTCATGCCCTTATTTGCCTCAACTCAACTTTCTTTCATCCTAACTGTCATATATGCCTATCACAAAGAGAATTTTCAATTATTTTTGGCAAACATGAGAGTAAACCAAGACCATTCTAGGTTACTTCCTATGTTCAGAAACAACGTGTAGAAATTACAAAGGAAGATTTAGGCATTCTCCACTTGAGAAACCAAGAGATTAGAGCACATACACTAACCTCAAGAGCTTACTCTGATTGGTCTGAAATTAATCAAACTCTTAGAGGTGTCTCCCAACTGAGTCATTTGGTTCATGTTTGCTCTTTGAATCAAATTGCCCAGATCATCCAGCATGTTTTGAGAACATCAATTATTCCTAAAGCTGGTGATCACATTAATATGACACCACTTTTGTCTCTTATGGACCCATGGGTCACCCCATGGGTTTGAATGAGTTTGGACAAATCTTGGTCAAAGAACTTGAAGGGGTGGGACTGTATGGGAGGTTTTGTCAAACTTGGTTGACTTGGTCAACCAAGTTGACCTAGGGTCAACAATTGGGTCTATTGAGTTCAAATTGATCAAATAAACACAATGGAAGAGGTCCCAAGCCAAAAGGAGGTCATTTGGTTGGAAAAGAGTATTTAAACCCTTAAGGGCCATATCGGTTAACTATTAGGGACTTGGTCAACCATGTCAAACCAAGGTGTGGGTTTAGGTATAATGTATTCCTAATAACATTTAGGATTCATTGAGATAGATTCTGAAGATTGATATGGAAAGGCCATGTTGGGTTTTGGTGACAATATCAAAATTCCCTTTAAAGGGCATTTTGGTCATTTTGACCCCTGGACAACCCTTGGTCAAATTTAGTCCAGGAAAGTGTGTGCTACTGGTTAGAAGATCTTCATGAAGGCTATGGGTATGGTCAAGGAGTTTGGGGAAGGTCCTATAGTCAATTTCCACAAGTTATAAACTAAAGGTTTTACATAGTTGAACTAAATGCTTCAAAAAGATGAACTCAATGACACCAAATTCATTCCAAATGTGACATGCTTATAGTCAAATCGAGCATCTCGTCAAGACAAATCCAATGAGCTAAAGATCCAAAAATTGTGAAATCATTAAGATATTGAACTACTTGATAAACAGTCCATAATCAAGGGAGTCAATATCGGTCTTCCATTCAGAACACTCCTAGTATGCCCTAGTTCTTCTCCCTATTTATTGGCCATACCACTTCCAAAAAATCATAAATAGATATCTTATTCTTCATTGAAAGCAACCTAAACAAAGAAGAGAAGGGAGAGGAGGAGGAAAAAGAAACCATAATTCTCTTACCGTGAGACTCTTCCTCAACCACCGCTCGGCCGCCGACTATTATCAGACAATCATCAGACTTCTTCCCAACCACCGACTGATACCACACTTCTGTTGGACCACCAGCTGTCGCCAGACTTCTACCTGACCACCAACTGATGCCAGATTTTTGCCCGGCCACCGAACGTAGTTGAATTTCAGTCCGATCTCCATTCGTTAGTAGATTTCAACCCGATAGCTGACTATTGCAATTTGATCGTTCTCAATTTCAAGGATGAACCAATTATTTATAATTTATTCAAACACTAGTGAAATTATATCAACTTGGTGTGTCCCCATGGTATTTCCCTTCAGGATTTTCCATGTAAAAAAAATGATACTTTTTCTCTGTTTATGTGCTGGAAACTCGTGCAACGCCAAAACAAAAAGTTTTTCATATTTTATCACCATAAATATTCTAGCACGCAATAATTTTTGCGGGCTATAATATACGCGACGATAGAGTTTAATCATTCTTCTTAGCGTTATATGGATATCCAGCTCACACACAAAGAACACAAGATATTTTTATGTGGAAAACCCTTGAAAGGGGAAAAATCACGGGGCCTAGCCCAGTTGAAAAGATTTCACTAGAACTTGAGTTATTTTTAATGGGCTGACTTGTCTCTGAGGATAATCAGATTACAAGTAGCAATTGTATAATAGAAATCTAGGTGTCGGGTAATGGTCTGGCAGGACATCGGGCCTTAGATGATGATTCCGTAGAACTCTGAGCCTTAGATAATGATCAGGAAGAACTCCAGGCCTTAGATGATGGTCTTGAAGAACTCCAGACTTTTGGTGAAGGTCTGGTAGAGCGTAGGATGTTTGGCGAAGGCGAGGACCTCAGGTGGTGGTCTGGTGAAGCACAGGACGTCAGTTGGTGGTCCGGTGGAGCACAGGCCGTCAGGTGATGGTCCGGTGGAGCAACAAAGTTAGGCAGTGGTCCAGTGGAGTACAGGGTGTCAGGCGATAGTCTGATAGAGCGACAATGTTAGGTGGTAGTCCGATGGAGCACAGGGCATCAGGTGGTGGTCCAACAGAGCGATGGCGTTAGAAGGTGGTCTGGTGGAGCACAGGGCGTCAGGTGGTGGTCCGGTGGAGCCACGACATTAGGTAGTGGTTTAGTGGAGCACAGGGCATGAAGTGGTGGTCCGACGGAACTCCGATGGTAGTTCGACGTTCCGGCGAAACTCCGGTGGTGGTCGAGGAGGCTAGGAAGCAAGAGCGATCTCCGATCCCTCTCTTTTTTCCTTAGGCTTAGGGGTCCCTTTTCAAGAGGAGAGGGGGCTCTATTTATAGATTTTGGGAATGGCATGGCCCGTAAATAGGTGGAGGATCAAGGGTTAGTTGGGAGTGGTTGGATGGACGTCCAATCTTGAATCCCTTGATCATGAACCGTTCGATGGATTTTTGAATGTCTTAGTGATGTCAGAATTCAGGGATCTTGGGCTCGTTGGATTTGTCTCGTCAAGCCACTCAATTCAACTATAAGTTTGTTATGTTTAGAATCCATTTGGTAATCCAAATTGTGGTTTGAACCTTCCAACAGTGCTTCGGGTCCTTGATTTGGACCCATTTGGGCTCGGATTGGGTCAATTTTGGTGTCGTTGGGTTCGTATTTTTGAGACGCTCAGTTTGACTATAAGTTTACTAAAATCGGAGTTCAGATGCTCCTGATTTTGTTTTCAGAAGTTTCCAACTTGGTTTTGCTTTGAGATTAGTGCCCGATCAAGATAATTTTTGTACGATGTATCAGTTACCCCCCCTATTTTCGGACGTCGAAGCTCCAGGAGTCTAAAAATATGCATTGTAGCTGATGGGAATTTTCTAGCGTGACTTGAAACTCGAATGAAGTCCGATTGTTGGTGTAGAGATCTCGAAACACTTTAAAAGTGTCAAAATTAAGTCCGAAATGTCAAAAAATGGTCGCGGTGAGCCAAAAAATGTCCGATTTTGACCTTTTCTGGCCTAAAATCGGACACAAAAAAGGGCTGTGGCAGATTAGCCGTCGGTCTCACTAGAGGCCTTCTCTACCCCTTGGATAGTTGGTATCCATTGTCTAATAGCAGGGTCCCTCTTTGCGAGAAAGAGTTTTCTTCCTCTCCCTTCGATGCATTTTCTATACGGGAGGTTTTCCCTCACCCTTGGTCAATTGGTATCCATTGTCCAACAGCAGGGCCCCTCCCTATACTGGAGTAATGTAGGGCGGCCACTTTCCTTCGAGAGATTCTACGGTCAGGGGAAATCCTGTCGTTCCACTAGACGACGGGCGGAGGCCTAACAAAGGAGCGAGGGCAGATGATCTGGCTTCCACCATTACCAGTGATTCTCTGACTATTTTTCACAAGAAATTTTACTTCCCAAATTATGTGGTGATGGAGGTTCCTAAGAGGTATGATCGGGCTGGCGCTCCTACTTCCGGGTACTTGACCATCTGCAAGACACATTTACGATCAGGGCTGCGCTTTCCACCTCCTGCTGAGATGATCGAGATTCTGATGCTTGTGGGGTGTCTCTATCCCAATTTACGTATAGAGGAATGTTAGTGGTGATAGGGTTGATAGCACTTTTCAGAGATCGAGGGGCCGTTCTGACACCTAAGCATTTTTCCCGAATGGGCCAATTTACCAGCGACGCACATGGACGTATTACTTTCAGATCCAAATGGTTGGACATGCGTACCCAGGATCTGACAAAGAGTTGGTCCAGTGCATTGTTGTTCGTGAACAATGATTCAAGCCTGACAGAGAATTGTGGGAGGTTGAGGGACCTACCTGTCCCTTTGCATGTCAGAGAGGAAGATATAAAGAGGATTCTCAAGGTCCTGACGTCGAGCATCTTTTATATGAGGTTCGTTATTTGAATAGATACATAGAAAAGAAGTTCCTGTTCAGGGTTGGGTTGTCAGTCCACGCCGGGATATAAAATGCAAGGATGCTAAAACCGACTTCCAAGATCCCCGAAGTTCCTATCGCAGTTCCAAAGGCGGCCACTAAGAGGCAGGCAAGAGGTGAAGATCCCCAAGCTTCGATGAAGAAGAAAAAGTTGGAGGATGCGACAAGCAAGGCTGCACCTGTCTCTTCTCCTACCAAGATTTGTATTCCTGAGGATGTTTTGAGTCATCAGTGCATTGGGCGTCGCGAAGCTAATGACTTGGTATGCAACCTTCCCTTTATAATTATTCTTCCATTTTCCTTTAGGACAATTTCTAATGTATTTTTCTTTCTTATCTCAGTTGTCACGACATACGGAGCTTGAGGTCGAACTTACTGAGGCTTTGAATCATTGGAACGACGAATTTGTGAAGGTCAAGTACCTTCACGAGGAGTTCAAGCAGAAATATGATCTGAAGGCCAAAGAGGTGAAGGTGTTGGAGGAAGAATTGTGCGGGTGCAGGACTGAGTTGGCGAATATGGTGCACTCCGCTTCTCTCCAAAATCATCAAATAGATCCGCTTCAGATCGACCTAGTGGAGGCATAGTCGACGATCACCCAGCACTCGAAAGATCAAAAATCCTCTACAGAGAAGATAACAGTACTTGAAGCTGAGAATAAGAGGTCTCAGACTCTTATTGCTGAGAAGGAGGCTGTTCTGTCCTGCCTTAAATCATTGAGAGTTATCAAAGATTTCAAGAATTCTATAGCCTTCAAGATCATCATCTAGGATCACATTTAGGAGGCCCGTGATTACATTTATGAAGTAGAGGTGAAGGCCTTAGAGAAGTAGTGCATTAAAGAAAGATTCATTCGAGGCTTCTTGAAGGGGGTTCGTCTGGTGCAGTGGAAGACTGGAGTTGAAGTTGAGAGGCTGACACCTAGCCAGGCCTCAGATGACTTTCCCCCAGACTCTGATGGAGATGATATAGGGAGCGAGTTGTAGAAGGCCTTTGCCTTGGAGGCTGATGATGAGATAGTAGAGATAGATTAGATATTTATCAACTGTACTACTTTATCTTTCTTAGTGCCTTTTTTTTATTTTCATTTGTATTAGGTGTTTGTGTTGACATGCGATGTCTTCTTTGATTTAGTTGTATATTGATGATGTATTTATTAGTGAAAATTGTTTCAATGTTTTTATTTCAGCTTGAGCTAAATTTTTCTCTATGCTCTTTTAAGGTACTTGACCTGTCTGAGGCTTTTGATAAATGCGCTCCAACTTATGTGGAAGATGTTAAAAGAATATTTTAAGAATATAAGACCTATCTGAGGTTGTTTTTTCAGAGCCTTGCTCGATGACATTAACTAGTGTGGAATAGGTCGAGGGAATCCACCAAGGATATAGGACCTATCCAAGGTTATATGTCAAAGCTCTGCTCGATGACGTTAACCTGTGTGGAAGAGGTCGAGAGAATCCACCAAGGATGTAAGACCTATTCGAGGTTGTATGTCAGAGCTCTGCCCGACAACGTTAACTTGTGTGGAAGAGGTCAAGAGAATCCACCAAGGATGTAAGACCTATCCAAGGTTATATGTTAGAGCTCTGCTCGATGACATTAAGCTGTGTGGAAGAGGTCGAGAGAATCCATCAAGGATGTAAGACTTATCCGAGGTTGTATGTCAGAGCTTTGCTAGATGATGTTAACCTAAGTGGAAGAGGTTGAGAGAATCCACCAAGGATGTAAGATCTATCTGAGGTTGAATGTCAGATATCTGCTCGATGATGTTAACCTGTATGGAAGAGGTCGGATCGGACCTCCCTAGGACTCATCACCTTGTGATTGAGATGCAATAAGGATTGCATACTTCTCAAATCAAGGGTTTTGGGATTGAAGCTGAGAGCGTGCGTGAACATAATTTTACTTGAAGAAGACAATAATTTAACTCAACAAAGGAATATAATTTTACTATATCAAACAAAGACATACCTCCCTAAGATGATTTAGGATTAAAGAATTTACAAACACCATAAACAAGAATCAATTGACGCCCACTACTGAAGATAGAAAACACACAATACTGAAGACATAATATTTAAAACAAGTAGTACTATTATGCTCTACTGATAATACTTACGGAGATTGTCAACATTCCAGGTCTGAGGGATCATCTTTCCTTCAGCATCCTTCAATTTGAAAGTACCAGTCTTTACCATAGCTGCTACCAAGTATGGACCCTCCCAGAGGCGGGAGAGTTTATTACGTTGAGGGCCTTTTTCTGCTACCTCGATGCTGCGTAGAATAAGATCTCCAATCGATATACACCATGGTTTCATTCTTTGGTTATAGTGTCGAGCAACTCTCTGGTGGTAGGCAGCAACCTTAAGCATCGCCTCATCTCTTGCTTCTAGAAGGAGGTCTAGGTTGTGCCTGAGCTTTTGTCATTGGTGTTGAAGTCAAAAGTTTGAATTCTATGACTTGGGACTCCAATGTCGACGGGAATGATAGCCTCCGTGCCAATGCAAAGGTTTTATGGGGTTTCTTCTGTTGGAGTTCTTTCCGTGGTACGATAGGCCCAATGGACATTTAGGAGCTCGTCAGTCCATTGTCCCCCAGTCTTATCCAGCCGTGTTTTTAATCCCCTTAGAATAGTTCGATTAGTGACCTTCGTTTGTCCGTTAGTCTGAGGATGGGGCACAGACGTGTGCACTAGTTGAATATGGAGATCATTAACAAATGAGGTGAAGACCCTTTCGGTAATTGTGTTTCGTTATTGGTGATAACTTTCGCTGGAATGCCAAAATGACATATTATGTTCTTCCATAGGAACTATTTGGCATTTGCTTCAGTGATCTTTGTCAGGGGTTCTGCTTCTACCCACTTTATAAAATAGTCCACAACCAAGATGATGAACTTTCATTGTCCTGTGGCTATAGGAAAGGGTCTTACTATGTCAATCCTCATTGGGCGAAAGGCTAGGAACTCTGTAATATTGAGATCTCTATGGCAGGTAGATGGGTGAGGTTGGCATGTAACTAGCAACTGTTATATTTTTGCATGAGCTCTAGCTCGTCCTACTTCATTGTTGGCCAGTAAAATCCCTGTCTCAAGGCTTTTTGTGCTAACGCCCTTCCACCCAGGTGTTCTCCACAAATGCCTAAATGTACTTCTCTGAGTTCATAATTTGCCTCTGAAGGAGGAAGACACTTGAGATAGGATTCCGAGAAGGCTCGTTTGTATAATTCTCCATTGACAATAGTAATGTTTGATGTCTGCCTCCGAAGTCGTGTTGCTACCGTCGGGTCTTCAGGAAGAACACCTACTTGTAAAAAAGCCAGAATGGGATCGATCTAGGATGTCTCCTTTGACTCATCGATCGATTGTATGATCCATGGGCCTGGAATACTTGGGAAGTGAATCTCTTCGATATGCTTTCTTTTGAAAGTGTCACCGATTGTGGAGGTAGCTAGCTTGGAGAGGGCATCTGCTCGTGCGTTTTTCTCTCGTAGAACATGGATGATTTCATATTTGTTTATACTGGCTAAGAACAGCTTTACTTCATCGCAATATAGGGCCAGATGAGGGTTGTGGATGTCAAACTTTCCCTCCACCTGTGAAGCGATTAATTATGAATCAGTGTAGATCACGAGGCTTTGTACTTCACAGTCGATTGCCAGCCTCAACCCGACAACAAGAGCTTCGTATTTTGCTATGTTGTTTGTCGCAGGGAACTTGAATCAGAGTCTGTATTCAAGAGAAACTTCACGTGGAGAGATCAGCAGAACTCCTGCCCCGATGCCAAAAACTCCAGAGGCTCCATAAACGTATAACGTCTAGCCCTGGGGAGAGGGAAAAGCATTAGGTTGATTATCAGATATTAAGATGGTGTATTCTACCATAAAATCTGCAAGTGCTTGAGATTTGATATCAGGTCTAGGCAGATAGTGAATGTCGAACTCTCCCAGTTCTACATACCACTTGATAAGTCTGTCAAAGGCTTCTTTCTTTTGCAGAATGTTTCTTAATGGCAAATTCATGTAGACTCCGATTGTATGAGCTTGAAAATAAGGGCGCAGTTTTCTAGCTGAGTATACTAATGCCAAAGCTATCTTATCTGTTGGGGGATAACGTCTTTCTATTTTGGATAAGATCTTACTAACATAATATATAGGATGTTGTATAGCATTATCCTTTCATATCATGACTGAACTGATTCCTGGGTGGAAATAACCAAGTACAAGTATAATCTTTCTCCCAGAACTAGTTTTGAGAGTAGCGAAGGCGAGGCTAGATAGGTTCTGAGCTGCTCGAAGGCCTCCTGACATTCATCAGTCCATTAAAATCCTGAGCTACGGGCACCTCTAAAGATTTTGAAGAAGGGTAGATATCTATCTCTTGAATGAGCTAAGAAGCGAGAGAGTGCTGCAATCCTTCCATTTAATCTCTGGACTTCTTTGATGTTTCTGGGAGGCACCATATCCTTTAGAGCCTTGATCTTCTCAGGATTGGCCTCAATCCCTCGGTGGGTAACCATAAAACCCAAAAATTTTCTTCAGGCCAATCCAAATGCCCATTTGGAGGGGTTGAGGCGTATGTTGTAATATCGAAGGAGGCAGAAACATTGCTCCAAATCATAAATATGCTGAGATTTTTCAAGACTTTTTACTAGCATATCGTCTACATAAACCTCCATTGTATGCTCTATAAGGTCTATAAACACCTTATTCATGAGGTGCTGATATGTGGCTCCTGCATTCTTCAATCTGAAGGGCATAACCTGGTAGTAGTATAGTCCTCTGTCTGTTTGAAAAGCGGTTGCCTCCTCGTCTACGAGATTCATTCTTATTTGATTGTAGCATGAGTAGGCATCCATGAAGCTCAGCATTTGATGTCCAGACAAGGCATCAACAAGTTGGTCGATACAAGGGAGCTAAAAGCAGTCTTTTGGACAAGCTTTATTGATGTTTGTGTAATCTACACACATCCTCCAAGCTCCATTAGTCTTCTTTACCATCACTACATTTGCCAGCCAGGTGGGATAGTGCATTTCTTGTATGAATCCAGCCTCTAAAAGCTTGTCGACTTCTTTCTCGATGGCTTGCGTTCCGGTGCAAAACTTCGCTTTTTCTGAATAACCGGCTTGCACGTGTATTTGCATTGAGGGAGTGTATACTTACTTTAGAGCTGATTCCGGGTATATCTGTAGGACTCCAAGCAAAGATGTCTTGATTTCTTCGTAAGAATTCTACATATTTTGTCTTCTCTTCCTCCAAGAGTAATGATTTGATCTGTATTATCCTTAAAGGATGTTCATCGGATAGGGGGATACAAGCATGATCTTCAACAGGGGAGCCCTTTTGAAGAATGTCCTCATTTTTCATATCAAAGTATTCAATGCTTAAGGTAATTGATGGGCGTGGTTGAGCTTGTCGAAGATAGCAGGATTGTGCCTCTTGTTGATCCCCTCGTACTATGCCAGTCCCTGATGGGGTGAGAAATTTTAGTTTGAAATGTGGGATCGAAGCAATGATCCCAAAGATTGATTGTAATGGCCTTCCAAAGATGGCATTATATGCTGACTCTGACTTGACGATAATAAACTGGATGGAGTGTGTGGCTTGTCGGGGGAATTCTCCTAGCATAACGGGAAGGCTTATCATACCTTCTACTCATATAGGCCGATTATCAAATCCATATAGTGGACCTGCAGCGGGTTAGAGCTTTTCTCAAGTGAGGCCCATGCTGAGAAATGTGGAGTAGAATAGAACATCTACAAAACTCCCATTATCGATCAAGATTCTTTTGACTTTATAGCATGGGTCAACGATCCCTGCACTTATTACGACTGGGTCTTTATTCCTTATAAGTCAAAATCATCAAAGGCAATTGAATGATTAGCACGACACTTCTTTGGTGTTGGTTCTTTGCTGACCGCAATCAGGACTTAACTCGGCATCATAAGCCCCCCGGCAATAGTTTCAATTTCACCAACCATTTGTTGATTGTTAGTCGACTGTCTTTGTTGTTGATTCTGCCCCCAGTCGGAGCATCCTCATCTCACCTTGGTAGATTCTTGATGAATTGTCGGAGATATCCTTGTCAGATCAGTCTCTCGATTTCTTCCTTGAGCTGCCTGCATGCTTTGATAGTATGCCCATGGTTCCGGTGGAAGTGGCAATATTGCTCCTAGTTTTTGATGTTGGGCTTCAAAGGATATGGCCACTTTACGCTCTCTTGGTCTCGGATGGCCATCAACACATTTTCTCGGGATACATTAAGCGGTGTGTATTCCTTCTCTTGGCAAGACTCTTGTCGCGGTCGTGAGGGTCGAGGGGGAAGATTATAGTTCCCTTGCTTCTTCCGCTGTGAGGACGGATTCTCCATTCCTGGTGTACTTTTGCGCTTCCTAGTTGTTTGTTCAAACTGCTTCCTGTGAGTATTAATAGCTTCATCAGCAGAGTTTTGAGCTTCTACACGATGGATCAGGTTTGCATATGAATGGACTGTATCTCGCATGAGCGATGAGTAGAAGGGGCCAGGATAAAGCCCTCCGAGGAATACGCCTCTAAGTAACTCAGGGTCTACTTCTGGAATTTGCCAGAGCTCAGTAGAAAATCTTTGAAAGTACTCCTTGAGGGACTCATTTTCATTCTGGCGAATTCCTGCGAGGTGGGAAGAGTCTTTGACTATCCTTCGATTGGCAACAAATTATTCGACAGATACTTTGGCTAATTTGATGAACATCAGAATAAATCTGGCGGGGAGTGAATAGAACCATGTTCGTGCTTAACCTTTGAGGGTAGCTGGGAAGACTTGACATAAGAGCGCGTCAGAGGCTTATTGGATGTGCATTATGGTCCTATAATGATCGATATGTTTGTACGGGTCAGATGTCCCATCGTATGAATCGATGTTCGGTAGTTTGAAATTTGCTGGAATGGGGTGTTGAAGGTGGCTTCGGTCAAGGGAGATGACTCCTGAAAATCTCTTTGACGAAGAGATTGTCTTATATCTCCAACGGGGAACTCCTCTCAAACTAGTCTTCGTAATTCATGCCATAGGGTATTACAGGGGAGTTCGGCGACGTGCCGTCGAGCTAAGTCTTTTGGGACATCCGGAGGAATATGATGCTGGCGGCCTGTTTGCGAAGGATGGGTAGAGCTTGCTGTGTCTGCAAGCTCATTTTGTTGATGTGTTGGAGGGCGTATCCTTTTTAGAGGAATAGGAACTTCGAGATGAAGAAAATCTTCGTACTCTAGCGGGTCTCGAGGGAGAAGAACATCTTCTTGGGGTGCCAGTGCTGGCCCTCGAGCCTCTCGTAAGAGTTGGAGAATTTCATTTTGCGAGTCCTCCATATTTCTGATACGATCTTCCAGGGATGGTCTTGAAGTCCCTTCTCCGGCAGGGTTTCGACCGCCGAGGTGAAAAGAGGCAGATGTCTGGCATCCTTTATTCAGGGACTTATTCTGAGATTAATGTGAGTTGGAGCGGGAGGCTCCTAGGATGCGATTACTATGCCTGTTGACCATGGCGGTGATGCTTTTAGGATAGTGGGATTAGTTGATTTCCCACAGATGGCGCCAAACTGTTGTGGGCTAGAATATACGCGGCGATAGAGTTTTAATCATTCATCTTAACGTTATATGGATATCCAGCTCATACACATAGAACGCAAGATTTTTTTAATTGGAAAACCCTTGAAAAGGGAAAAACCACGGGGCCTAGCCTAGTTGAAAATATTTTACTAGAACTTGAGTTGTTTATAATGGGCTGACTCGTCTCTGAGGACGATCATATTACAAGTAGCAATTATATAATAGAAATCTGGGTGTAGGGTAATGATCTGGCAGGACTTTGGGTCTTAGATGATGATCTGACAGAACTTCGAACCTTAGATAATCATCAGGAAGAACTCCAAGCCTTAGATGATGGTCTGACAGAACTCCAGACTTTTGGTGAAGTTCTGGCAGAGTGTAGGACGTTTGACGAAGGCGAGGTCCTCAAGTGGTGGTCCGACGAAGCACATGACATCAGATGGTGGTCTGGTGGAGCATAGGGCGTCCGGTAATGGTCCGGTGGAGCACAGGGCGTCAGGTGGTGGTCCGGCGGAGCGATGGCATTAGGCGGTGGTCCGGTGGAGCACAGGACGTCAGGTGGTGGTCCGGCGGAGCGATGGCGTTAAGCGGTGGTCCGGTGGAGCACAGGGCGTCAGGTGGTAGTCTGGCGGAGCGACGAGGTTAGGCGGTGGTCCGGTGGAGCATAGGGCGTCAGGTGGTGGTCCGGCGGAACTCCGGCTGTGGTTCGGCGTTGGTCCGGCGAAACTCCGGCGGTGGTCGAGGAGGCTAGGAAGCAAGAGCGATATCCGATCTCTATCTTTTTTCCTTAGGCTTAGGGGTCCCTTTTCAAGAGGAGAGGGGGCTCTATTTATATGAAACTCGTGCAACGCTAAAACATAAAGTTTCTCGTATTTACCACCACGAATATTCTAGCCCGCAATAATCATGCACTTGCTTCCTTTCATTATGGTTAGAAATGCTCACGTAAGTAACAATATCTTCTCATTACCTTCACATTTATTAGTAACAGTCGATTACAATCCATTGTCCAAAGATGAATACACTAATGAAATATTTGGCCATAAACACGATGTGTTGTCCTAAATTTTTTAGTTGGCCATAATAATCTACATTGAATTCCCCTTATAAGGTCAAAATATGTTTGAACCTCAAATATGATTAATTATATGAGCATCACTAAGGGTTCTCTAAGTATATTAAAATGAGTTCATTCATTATCACTGTCTAAAAAGATCAATAAAAAATATTATTTTATTGATTAAAATTTAATACATTAAACAAATTTAATATAATATGTATTACATAATATATTTATTTTAATTAAATTATAGTTTTAATTAATTATTTTTTACATTAAATTTTATATGTATTTAAATTTCAAATCAATACAAAAATATTTTTCTAATACAAAAAATTATAATAGATTTTACATATTAATTATTTAATTCAATATTACTTTACATAATTGTTAAAAAGTATCATTATAATATTATATATTTACAATTTAATAATGATGCGCATTAAATTATTTTGCATTTTTATGAAAAAAATGTTATTTTTTAATGAAAATGCAAATGAAAAATCATTTTGCATTTTTTTGAAAACGCAAAATATTTTTACGTCTTTACTTATTTTTAAATTTATTTTTAATTACGTTTATATCCTTAAGTTATCTTAAACCGTCGTCTAATTAAGGCTTCGTTTGGGACGGCTTTTTCATTGCTTTCTAAAACGGAGTTTTAGTACAAAAATAAAAAAATTTGTATTAAAACTCCGTTTTAGAAAGCAATAAAAAAGCTGTCCCAAACTAAGCCTAAATTTTTGCCCAAAAGTTTTTTGGTTAATCGACCCGTAGAATTGGGATTTTAATTTTGTTCGGTTGACCGGATGCAAGAAACATCTGGTCGTAAGCAAAAAGAACGCGGTACCGAGGTGTACCGAGTTTTTCAAAAAAATCGGTACCGAGGTGTACCGAGTTTTTCAAAAAACTCGGTACACCTCAGTACCGCGTTCTTTTTGACTCCGATCAGATGTTCGTAATAATTGTTCATAGAAATGAGAAGTAAAAAAACGTAACTGCGGTACATCAGAAAAAAAGTGTTGAGGCAAGCCTCAACGGCTCTTTGCCTTAGTCTACCTGCAACTCTCGCGGAACTATCTAAGGACAATGTTGTCCGTCAAGTCGCACGTGGTTTCAAGTTTCACTACCAGGCGTTTATTTTTCTAGTAAGATGTTCCGGTGGAACACCACATCCAAGGCCGCCGCTCATCGATTTGAAATGGAGCTCTTCTAATTTCTCTCCCAGATCTCACTCTCCTCTCTCTCTATCTCTCTCTTTCTCTTCTACCTTTAGCTCTAGTTCTTTGGCTCACTCTCTGCGGCTCGGTCATCCATGGAACCCCTGCAAACCCTATCTCCTTCCCGCAGATTGGCGTCTCCTCTTGCGCCTCGTTCACTCCCGGGCAGCGCCTGCAAAACTAGTTCTGTTCTTGCGAATTCCAGATCGGGCCGGGAAAACACCCCACCGAGCCATCCGAACGTACAGATCGATCGCTCATCTTCAACTTTGGCTCCTAAGAAGAAATTGAAGCATCGAGTCGCTCCTATCGTTGAGGCAAACCCTGCTATTGATGGTCCAGAAGAAAGATCTGTACCGCCCTCCGATGATTCAGTCAAGGTCTCATATCCACTTGTGAATTCTAGCGTTTCTACCTATTCTCTTGAATTTCTTTCTTTTTCTTCCCTTGTCTCGGATTCATCCCAAGATTTGACAAAATAAGCCGAAAGACGTTTTAAATATAAAAGAAAAAATATCTACGCAACTTCTCTTCCGTGCCACTACACTTTTCTGATTAAGAATGTTAAAGATTTGGAGATTTACAACGTATTACTGAACTTCTATGTACTTTTATATGTATCACCTAAATTTTTAAATTGAATTAGATAACACTATAATGTTTAAATGACTTCAACACATTTCACTTTAGATATGTCAATTTTAGTGATATTTTTTATCTCATTTAAAGATAAATTAATCTAATTATCTTCTTAAAGATGAAAACGCTTTCTACTGGGTATCTTCAGGTAGATCATTTCAAAGTTTCACTTTAGGAAACCTTTAAGCTGATTTCTTGGCATAATTTTTGGGTTCCCCTTTTTAAATTATGAACATTTTTTTGGTGGGGGGAGTCTTCACTTAGATCAATTTCCAGTGGGCTGATTTTAAGCATCGAAACTTTTCACTTTAATTTTTATTGGTTCTTTGCAGGTTGTTGTGAGAATTAGACCAGATCAAGAGAAAGAAGGCCGCCGAATTGTTCAAAGAATTACCTCTGACACCTTGTCAATAGGGGATCAAACATACTCTTTTGATTCTATACTTGATTCAAGGTCTTCTCAGGTACAGATCTCCTGCCTCATCCCTGTCAAGATATGTTCGGAAGTCTCTAACATGACAATCATTTAATGCTTTCAGGAGGATGTTTTCAATTTAATTGGAATACCTTTGGTGAAAAACTCCTTGTCTGGTTTCAACAATTCCATAGTCTGTTACGGACAAGTATGCTTTCTATTGTCAAGCATGTCTTTTTCTCATGTATTCTTTGGAATTTGCGGCTAAGTAGTTAATGAAGCAAAACTCCCTGATTCTATGGACAGTCCGGAACTGGAAAGACATACACCATGTGGGGTCCGCCTAGCGCCATGGTTGATGGCCAATGCCTCAATAGCTTGCAAGGCATTGTGCCTCGTATCTTCCAGATGCTCTTTTCAGAGATCAACAAAGTCTGTATTGTGTTCTCACTCTTCATTTTTCCGATCTTCCTCAATTTACTGCATTGGTTGAACAAGAGTACATATGTAAATAAATCCCTTTCACAACAACAAAAGAAAATATTTTTCATTTAGTTCTTCCCTTTTATACGAAGAATATCGATGAAGTTTTCATAAGTCATCAAATTCTTGAACTACGTTCATTTATGTATCTCTCTGTTATTTAAACAGAAGGAAGCAAGTTCTGAAGAAGTACAAACAAATTATCAGTGTCGCTGTTCTTTTTTTGAGGTTTGATCCATCTTACACAATTATGAACTACGTTAGTTAAAATAACTTCTTACACTTATTTGCTTACTTTTTCTTTTTTTCCCTTCATAAAATTTTGTTTTGTAGATATATAATGAGCAGATGAATGATCTACTTGATCCAACTCAAAGGAACCTTCTGGTAGATTAGTTGTTCTCTGACATGGACATACTCATATCTTTGGCTTAGTTTTTTCCTCCCGTAATTTTGATTTGTTATATAAGTTGATCATCATTCTGAGCAGGTAAGGGATGAGACCAAAGGTTCTTTCCAGGTTGAGAATTTGAGTGAAGAGTATGTTAACACCGTTGAAGATGTCACTCAACTTTTGGTGAAGGTATTCACAACAAGCAAGTTTATTTGTTTCAATTTTTATTATGAACATTGGGAATTTACTGACTGCATTTAGCAAACTCTATTTTCTTTTCTGAAATGCCAGCTGATTATTACTAAAAGATCTATCCTCAAAAGAAATACTTCAGAATATCTTGAACAATTTTATGTTAGGATAGGGTTGCATTCCACTCGTGAACCCTAAGTCTAGTATCGCTGTAGACTTGTTTATTAATTGCTGTTTTGCTTTCCATTGCTGTGCATCCACATGAACTTAAATTTTTTTTTTCCAATTGCTGGAATTGCTCTGGCTTGTAACTGAGATAATAAGATGCGATGCCTTATTTTAATACTTCCCACATTTAGTTTTGTATATTTCCTGTTGGGGAAGATGAGGAGTAAACACCAAAATGACGAAACAAGCAAGAAAGTAGAAGCAGCGGAAAAGTAAATGATACCAGGATTTAATGTGGAAAAACTCAAAGTAGGGAAAAAATTGCGGAGCCCCACCACACCAAGAAATCCACTATGAAAATCAGGAGAAATAAGTACAAATCTCTCTTCTCTCTCACCCTCTCCTTACTTCTCTTCTCAAATGCACCCTTTTCAATGTCTACATACTCAAAATACAAGAGAAAGCTAAGTAAAATAATCCCAAGGGATGGAACCCTTAAAAAAATGAAAAAGAAAACCATCTAATCTGTTTTGCAGTGCTGTGAAGCCAGATTGTGGTGCTGTGGTGCTCAAGCCTCTATCTTACACCGCTGTAGCGCTGTATCTATACCATTGCGACATTGTACTCTCTCTCATTCAGCGTTGGGGCGTTTGAGAACACAATGCTGGGGCGCTTGAGTACACAGTGTTAGGGCGTTGTTCGAGAAAGTTTTTTTTTCAGGTGCAAACCCAAGCAGGGGCACCTCCCAATGAACAAGACAAACTTTGAGGTTTGAGACAACAAAACAACTAGATTGATCAACACAATCAGATTCCACGCATAATATTTCTATTTAAAACCAATCTACCCATATGTTTTGTTCAAAATTAAACTGAATTGGATATCCTGAAGGAATTTATGATAGGCTTGCTCCCATTCGGATAACTATCACTTAAGCACTGACTCCTTAATCATTATAAAGAATAGATGACACATAAAGGCGTCATTAATATTCAATAGAGAGGTCATTGATTCAAAGGTCACCACATGATTAGTTTGATTGGTATTACCCCTGCAGGATTATAGGTGTGGCACCTTAATTTTAGGAGGCAGCCTAATGTCTATGATTTCTCTTGAGAAATCTTTGGCGAGCTTGGGCTTTGCTCTTCTATGTAGCTTGGTTGGTGGGGTGTAGTCCTCATCACTTGTAAGCGTGCGTGTTTGACCAGGAAAGGGTATCATGGTCAATATTTATCTTTTGGTCTCTTGTGGCAAATTACTAAATCAGAAGAACCCCTTAGGGGTGCTGTGTCACACCCCGGTCCAGAAAGCGTTACACCCTGATAACATGGGACATAATGAAGGAATACAAAGACTTGTTTTATATTCATAAAGATAAACATGCATATACTAGTGATATAACAGGATATATACACCATAATAAACAGAGCAAGTGAATTAAAAGCAAATTCATTAATAATATGCAAATAACTAATAAATCCAAATAATAATAGTTCTGATACAAGTTAAAAGGAATGTTAATAGATCAAATAGTAAGAAAGAAAACTACCTAACTCTCAATCAAAAGCAAAATAAACTATTACAAAATATAAAATACAAAAAGTAGCTACTGGTGATAACTCTACAACTGAGGTGACGATTCACTAAATATGCCTATAGGGTATGCTGTAAAAAGAGACAATGGGTGAATTTGATAAATCAAACTCAGCAAGTAACTCCTATTTATTAAAGTATAAATAATAAAAAAATGGGACATGCAGTATGAACAACCAAAGGGTGAAAGTAATAACATATAGTCACTAAAACAAAAGAGTATTGACACATTCCATATTTCCTACAACAAAAATCTAATATGCTAATGCCCTTAATGTGTACAATAAACTACTATCAAAACATAAATGACAAAGGGTGGAAGTAATAACTTATAGTCACCAAAATAAAATAGTACTGACACATGTTATGTTTCCTACAACAGAAATATAATATGTTAATTTCCTTAATGTATACACTAAACTACTATCAATGCAAATTATTTTAATACTCATAAGTGCAACCATACAAGGTGTAATCATACCTCAAAATGACGTATCAATCATTTATTATTTATAATATATATATCCATCATTGAGAAGGTAAATATCAACACAAGAAAATCTAGTGATTTTCTATATAGTCATCACTCTATGGACCTGTCAACCCCAGCTAGTAAAAAACCAATAGGATTCCATCGACATACACACAATCATACAATACAAGTGCTTTTATGAATAACTAACAAACATTATATAAATCATGTTAAATTTGATTAGTAAAATTACTTTGAATTGCAGGAATGAGATTCAATTGATTTAGCAAAACTAAAAATACATGAATTTAAATTCTCCAAGACTTGAATTTAACTTACAATAACTAAAACTAATGAAGAATAGATCAAAGAAAAGAAAAGTTAATTATATCCCATGTTGATTTATTATGAACAATAGCGAATATATACTAAATGTGTGATGATGTTGAAAAAAAATATATAACTAACAATCTAAATAATTATAAAAGAACCTAAATAATTAATTTGGGTTAAAATCCCAAATAATTCGAATCTATTAATATGAAGGAAAAAAATATAAAATATATAATTTTTAATAAGTCTAACTAATTAAAATCTAACTAAATTGAATATGCCAAAACATAGAATACTAATTATCAACACCAAAATTATCTGTTGACAAGAAAAAAAAGGAAGAGAAGATTGAATTTAGTTAGATTTTAATTAGTTAAACCTATTAAAATTTATATGTTTATATTTATTTCCTTTGTATTAACAGATTCAAATTATTTGAGATTTTAACCCAAATTGATTATGCTTGGTTAATATTATTGCGTGGAGGTCTCTATGTTTAAAATAATATACCTTATATTTTCTTAAGCATTAGTTTCTTGATGATTATATTAGGATTTTATTTCTTGTAGGACCTTCTAGTCATTGATCTCGTAGCTTATCGGTTTAACTTCTAATAGGCTTGGAGTTGTGTCGCTTGCATAGAGCCATAGAGATAAGTAATTGTTATTTATTCTGGTGTAAATGTAACCTTCTTTGTTTGGGGTGTAATATGTGTCATTGTAGTAGGTTCTTTAATAATTATCTAGATTGTTAGTTCTATAATAAATTCTTCAACATGATCACACATATAGTAAATATTTGTTATTATTCATAATGAATCAGCAAGTAAAATAATTAACTTTGCCTTGATTTACTATTCGCTAGTTGTTATTCTTATAAGATAAATTCAAGTGTTGGAGAATTTAAATTTATGCATTTTTATATTTGTTAAATAAATTGAAACTCATTCTTGCAATTCAAAGTAATTATAAAATGAAATTTAACATGTTGATTTATTTAATGCCTGTTAGTTATTCATAAAAATACTTAATTGTATGATTGTGTATATCTCGGAAACCCTATTAGTTTTTTGCTAGCCTCAATCGATGACCCTCAAAATAATGACTCTAAAGAAAATCACTGAATTTTCTTGGGTTATGAAAAAATTTGTGTGTGTGTGTGTGTAATTATGAGAAAATTTAAGTAGACATGAATTAGAAATAATAAATGACTGATACATCATTTTGAGGTATGATGATACCTGGTATTGTTACACTTGTGAGTATTAAAATAATTTGCATTGATAGTAGTTTGCTATATGCATAAAGGGCATTAGAATAAATATGGCCTATGTCAGTACTATTTTATTTTAGTGACTATTGGTTTTTACTTCCACCATTTGGTTGTTCATATTGCATACCCCACTCCTTTGTTGTTTATGTTTTGATAGATATAAGTTACCTACCTGTGTCTCTTTTTACCGTAGGTCCTATAGGCGTGTTTAGTGGACTGTCACCTTGGGAGCTGAGTTATTAGTAGCATTCTTTTTCTTTTTGGTATTTTATATTTTGTATTAGTTTATTTTATTTTTTATTGAGGGTCAGATAGTCTCTTTCTTCCTCTTTATTCTATTCCTTTTGGCTGGTATTTGAACTATTATTATTTGGATGCATTAGTTATTTTCTTTTATTGCTGAATTGGATTTTAAACTCATTTCCTTTACTTACTCTCTATAACCTATTGTATCTTATATATTCATATCTCTCTTTTGTGAATACAAAATATGTCTTTATATCCTTTCATCGCATCCTGTGTCGTTAAGGTGTATCGCCTTTCTAACGTGGGGCGTAACATGTCGTATCTTCGTACTCACCCTTGGAGTTTGCCCATGGGGTCTTGAATCATCTTTATTATTCTTTCTTCAATTTCCATTAAGTTGTGGCAAGTGGTGTAATTGATGTTTTCCATGTTCCCAAATGGCTCCTATTGATTTAGCTCGTTGAGTAGGAGTAGACCCATCTTTTTAGTAGCTTCAATTCACACTCACTGAACTCAAGGTTATATTAAATCCATATTTGTCCATCATTGACACTCGACCTTACTAACCTATGTGAGAATGGAGAGTGGACAATAAAGCTAGAGAGGAAGAGAGAATTTGTGGAATGCTCAAGAAAACTATAAATCTAATGCTATCATTGAAGCCAGTAGAATTAGTCAAAGATCTCAAACTGTTCTTCATCATCTCTTATTAATAGGGTTTTGAGGGCTACAGAAATAGATACACAAAAAAAGTAAAGTACAATGGGTTTCTTGCAAATAGGCACTTTCCTGTAACTGAGCTTGGTGAGCTTGCATGAGAATGATCGCTCTGGAAGAGAATGAGTGACTAAGATGAAATGAGGGTTTCTTGTAAATAAGCATTTTCCTGCACCTAAGATTGGTGAGCTTGCATGAGAATGATTGTTCTAGGAGATGACGAGTTATTGAGATAGATGTTCAAGCACATGGCTGGTACCAAGTTGCTAGCTTGATGAGGAATTCCCAATTCACCCCATAAAAGGGCAAACTCTTTGGCAGGCTCAAGCAAGTAGTGTTTATTAATCTTGTTGGGAAAATTCACCTATGGTTTATAGGCTAGTAATGCCTTCTTGGATTGTTAGGCAAGTTTTTTTTGTGGTCCCATCTTTAGGGTGAGTTCCTCTATCATAACTTACCAGCTACCTACTATATACTTATAAAGACATATGTTATTATACACCAAAGAAATTCTTTAAAAATCAAAACAGTTAAGCCATACTCGATACTAAAGCACCAACTGATTACTTGAAATCATTATAACATCAACAATTAAGTATTATTCACATAGCAGTAATGTTCATCTATACTTACAGTTGAGGAGGCTTGAGATAAATTAATCCCACCCATTGTGTGATTGTGGTAGAGTAGTCATATAACTGCTAGTCTTTGTCGACTGAGTTGAGATCAACAACTTACCCTATCTCATTAGAATAATTAGCTTAATTTAATATAATGCTCCTATGAAAATAGTTATAAAGAAAACCCAAGAGGCTCTTCATGGCATAAATTTTATGTATTACTTAAAAAACTGGTGTGTTTACTACCTTTATGAACCATGCATGAGATGGCCAAATTATTCTTTAATAAAATTGTTTTGTTGAAATTTTGGGATGAACTTGAAAAAGCCTTTCTATGAAGTTTTGGAACAGACTTGAAGTAACTTATCCATAAAGGCTCCTATTTTGATAAGCCAATTGATACATCAGTTGATGAAGGATAACTCGTGTTATTATAATATATTTTCATGATTTATACT
The DNA here is from genome assembly GCF_001605985.2 of Dendrobium catenatum. Lineage (NCBI taxonomy): Eukaryota > Viridiplantae > Streptophyta > Magnoliopsida > Asparagales > Orchidaceae > Dendrobium > Dendrobium catenatum. The sequence goes on along the minus strand of NW_021319083.1, from coordinate 20,930,407 downwards.
TTATATTTCAAGAAAAAAATATTTTTATGATAAGTTAATTGATGTATTAATGCATGAGATTACTGAAAGAACTTGCGTGTTTGCTACTTTGTTTTAACCATGCATGAGATGATCAACCATAGTCTTGATTGTATGGTTTCTTGTGAGGAGAATTTGATCATTCTTCTCTTTGTTGGACTTCTTTAGTGAGTTTATCCTTCATTGCATCTTGTTTTATTGATATATTTTTTTTTTAATTTCACCCCCTTGCTCATTACACTTCAGTAGTTTTTAAGTTTTTTTTTCCTATATTTTTGAAGAGTTAAGAGCTTGATAGCTGCTTGAAAGTTTGAAAATTTGAGGACATAATGGTTGCATCTGAAGAGCTTATCTACGTGAACGATGAAGATCTTTTTTTAACCTGTGACAATAGTGTCATGAACATACTATCTTCATCAAAAGAATGTCCCAAATATGATCTCTCAAGGAGGAAAAAATAGAAGGTTATATGTGAAGCCCTTATTTACACGAAAGATGAAGTTTATCATTGGAGTTTTTAAACATTTGTGCCAAAAGAAACCAATTGAGATGCCAAATAAGAAGGAAGTCAGCAAGCCCTATCGGTGAGGAGAAGCGGTTATATGGTAGATTCGGTGGTATGATAGGCTTGGTAGGATTGAGTGATAATTATATAGTAAGCTTGGGGCCAAGTCTCTTTTAAGTTGATGGGTGTGTGCACTATCTACTTGATAAAGACTATACATACCTTTCTTAATACCTTGGGAACTTTAGGTAAGTGAGCACTTTGGTCTTAGGGGGCAAGTATTTTAGAAACCTGTGGGTTTGAATCTAAGTTTGGAATGTTGGAATTTTTTTCTTATACAGAGTGGTTATACAACATACAATTCTTGATTTAGTGTTGTCGTGCTTGATCACAAAGTAAATTGGTGGTATAGATTGTTGGATATTGAGTACAGTGGGAATATCATTACCAGTGGGAATATCATTTCCGCAAAGATGGCTACCAAATTAAAAAAAATGTATAAATAGAAGCTCTCGTGGAAGAACTATAAAGAAGTTTGATACCGAAGTATTTGAAGTTGAGTTCTTAGGTATGCAGGCAATAATTTGGAAGTTGTGGAACTCTAACTTTAATACCATCCACATTATTCTCTTCTCACATCTCTTTATATCTCCTATAGTCTTGCCAGCTTAAATCATTTATAGGCTCCAAAAATTCACGCCTCAACCTCTCTGCTGCCCCTTTTCTTTTCTTCGTGTTATCAAGGAGAGTTTTAACGTTTAGGTTCCGAGGCAAATTTTTAGAAAGAAGATTGGGTTTTAAATAAGACATTACCCAGAGATTTTGCCCTCATTTTTGCGAGGACTTTATGATATGAGTTCAAGTAGGCACAAGCTTTTATAGTTAATTATCCCTCCCAATAGTGAGAGAGAACTTTAGATTAAGTCTAGTTGTTAAATAGATATGTAGTATTCAACACATAGTAGCAGCATTATTTAGTATTTTGGAATTTTAATATTGAAAATTAGAAATTCCTCACCTTGCACTTAAAGCGAATGGTGGGGGGAATGATGATAGAACCGATCAAGATCCCATGGTTCCGTCATCCAGGGCCATCGTGGTCCCTAGTCCACTTAGTCAAATGGAGATAGTCGACCCAACTTGATCGAAGGATCTTCGTCGGCAGCCATGGGTTGCTTCATCCAATGGTACATTGTAGCCCTAGGGTGAATATTTGCATAAAGGGATAGATTTGAATCTACCAACTAACATAGGGTTTTGTGCCCTGTCGGTTATATTTTATTGATTCATTACTCAAGGATTTAATGACATTGGAGAACGTACGAACTCGACCATGAACTTAATTTAATGGTTCCATTTGGCAGAAAAATCATCAGGTTAGAGGGTACCGGTCATAACCATTTATCTGTGGTGCCATTTGAAGGTGAGACCATCAGTTAGAGGACATGTGTCATGTCCTTACTGGCAAGAGATATTTGAGAATGAATTCTAGTGATATTCTCGACTAGACATTATTTTTTGTAAGTTGAAGTAATTTTCAAATTTATCCACTTTAGTAAACTATTGCGGAGAGTGGATGAGTATTTTGCTTCAAGTATTTTGGTATTTTTAATTCAATTTTATATATTTTAGGTTATTGGTGATTTTTTTTAATTTTAAAATTTTATAAGAATTTGGGAGGCATTTAGAAAGTTTGGGGTCCCTTTTGGTTGAGATTTTCTATTAACACAGCCATCATCAGGGTGACGTTAAAGTCAATATGAATATATTTTATAGTAATTTGGAAGACATTTTAAATGTTTGGGGTCCCCTCTGATTGAAATTTTTTGTCAACATGGCCATTATCGGAGTTACTTATGGGAAACTTCATTTTATCTGTTGAACCTTATCGACTCTGTCTATTTGCTGATAGAGGATAGTGTTCGTTGTCCTCTTTATGCCTTTATTAATGAATTGTTCTTGTAATAGACCTTGAAGATCTAATATGTCTTGGTCGGTGCTACGACCATGTACTTATTTTATGATTCGAGCCGTGTCGACTTCTTTTTATTTATACAGAGGGATCGAGTTTGAACTTAGGTTCATTCTTGGCCCGCGCAACATCTTTAGACGTCACGTGTGTTCATATGTCATTTTTGTCAGGGCCCATGCTGGTATATATTTTTACATGCTTTTTGCAAAATATATTTATGTGGCGGTTATTTATATGCGGTGCAATGGACGTATGCAACATATTTGCATGTTGCTTATTTATGTGAAACGTTTATGCATTAACTTAGTTATGCATTTAGATGTTGTGACACATTTGAATAATGCATGATTGTGTCTTGTATTATATGTTGACATACAGTGTAGTGGTTTAATACACGATCATAATATATGATGTATTTTCATGATCCATGTGCATAGTACACACATACATTATCTGTGTGCTTGCATAATACATTTGCATAATGATCTAATGCTTGCATGATGTGCTTGATCCACAATGTAGCGGTTTAATGCGCGGATATAGCGTATGTCCTCTTTGCATGATATGCATGTATGATGCATACATACATTGCCTATTTGAATGCATAATGCATTGACATGATGATTCAATGCTTGCATGTAGTGCATGATGCATTTGCATGTAGTGTAGCGCGCTGCTACTGCACAACACATTTTGCATATTTGACAATATGCTTGCATGATGCATTTTATATTTTGCAACATGTGTATGCATGATATAAATGTATCAGTGCATATTTCAATGCATAAGAGGTGTTTTTACAATGATCAGCTTGTGCAAATGACTTCTATTGAGGGATACACTGAGTTTCATTTGGAAGCATGTAAACATCTTCTATCAGCATGTACAAGTGTTGTGGATTCGGTGACATTATTTAGCAGCATTTTGCATATTTATATGAAACGTTTATGCATTGACTTAGTTATGCATTTAGATGTTGAGACATATTTGAATAATGCATCAACATCTTGCATTATATGTTGACATACAATGTAGTGGTTTAATACATTATCATAATATATGAAGTATTTGTATGATCCAAGTGCATAGTACACACATACATTGTCTATGTGCTTGCATAATACATTTGCATAATGATTTAATGCTTGCATGATGTGTTTGATGCGCAATGTAGTGGTTTACGCACGAATATAGCATATGGCCTCTTTGCATTATATGCATGTATGATGCATACACAAACATTGCCTATTTGCATGCATAATGCATTGACATGATGATTCAGCGCTTGCATGTAGTGCATGATGCATTTTCATATAGGTGTAGTGCGCTGCTACTGCACAACACATTTGCACATTGGACAATATGCTTGCATGATGCATTTTGTATTTTGCAACATGTGTATGCATGATATAAATGTATTAGTGCATATTTCAATGCATGAATGTGGTTTTGCAATGATCAGCTTGTGCAAATGACTATTATTGAGGGATACGTTGGGTTTCGTTTGGAAGCATATAAATGTATTCTATCCACATGTACGAGTGTTGCGGATCCGGTGGCATTATTTTGCAGCATGTTAGGTTTCATTTGTCATGCTTCTGCAGTATAATTTTGCTCATTTTTCTTCTGCTGTTGTTATTTTCTTCAGTATTTAACTTGCAGGAGTATACTTCTGTTTGCAAATGAGCTACATGTCACTTCAAGATTCTTCCACTTATTATTTGCAAGCGGGCTGATTTATCATGTATGACAGCCTGGCACCACAAATTTATTGCCTCAGCATGCCAGTGGCTTGCGATTTTTACTACTAATTCCCTTATTTTACTTACATGTGAGTCGTAGCATTATGATGTGGGTCAGTTGCTGCTTTATGCAGGTGGACTGTTGTGTCCTAATGAATTTTCTACAGTTGTTTGTAGGTATTCGCATTTATCGTTCTTTTTATATCTACTGGTGGATAGCATATCGTATACATGACGAGTCTTCTACAATGATTCATAGGAGATTGCATTTATGGTGTGTTGGCCCTCTTTTTCTTAGAGGGGATTAATGTACATCATTTGTCATTGAGTGGTTGTTGACTGTAAGGGCGCTGTAACATTCATTGCCTCTTGCTACAATAGCTTCGTGGGTGCTTGTATGCATTACAAGCCTTCTGTTGTTATCCACAGACGAGCAATTCTGAATGTGAATCTTCTTGCGTCATCTACACGTGTAACCATCATATCTGCTACTAGTTCGTATGCTTCGTCATAACCCTACTACTTTGACTTGTAAGAAAGCTATTGTGCAGCATGATGAATCTCCCATAACAACTCATAGGTATTTGCATTTGCTACAACATCCTTTGTATTTGCTCGAAGATAACACATCATGCACGTGACGGGTTGTTGATTCTCGCGTTGCATATCAAAATCTTCTTCCTGTAGGGGACTCGTGCATTTGCTAAATTCTTGATTGACATTGACGGTGAAGGCATTTTATCTCATGTATGACTCTCATGCTTTGCTCGTGAATGTGCTATTGCATTTATCACGATCTCCTTTCATACGTTTGTAGGATAGCTGCCATTCCCACAACATGTCTAGCATTATCATGTATAGATATGCTAGTGTGTTCACTTGCATATTATTGTTGATCATCGATGAACTGCATTCACCTTTGATTTCCCTACATTTGTTGGTTACAAAGTTACTATATTCACTTACACATCTTGTGTTATCACCTATGAACACTCACAAGCTCCTTATTGCAGCTTGTAAATGGACTGTTGTGTGTTTCACTCACAGGCTCCTTATTGCAGCTTATAAATGGACTGTTGTGTGTTTCATAAGCTCACACTCGTGCTTGTAAGCCCATTATCTTTATCACTATATTTCCCCTGCATACAATCATGAGAATTCGTGTTCACTATAGGTTCTTCACCCTTGCTTGTAGATTGGCTAATTGAATATGACAAGTTACTTTAATTTCATCATTTATGGGCAAATTGTGTATTGAGAGTTTTGCTAGTCATCTACCCCTTGTTTATTCGTTGATATTCAATCATATGACCAGAATTATCGTTTATCATTTGTATTTTCATCTTGATCGTGCCTTTTATCAATTTAAAGTTCAGTCCCTATTTATTATTTTAGGTTCAGTTCCTTGTGGTTTAGTTTATATGCTTACTTCCCTACTTTTTGCTAAAGTCCAGGTCCCCTATTATTATTTAAGTTTTGTGTGTTTCAGTCTGAATTTCGGCAGCCTCTCGGCATCTCCTCTATTTAGGAGAAATTTTGGGAGATGGGCCTTCCCACCATGTTAGAGAAAGGCATGTATGGTAGGTGTCAGCGATGCTATGGCCGTGGTCTTCAATCCCATCACACAAAGAAAGGCATCTTTGGGTCCTAGGGGGTACCTACTTGAAAGATTAGCAGTTTTTTCCGCAGGCATGATGACAGATACATGGGTACTTAGGGTTTCCCCATCCATGCTAGAGAAAAGCATGTATAAGACCTACCCTCATTGCCACAAGCGCTGCGACGGGTCTCTCCCACCACGTAGAGAAATGCATGTATATGTGATTTTTTGGCGCTCTGTGAGCTGCGAAAGCAAGATTTGAGGGCTTTGAGTTGAGAGCGTTATACCTTTGCGACGAGGTGATGATGGTGGCGTCGAGGGTGACGGCGATGATGAAAAAATAGACAAATTTCTTCCTTTTTTAATTTTTTTTTCTCTTTTTTTTTTAAACTTTCCTTTCTTTTTTAACATTTTAGTCATTATTTCTTTTCTTTTCATGAGGCCTATTTATAGGCTAGTTCTTTTGTATTATAGGTTAATTATGAATATGAATAAAAATTTCAGTTTTATTGTTCTTGATCTCTTTGTGAGTTTTTGAAAGGAGAAACCCTAGGACAGGGCCACCATCACCCGTTAGCCGCCGGTGAATTCCTGGACTTGCGGTTAGTACTCGTATCCTCTACATCCAGCCACCTCATCTTCTCCAAACACCCATCGGCCACTTCAAGTACCCAAGCTTCCGGTCAACCTCAACAAGATCTCTTCCACTTAACCCACACCCCTTCCTCCTTAGCCAAATGCCACCCAAACCCTAAACCTAACCACCGGCCTTCCCCTCCCATGGATTCAAAATTGATTGTCTTGTCTCTTTCCAAAAGTGGAGCATGAAGATTAGGAAGGAAATCTAACTCAAAATCTGAATTCAAATTCTGATTTTGAATTTCTTTCCTAAATTTACATAATCCATATAAGGAAAGTGCTCAATTCGTGGATCTAAGTTACCTAGCCAGAGCCCTTGGCCGCCAGCTTGAAGCCTCCACCCGCCGGCCCTTTGCTCCACCACCTAAAGCCGTCGGCCACAAATCCTTCTCCCCCACAATAGTTGACGGCCACATAATTCCCTCCAAACTTTTGAATTCGAATCCATCATAAATGCTTTCTTAATTTAGCCCCACTAATTTAGGACGAGAATTAAATTCAAATTCAAAATATTTGAATTTCAAAAATCTTCTTAAATTCTCCTCTAATTTTGGAAAACCCCCCCAATTAACTTAAATATGAAATTAATTTCAAATTTAAGTATTCAATCCCCTTAATTGCTTGGGCCTACCTCCTTCATGCCTAACCTCTCCCTCTCTCCTCTCTCATTGGCCGGCCTCTTCCCCCTCCTCTCTCTAATTAATTAGGTCCCATAAATTAAGGATCTAATTAATTCAATCTCATCCCAACTTTCCTTCCTCATTCCCACTTGTTTCAAATTCAAATTTTAAGGAAATTACTCTCAAATTACTCACTAGATTTGAAATTATTTTCAGATTTAACCCTTTTACCTTCTTCCCCTTTGCTTGGCCGAACCTTCCCGATCCCTTCTCCCTCTCACTCTATACTTTCTCTCTTAGACACTCATGCATGGCCGACCCGGATGTTGATCATGGGTTCATAGAGGATTCTCTGGACCGGACCGACATTCTCCGATCTCCATTCTTCGATTTCAATTTGGACATCGACGACTCCGTGGAAAGCTACATTGAACGCTTCATCTTCACGTTGGCCCCGTCAATTGAGGAACACCTCCCAACCGGATCGTGATTATCGTGGGACGTCAACCAATCCATCTGTCGCCGGCTACCTTCGGTGAACTCTTACCCTCACTCTTTATTTTCCTCGTTACTTTCAATTGTGGAATTTAATTGATTCACTGAGATTATGTTAGTCCTCCGCTAAAGCCTAATAAATTATAGAGTTGTGTGAGGGATCCTTCATAGTATTAATCTCATTGTTAGTCTAGAGATTTCTTGTTGAAGCTTTCAATGTATGCAATGTTAGACTAATTGATTGTTTTACGGTCTTAACTCCTACACATGTGATTTAGCCTAAGCTTACGTCACCGCTCTATGTGTTTTATGTTGTCGTTCAAAATCACTATAAAAATATAATTATTGTGTTCTAAATATTAAGCGTGCAAATTTCTTAATCTAATCATCCTTGCATGTTTGGTTTCACATCATGTTTGCTATTACTACTGCTTCTCCTCCCAAGACATGATGGCTAGTTCGGATCTGTTTAGGCTGCTTGTTGTTGATTCATATTTCTTCATTGGGGCTTCTAAACTTAATATTTAATTGCTTTCTTTTTGGATTTCCGATACTTTTTTATAGGGACTCTCAAACAGAAAAGTTGGTGCCACTAATGTAAACTCAAAGAGTTCACGATCTCATGTAATTTTTACCTGTGTCATTGAATCATGGTGCAAGGTAACATTGTTTATTGAACGCTCAAATTTTCATTCTATTCAATGGTTATTCCTCAAGCAAGCGCAGCCTCAATGGCATTAGAAATGTTATAGAAGTTATCTGGTAGAATACAACATGCATGTACTCTCTATGAAATCTTACATGATTACTAAAGTCTTTGGTATTCTTTTTATCATATGAAGCAGCAAGTTGAAGTGTTTTGACTATTTGGGTTCAGCTCATTTTAGTCTTCATATAGAATTTAATATATTTGATTACTACTCTTTTAAGCATCCATTATTCTAGTCATTGTGTAGAACGTGTAAGTTGATTGCTACTTTTGGCGTTGAACTCAGGGCCAACTTCACTGTAACTGTCAAGAAGTTTTTGAATCTCATTTCCTAAAATTGATTTCATTTAATTTTTACTTGAAAATGGATGAAAATGAAATTTATTTTTGAAGCTCACCTTAAAAAAAGGGAGGATTTACATACATACCACTTTATTTAATTCTATTTACATATCTAATATTTAAAACTTTAATATTACATTCCTACTACTACTGATATAAAATTTTAATATCAATATATCGCTCCTATATTTCATTCTTATCACCCATACCACCCTATAAAAATTAATATTTCATTCCATGCACCAATATTTGTTCTATGGGTGGTAGACATGTAATATTAAAGTTTTAGGTCTTAGATATTTTTATCTTGAGGGCTAGGAAGTCTCCTCCAAGTTTTTTTTATCCCTTTTAATAACAATAGAAGAATAGTAAATTAAATAAATGACAGTTTAGAATATTAATTTTAATTATAATACTAATGAAGTAACTAAGAATTAAAGTGAGCGTAGCTCAAGTAACAAAGGAATTGAGATCACGAGAAATGAAACCTACAAAATAAAAAATATCACTGCAGCTAAATTCAATGAGTTTCACTTATGGAGTTGACATCCAAATGCCTCATTCATGCACTTGAACTAAATTGGTCCTTAGACAATACATATTATATTATTTGTCATTATGCTTTTTTTATTTATGCTTTTATTTAGTTATGTTAATTGGATATTTTGTCTCAGGGTTTGTCATCAAAATTCTTCAGCAGTTCAAAGACTAGCAGAATCAACTTTGTTGATCTTGCTGGCATTGGTGATAACAACGTTGATGGTTTCAGGAGACAAACTGTTCAAGAAGAGCGATTTGTTAAGAACTCACTTTCAAAACTTGGGTATGATCTCTTGGTTATAATTTTGAGCTTTCATGATAAAATAAACTTTTATAAAGATCTAGACATTTTTAATGAGCTAAAATATTTCCACAAAACACTGCTCATAAATAATTTTTACAATTGACAAACAAAACTCTGGATTTCCAGAATGAGTTAATAACTTCAGATAATAAGCTATGTCAAATAATTGTGGCAAACTTATAGATTATCTTCTTAATTTATTATATTTGATGAAGTTTGCCATTTTATATGCATGTCTTTGTGATGAATAGTGTTTTTTTATTCTTAGATTTGCTGAAACTTTAACTTCACTCTTGCCAAGTACTGGCATTATTAGCCTCAAGTAATAACCTTGAGGCTTTTATAGGGGCATTCGTAGTAGTGACCATTTTAGACTATTTGATTCCAATCTAGATGTGTCGTGCATATAGTGTGATTATAAGGGATTTGAGTATTTTATAAGAGATCTTTTTGGCTTCATATTTCATTTACGTTTGCCTTCCATCTCAACTTGATTGGGATTGCATTTTTTTATGACATTTGAAACAGAAGACTCTGGAAATATATCTAGTTGGGATTATTCATATAACTTAGAAGAAGCTTCAAAATTTCTTGCTTGAATCAAATTTCAATAAACAACAAGATTAAAGGTTTTTATCTTTTTTTTTTTCCTGTCAAATATTAAGTTGCCATGATATGGAAGATCAGGGGATCAAAGTCCATGAGGAAAAAAGTAATAGTTTTATTTCCTGTGAATAATAGTATTTTTCCTTTCAAAATTTGTTCATATTAAGAACATTTTGGTTTACATATAAAAAGAATCTATAATGACAGCAATTGTTTTCCTGATTATGGCAACATGGTTATTATTGTAAAAATACTAGGAGCAGAAAATTTTCCGTCCTTCATGCAATTAGAAAAGTTTTGGAGGCATATATTGGCCACTTAATCTACATAAATTTTTTATATAGGCTTTCCCATGTAAAACTTAATCAAAATTGTATGGGAGCTTTAGGACTCCTAGATTTCTTCAAAATAACAAAATTAAAGGCCTTTCTTGCATAAACTATTATTATTGCAATGAAAAAAATATTGGATAGGTGCAAAGATGACTACGAACCAGTATAACACATCATGTAGTTTTTGGAAATTTGCATAATTGGAAGTTCTTCACAGTTGACACTTTATTTTCTTGCAAAATGCAAGATTAGTTGAGAGAATCCAATTCTTATATGAATAACTGGAGGAAAGCTATGTTTAAATGTGTAGCAATATGTTGTTGCTATTTGCTCTTATTCCGTTAAGTCATTTTGTATTTGTGCTTATTATTCATCAGAGTTTCTTTAATGGAATATTTGGAAGATAAGAAAATTGTTTAGTAGGTGTCATGGCTTGACATCTAGCTGTTTAAATACAGGAGATTGGTCAACATTTTATCAGATTCCACTAGCCATGAAAATGACGAAAAGGTTCCACGCGTGGACTCTTGTTTGAATAACGCATTGCAAGACACTCTTGGAGGCAATGCCAAAGCTACATTTATTTGTACCATTTTCCCAGATAAAAGGTATAATTCGACGCTCTTGTACTCTCTGTAGTTCATGAGATTTCAGGAAAGAGAAATAACATTTTTTACCTAACATAGCAGGTATAAAGCAATAACACTAAGCACACTAAGATTTGGAGGACGGGTGAAACGAATGCAAAACAAGGCTATAATTAATGAAATATCTGAAGATGATGTTAATGGTCTGAGCGACCAAATACGTCAGTTAAAGGTAAAAGCTTAATGCAGAAGAGTAAGTGTAAAAAACACCTTTGTGAAGTATCAATATGTAAAGCTTGATGGTTTTTTCATATACCTTTGCTGCAGGAAGAGCTCATAAGAGCAAAATCATTTGGAAGTAATTGTGTTTTTAGCACGGAAGGACATTTCAAAAGGCATACTAATCGTGAGAGCTTAAATATTCTAAGACGGAGCCTTAATCGTTCTTTGTTTCTACCTTCCATAGATAATGATACAGAAGTTGATATGGATGTTGATGAGGAAGATGTTAAGGACTTGTGCGTTCAGTTCAATGACTTAAATTCTTCTATGGGCGACCAAACTAAAAATCCTGCAGAAGACTCCATATCCCTATTGTCATCTGATTGCATGCCTAATACAGAACTCGACAGTATCGTGGATCAAAGCGGGAGTAAAACTGATCAAAAGCCTAATTTTTGCTCATTCCCAGAGAGCAATGAATTAAAACAAGAGAATGCTGAAGTACAGGAACTTGAAAAACCCAATACATTAAAGGTTCTGATCATGAAGAGCAATAGTGTTCTGTGTAACTCAGAAAATTCCACTCCTTGCAATCAAACGCCATTACTAGAAGAGCCGGTCATTTGTGCGTCACCTAAAGTTGATGATAGCTTAAAGAAAAGCTCATCTAACTCACCCACCCTTCTTATAACGAACGTTGCCTCTGAAAGCCCAAAGCACGATTCAGAAAAAGGGTCATTCAGTAAGGTGACAGATCCTATTCGATCATCCTCTTTGCAATCAAGTAAAGTCAACCCTATTGAGTCATTGGCGGCTAGCCTTCATAGAGGTTTACAAATTATTGACTATCATCAACGGAATTCAGCCTCGAGTAAATCACCTGTTGCTCTTTCTTTTGAGCATTTGTCTTTGATCTCATATCAGTCGGATATGAAGAAGATTGAGGCGTCACCGAAGGATATGAATGCTACTTTCCTGTGTTCAGATTGCAAAAAACAAGTGACTACTTATGGTACGTACAACATGGATGTGCCGATTAATCAAGCTGACAATTTTGGACTTTCAAAGGAAATTAACAAAGAAGCGTTCGAGGTATTATACGCAAGCAGAGCTTTCTTGATAAAATTTTCAAATATTTGTGCTAATTTCGTGAATGCATTGGTAAAAAAGGGTGGAATTAACGCTTCGGAAGATGTCAACCAGAGAAACGCTGAACTAGAAGCTCTATGCGCAGAACAAGCGGAGAAAATAAAAAAACTGGATTCTCAGGTAATTTCTCTATTAACATAAGGCAGCAATATGAAAATATGGTCTTTTAATTAAGGTATGCCATGTCATAATAATAGTTTGAGCTGCAGATTGATTTGTACAGCAAGCAAAGTTCAAACTTGAATCATAATCCTTCTGTGGTTGAGGAGTCCAAGAATGAGGAGAAAGCTTCTTTTTCGGTAAGCCAAAATGTGATTGGTGTTTACAAAAGCTTAAAAGCATTCACCATCTCCTGTTTTCTGTAACACTTAATTTGGTGCTTGTGATACAGAATCAAGAAAACGTTACTGATCATGGAACCAGTTTAGATTGCAGCGACAAGGAGGCTCTTCTTAAGGAAATAGAGCACCTAAGAAAGCAGTTGAAGTCTTATACCTGTAGTAGCTCTACGAATGTTTCCCCTCTTGAGCAGTTAAGGAATGGCAGCAGCACGCCAGTAAAGGTAGAAGAAGAACTTGAAAGTGAAAAAGTGCGGTGGATGGAATCCGAGAGTAGGTGGATATCTCTAACTGAAGAATTGAGGATTGATCTTGAATCAAATCGCAGGCTCGCAGAGAAAAAGGAACTTGAGCTTAGCCTTGAGAAGCAATGCACAGCTGAATTGGATGATGCACTACATCGTTCCATACTGGGGCACGCTAGAATTATTGAACATTATTGTGAGCTCCAGGAGAAATATAATGAATTGCTTGCCAAACATAGAAAGATCATGGAGGGCATCGCAGAAGTGAAGAAAGCAGCTGCAAAAGCAGAATCAAAATGTAAAGGATCAGCTTTCGCTGCAGCTCTTGCAGCTGAGCTTGCAACATCTAGAATTGAAAGAGAGAAGGAGAGGAAATACCTCAAGGAGCAGAACCGGGTTCTTAAGCTTCAACTTAGAGATACAGCTGAAGCTGTTCATGCTGCAGGAGAACTACTTGTGCGTTTGAAGGAAGCTGAAGAAGCTGTTTCAATCACAGAGGTTAGTTTTCTCTCAAATTTTTCCAATTTTATCAAATACGCAATTTGATGTTTGATAGGATTGCTTTGATGCAGGAAAAGTATGGTAAAGCGCAGCAAGAAATAGAGAAGCTTAGGAGGCAAATAGAGAAGTTAAAGAAAAAACATACAATGGAGATTGCCACAATGAAACACTACCTTGCAGAGAGTCGATTGCCAGAATCTGCATTAGAACCGCTCTATCAGCATGAATGTGATAATGTTGATCCGAACAGGGCAACTTTGCCTGATGATATGTCATGGAGGTCTGCATTCAAGCCTTCTTATCAGTAGTGAAACACGAGTTTTCAATGCTGGAATTTAGTCAACTGGTCAAGTTGACATTATAATTTTGTCAACTGAGTTGTTCTGATGTTGGATTTAAGATTTATTGTTGGATAAATTTAGTGATATTTTTTAATAGGTGGTTAATGTGTTTGTAATGAGAAAGAATTCTTCTGTAAGCCCCCATACAGACCCTTAACAGTCCATTAGCAGCCTGCAAGCATGTAACTTTCTATGTTAAAACTTTCTTCCATTTCCTAAGGATTTGCGAACTTCTTTTCTCTAGTTTTTTCTTGTAATTACACAAGGAAGAAGCATTCAACCAGACTCACTAAAGCGTTTGAACATGTCAACTTACCTTAGGATTTATCTAACACAAAAACTGCTTTCAAAAGCATTCACAAAGGTATAGAGTTTGAACATACCTTATTAGTTCAAGTTTTCACATGTGTATTTTTGTATGTAAGGTTCGGATGCTGCGTATTTACTGCTTATTTTGTTACGTATTTTTTGATACATAATTATTTCTACGTATTTTTTGCGTATTTATTGTGTATTTAGTGAGTATTATTTATTTGTTGCTTATTTGTCATGAAAAAATTTTGTATAAAAAAATATGCAATAAAATAAACAGTAAATATGTAGCATCCGAACCTTTTTTTGCATTCGGATTGCGTACACAATAATTTCTCGTATAGGACACCTCAAATATCGTTGCAAATGAATTTTGGGTCTATTAATAGTGATTAGACAAGTTAATTACTCATTTAACTTTATATAATATTGAATTAAAATACCACATAAAACTTATCACTAATTTCATGCATTTTTATATTTTCTATATAATTTTCTAATTTGAGAGAGTGATTTTTGGATTTGAATTGAATTCATTGAGAAGTATATATATTTCATATAATTTATAGATATAATTAAATCCAAAAATTGGATTTAATTGATTTCAGCTCAATCAATTATGCTTTTATATGCCTCTATTAAAAATGGGATCCCATGTGAAACATAACATAAATCTAATTTATCTAATCTATGATTAGAAAATTTAGATTATCCTGATTAAATCACAGGAAAGATGTTTAATATATTATGCAATCTAATCATTACCATTCATTTCATTTAAATGTAATGGATGGTGATGCCTTTATCTTCTACCTCCAAGTGTTAAGAGAAGCCTTCGAGTTATTCCCTACTAATCATAGAAGATATATTGACATATCTTTATACCATTCATTTAGGAGGATAAGAGGATCCTAAACTCATAACCCAATAGCTAGATCTCCATATATTAAGAGCTCAATTCTTAATTTTCAATTTTTTTATTACCATCGATAATCTTCTCATTCAAGATACGAAAAGATTAGAGCTAAAGGTGATCACTCCTGCTAATTGAGATTTAAATATTCCATTTCAAATGATTATACAACCATCACTGCAAGAAATTATTCATGATGTTAAAAATTAGATGCATAATATTGATAGTTGATTGATCAAATCCAGTATAGTAAGATAACTAAACTGTGAATATCTGGTTCTGATATCATTCTTTGTAAGAATAAGTTGTGGGTTACTAGTACTAAAAAACTAAGATGAGAGAACCTACATGAGGTATGTTATTTGTGTTACACAATATATTTAGGGAGCAATAAATTGTATAGTGATATGAAAGATATATTCTAGTGATTAAGTTTAAAGACGGATGTAGCTTATTTCATTTCAAAGTATTAGGCATGCTAGTTAGTGAAGGCCAAACATCAGTGATTGGAAGGTTTTCTACAAATATTGCACATTTTATAATGGGAGTGGGATGAAATAACGATGAATTCTTCTATGAGATTTCATAGATCAAGGCAATGTCATGATGCCATCTTGGTTTTTATGGTTTGTCAAAAAAAATATGCACATTTTATTTCGATATGACAGAATTATTTAGTGTACATGTTGGCACGGGTTTATGTATGAGAAATTATTTTCCTACATGGAATACTGAAGGTGATAGTGTTTAATAGAGATGACAAATTTACCTCCAGGTTGTAGAAAGGCATTCAACAAGTCCTCCTTCGTTAATGAACAGTGGCTTGTTCATCATAGAAGAAGTTTTTAAACCAGTAAAAAAACTTCTTTTACCGTCTCCAAATGCCGGTGGAGAGGAAGAAATATCACGTACAGTACCAACGCTAATCCTTCCCATGGAACGCCTTTGCCCTGATGGATCGCCGGCCTCAGGTGGCCGACGACCTTCCGTCGTCATTCTTCCGACAAGGTCGCCGCGAAAAAACGAAATTCAAAAACAGAGTATTTTTGAATTCTCAGAGCTTCTCTCTCTTCTTTCTATTCTTAACTTTCACTTGTTTACTTGTTGAATTCATTAATATAACTTACTTTATGAATAGACCTTCACTTGCTGGCAGGAAACTCTCATGGGATGGAAGATCAATCTCACTTAATGAATCTTAATAGATGCAAGTTGGAATCCTAGTAGTGAGGCGAAGTCAAACACAATTTCAAGAAAACTTGATTGTTGGCATG
This sequence comes from Dendrobium catenatum, assembly GCF_001605985.2. NCBI lineage: Eukaryota > Viridiplantae > Streptophyta > Magnoliopsida > Asparagales > Orchidaceae > Dendrobium > Dendrobium catenatum. Next base: position 20,914,101 of record NW_021319083.1, on the reverse strand, counting down.
CCTTTGCAAACATCAAGGCTTTCAAAGACTAGGAGGGATCATTCTCTATTAATTCATATGAATATTCAAGAGTCTTACAATTTTAGTGAGTTATATAATAGACTAAAATGAAAATATGAATAAAAGATTCTAATAGTATCCTATATATATTCAATCTTCTTCTTTTAGAACATTAAAAGGAAAAGGGTTATCTATAGATAAGAAAAAGGCAGTAAGAAATTTAACTCTTAAGCTTCATGGCTATATCTTTATCAATCTGTAGCAGTTGAGGCATTCTTTCTTTAAAGGTTTGAAAGCTTTCTAAAAAAAAATTGTGATCTATGGGAAAAGAGTTGAACTGGCTAAATAGAAAGAAAATGTGGACCCTAAAGAGAACAAGCTCAAAACAGAGGTTGGCTGATAGAAACGGATAACCCACTATCAAACTAAATACAATTGATTCAGTTGGATCAACATCGAAGCACTTTAGACTTGCTTACACAAGTTCTTCAAAAAAGGATGGTAAGATGTTAAATGAAGCAAGCTTCCGACAGGTTTTACAAGAGCACTTCCAATCGCACGTAGGGAGAGAGGATTGATTGATACACCCATCAATCGTAGAGGGTAAGATCCTACTACCACAAGCTCTAAAAGATGTAGAACAAATGGAAATTGCTTTGAGAGACTCTTTTTAGGGAGTGGGAATACTAGGAATGCAATTTCCAGATGTTGACCTCGATTTTCATTTGAATGCCCTAGAGGGCCTTTGATCGATTTAATCAAGTCTCGTCAAGTTTAATTCAAGCTCGAATCAGCTCGTATTGAATTGAATTAAACTCGATTGTATTTGATTAAACCTGATTAGTCCACCTTAGCTACATCGAGTTTGTTATGATTCAAGTTGTCAATTTATTTTTATTTAATTTGGTTAATTTGAGCAAATAAAATTGATCGCAAATTGATTCGAATCGAATCTTATTTTGAGCTTCATTTTAATTTGATGTGCTTAATTTAATTCCTTTTTCCTTTTCATTAGCTTAAATTTTATTTCCCTCCTAATTGGTTCTAGATTCAATCCCAACCCTTGATCATGAGTTTAGGGCTTTAAATAGAGGAAATTAATAAGGACTTTTTTGCTCTTGCCACCTCCTTAAGCCTTCTTAGCTTGAAAGCTTTGGTCTGTTAGGTCTCTCAACTATCTTCCATCTTTTCCAAGTCAAACCCCACCGGTCAAAGCTGCCGAGGAGGTGATTTCTGACTAGTCAAGGACAAAGATCTTTCAAAGTGATTTCCCATCGATTGAGGAAGATCCAAGGATCGACTCCAACTAAAGAAGTGTATGAGGACAATCTATAATCTCAAGCATATAAAGAACTTGAAGATACAATGGTGAGATTCTTCAAAAACTCTAGATTTAAGTCACCTCACTTAGATCAATTTAGCTTCCTAATAAGAACTTTTCAGGGCATCCAAACACCTCCCCATGACTTCTATTCATGTCCTTAATCTATGTTTAAAAATTCATCAAAATTAGTTGAGCCATCCTCGAGAATGAACACTTTCTCATTTTAGGGCATGAATTGCACTAATTTTGAGCTGTTAATCCTTAAAAATATATATTTTATTAAAATTAAATACCTTTTTTTAAAAATGCATTTAAATAATTTAATAATTATTTTAAAATACATTAATTTAAAATTAAATTTATTTTATGTCATATCTATTATTATTTAAAATAGTTTTAATTATTTAATATTTAAACACTTAGTTAATACTAATTATTATTAATTATTTTTTAAATTTTTTTATTATTTATAAATTTTTTAAACAATTAATATACCAAATATTTTAAAATTACAAAAAATTATTTTAAAATCTTCCTTGGATGACTAGTGGATTTCCCCTATATTTATCTTTTACAAATTGAATTTTTTTTAATTAAATTTTTTTTAAAAATTCGTTTATTTAGTATATGTATTTTAAATAAATTTAAAATTTCGTATATTTTAAATCCCTAATTTTGGGAGATCCGCTACATGAAATTTTAAACATAAGTTATACTTATGAATAGACTTCATGGGGGAGATTAATTAGTGGGTGGTTGAGTTCCAATCATACATTAATTATATCGTAAAGCATGCTTAATTATTGATTTAGTCATCTTTTGCATACATAGAACACATGAGCACTTAGCCTAGGCCCTCCTAGATTTTATGATTGGTGTGTTTACTATTTTTATGCATTTCTAGCATGTTATCCTAAGGGTTAGACCAAAACTCAATTTAAAACCTATTTAACGTAGTGACACCCTAAGGACAACAATTAAGGACCCGTCTAGCAAACTTAGAAAAAAAATATGAGATATGGTGGATCCCTGATTGACATGAAAATTTCAACAATTAAACTTTCAACTTTTAGGACCCTTTAAACCCCCTAATTAATAAACCCTAATTTACCCATTCATTAAGCCCTGATAACTTAAAAAAATTCTAATAAAATTATTTCAAGTCAAAAAATTACCCATAGTATTTTAAACTCTTCAAGATTTAGCCCGCAATCGTAGATAATTAGGTCCCTTTAATTGGACCTTAATTTGAGCCTAAATTTAACTTTAAATAAAAATCACTTTTTTGCCTTAATAAAATAATTAAAAAATTATTAAAATTTCTATATTTTTCTCAAACACTTAGGAACATCTTCTTAGGTATTTATGACCTTCGGGGGTGATTCCAATCAGTATGGAGCTTATTTGCATCAAAACTCCGAAAACACCCCTAATTAAATAATTTATGTAATTCCTTAATTGCCTGAAACTTATAAAATTCATAACATTACCTAAAAAAATCCAAATCCATAAAATGCAAAACCTAACTAATCCCCTTAAGGCCTAATACTTAACTAAAATACTAGAATTCTCAAACCTACCCTATTTCTAATAGGGACCTTTTGGACCCCCTCAGCCTAGCAAAGGAGTCCCGGCACCTTCCAATATTGGCTAATATAACATAAACATTAAAGATAACTACCCGAAGCATTAAAATAGATCGACAAACTAAATTAATTAAAATGGATCTTTATTCATTAATAATTCAACTTTAATTAAAGTTTCCTTTTTAGACCTTCAACAAACCTGAACTCGAGGCAACTTAAACTAACTACCCTATATGGGATCTTTTTTTTTTTTAACTTGCAAATAGCATTAAGAAAAATAAACTAGATACAAGCTAAAGCAAAGGCTCACATTCCTTCTTCAAAAAACAACTAAGAGAAGAAGGGATGCTAGCAAAAGAGGAACTATCAAAGAAAAAATTATTCTCTAAAGCCAAAGTAGCACAAAGGTTAGCTACCTTATTACAATCTCTATGAACATGGTGAAAATTTACCTTATTGAAGTCGACCAAGAATATAAGATCTTCATCTATCCGGTTGTAGCTTCGCCACTTAGCCTTATTCAAAGAATTTTGAATAAACTTGATAATATTGAGGTTATCACCTTCAATTATTACTCCTTTGCTATCCATCATCCAATGTTGAATGAACTTTCTAATTGACACCACAGCATCCATCTCAAGTTGTGTTATATCCCAATGAATTCTTCTCTCCCCAAAGGCAAGTAATAATCTTCCTTTGTAATATCTAAAGATACCTCCAATTCCAGCACTATTTGAAGTTAGAAGAGATGCATCAACATAGATTTTAATCAAATCTAGCGGTGGAGGGTGCCAAGTATTTTGGAACTCCCTAAGGAGATTAGCACCCCAGCTATCTAGAAATGGATTAGAATGGTTAATTGCTAAAGATAAAACATTTGCTGCAATAACAGAGCTCAGACTGGCCTTCTTCCCATGGACAATTTCATTTTTGTTCTTCTAACACAAGTACACCACAGTGCAATATTATTTGACCAAATTAGGAGCAAAAGCAATGAGAGTTTTAAGCTCTCTCAAACATTCATCCAAAGAGTAAAAAGTAGGAATATAGAATCCCCACTCATTAATTTTTTGTAAAACATCCAGCAAATGCTTACACCGAACAGAAACATGTTCAAAATTTTCTACATCCTGACAACCTCTTGCACAGAAGTCATGATTTTTAAGCTTCCTATACTTCAAAAATTCATTTGTAGGAATTGCAAATTTGCTCATCCTCCACCAAAATAGCTCCACCTGAGAGCTAAGCTTCAATTTTTTTAACCAATTTGAGAATCCAAAATCTTCCTCTTTAATGTCACGGTACATATAGGCTTCATAAGCTCTAGCAGTAATAGTTTTGCTAGAAAGGTGGCAAATCTCCTCCAAATAATCATCAGCAGCATCACTATAAATCAGAATTTGCAAGATTAAAGAGATAAGATCCTCATGAAAGAAGCAATGTAACTCCTCCACCTTCCAGCTTCCATTCAAATAAATGAAGTGATTGAGCATAACATCCTCCAAGCCTAAGCAATCAACAGTTGTTGGCCAATCATTCAGACATTTGTCCAACAATCAAATGTCATTAAGAACATTTATCTTCCTTCAATTGACCACTCTCCACCTTAATAAAGGTTTTAAGTATCTAGCACCCTCTGTTAAAATTTTCCAAGCAATTGAAGAAGAACCTTTTCTGCAATCAGCATTCAACATATTATACCATATTTAGTGATAATATTTCGATGAAGTAACGACTCTAGATTTTGCAGCATTCGGCATGATAACCTTGACTTAAGAGGTCCAGCTCTACTAACCAATGAATGAAAGTTCATCCCACAATAATTATTTGGCTTACAAAGATCTTCCCAATATATGTAATGCATACCTCTTTTACCATTTCTTTTATGCCAAATGAATTCTCTACAGTATTTGTCAACTTCATGAAGCACTTTCTTTGGAAGCAAAGTATGTGTAGATATGAAATTGGGGGAGAGACAGAAGAGAAGATTTAACAAGAATAATCTTACCAGCCATGGAAAGATGTTTACTCCCCCAAGTATTCAGCTTTTGTAGGATGTTATCCAGTAAATATTGAAAATCGGATTTCATTGTTCTTCTTAGTGTCATTTTAACACCTAAGTACTACATATACTTGATGATTTTGAATTTTAGAATCTATTTAACCCATTTTTTATTGGATCTGCTAGTTCCCTTGCTGAAAAAAATTTGAGATTTTGAATTATTCACCTTCAGCCCCGTCCAGGAGCAGAAATTTGAAACAATGCTTTTTAAAATATTGGATAGCTTTTTAGATGCTTGAGAAAAAATCAGAACATCATCGGCATATAGATGATGATTAATCCTTTGAGCTCTAGGTGAGATTTCCCAAATCTTGTCCTTTTTGTGCCATAGCCAGTGAGAAAAGTTGAGAACAAATAATAAAAAGATAAGGAGATAGAGGGCATCCTTGACGAAACCCATTCTCTGCCTTAATCCAGATAGAAAGTTTCCCATTTAAAATAAAGGAGAATCTAGCATTCTTAACACATTCCATAATAAGCAAATACATCTTCAAAGGAACTCCAAACACCTTTAAGACTTGATACAAAGTCTCCCAACTCATGCTATCATAAGCTTGCTCCATATAAAGCTTAATCGCCATCATGCCTTTTTTTCTTTTCGATAATCTAAATTTGTGGAAAACCGCATGAGCTAGAAAGCAATGGTCATACATTGATCTTCCAGGAAGGAAAGCAACCTGTTCTTCAGTGATACACTCTGCAATACAACCTTTTATTCTATTCAAAATCATAATTTCCACAAGCTTATAAGTAGTTTGACACAAACTTATAGGCCTAAAGTTAGACGGGATAGTTGGATTTCTTATTTAGGAATTAATACAATCAATGTATCTTTCTATTCAACATGCATGAATCTAGTTTTGAAAAAACTATCAATTTCATTCCATGTTTCACCTTCCACTATTTTCCAATAGAATTTAAAAAAGGATGTAGTAATACAGTCTTAACCAGGAGACTTTTTGTTACCTTGATGAAAAACAGCATTAATAAGCTCCTCTTTAGTGAAATCAGAGATCAACATATCAGCATCCTCTTGGGAAATCTTCAGATTTTCCGGAATCAAAGGCCAGCCCATCAACTTGCACTCCCTAGCAGTCCACTTCTTTTGAAAAAAAAATATATAAGACTGCTTCAATGTGTTCAAATTCCTCCAAAAGATTGTTGTTCTCATATTTAATTTGTCAAATAAGATATCCATTCTTCTTAGCAGAGGCAAAATTATGAAAAAATCTAGAATTTACATCACCTTCCTCATGCCATCTGTCTTTAGCTCTTTGGTTCCACTAAGTGGATAATCTTCCCAAAATAACATTGAGCTCATGTACTTTACATCTCAGAAGCTTCAGCTTGTCCACCATGAGCCCATCTCCCATGGATTCCTTAATCTGCAACTGTAGAATATCCCTTTTCAGCTCACTCTTTAGTAAATTCAGTTCTATGCATTTGTTTTTATTCCAAAAATATAATCCTTTCAAGGTTCTTCTAAGCTTTCTTTGTAAAATTTCAGCATGATTACCAAAATCAGATTTTCTCCAAGCCTTCAAAGCAATGTTCCAAGCTGTAGGATATGACTTCCAAGTATCTTCAAATCTAATAATTTTAGATTTCTAATTTTGAGGTTCAACCACGTTGAATGAAATAGGACCATGGTCCGAAGCTACCCTTGATAAATGGCAAACTTTTGCCATAGGGATTTTCTGCAAAGCAGCAGAATTTAATACACATGTATCTAATCTCTCCCAAATTCTTGAAGCACCTTCCTTATTATTACACCAAGTGAAACATGGCCCAATAAATCCAATATCATGGAAAATGTTGTTTTTCAAAAACATCTTCATCTCCTTAGGTCCATTAGAAAAATGGAACCTCTTGAAAGTTCGTTATGGATGTTAAGCCCTATGAACTTAGTCCCAAAGCTAATTAAGAGAGAGGTGAATTGGTTGTTAAAGATCTTTTAAAACAAAACCCCAAACCACAAAACTAATATTCACCACAACGAAAAACTAATATGGAAATTAAATGCGGAAGCAAATAATAAGAAAAGAACACACCAGATTTATAGTGGTTCGGTCAAACCTTGACTTACGTCCACTCCTTGGAGGCACCCTCCAAGTATTGCACTAAAACAAGTGTCTCTCTTTTAGCCCCCACAGCTAGGAGGAGAAGCCCTTACAAAATCACTTTCACCTTCCCCGATGCGGCGGAGTCGCCGGGTCCTTTGACACCAAAGGGATCTTCTTCTTTGGTGAACTTACCTCGAGATAAGCCTTGAATCCGATGGTACTAAGGTGCGAGTTCGTCGGAGCAACCGTGTGGAATCCTCTCCACACTCCCTTGAGTTCCTCCCACTCACAGGATCTTCTCCCTCTCAAACTCCACCCTTTCCTCTCTCCCTTTCAAGCTCTCTCTTCAAGTTTCCCCCTCAAGAACGAAGCTCCAATGGCTGCCAAAGACACTTACAAAAGTTGCTATGCCATAGCTTAAATAGAAGCTCTCAAAACGAGCTCATTAATGCAAGTTGCCGACATTATCGTCCAGGACGATATTGTCCTGGCCGATCAGTACAAATTCAGCTCATCAGCCCGGGAGGATTTGAGATGATCAGAAGAAAATTGGTTACATCGTCCTGGCCGATATCACTATCGTCCGGGCCGATTAGTTTAAAACCGATTTCAATCGTCCTGATCATCGCCCTGAATTCGAGCTATTCGATGTAGATCGTCCAGGACATCGTCCCGGTCAATCAGGCGATTGTCCCGGCCAATGTGAACGTATCAATTAACCATTAATGCTTTCCAAAGATACCAGATCAATTTAGGAATAATTGAGTTAGATCGGCCTGGACGATATAAAGATCGTTCTGGCCGATTTCCTAAAATAAAGAATTCCTAAATTGATTATGACGGTTGATTCTTTCTAAATTGAGATTATCGTCCTGGCTGATACATGTATCATCCAGGCTGATCAACTAATGACGGCTGCCTTAATGAGGATGCCCTAACTAGGGTTTCTGATTTTGGACATATCGTCTAGGACGATATAAATATCATCCCGGCCGATATTACCAAAAAGAGAAATCTTATAGGGAACAACAAGAAATCTTCAAAGTTACAAATCAACAGAGCCCACACCAAATTCAACAGACTCAAGAAAGAAAAAAGATTACAAACTGACTTAGACCTAGTCTACCCAATCTTGAGCTGATTTCAAATTGCAGTCCGATCGTGTGAACCTAAAATGTTAGTAGAAAGCAGTCATAGACAAAAAGAATGTTTGCGATCATTAAAAGCATACGTCATAGATCCGCAACAATCTCCCCCTTTTTGATGATGGCAAATATTTCAATTTGAATTTTCAAAAAAAAATAACTTATCCTAATCTCCCGCTCACTAGAATAAACCCTTTTAAAAAATAGGGGAGATAAAAATATTTTTGTTGTTTTTAATTTTTTGAAAGCAAGATACAAAACACGATAACAGTACAAAAATTCAACAATACGTTCTCCCCTTTGACATTATCAAAAAGAGAGGAGGCACAAACAAAAAATAAAACGAACAAAAGACAAAAAGCGTTCCCTGATCTAGTGAAAAAAAATTCTTAAAATGAGAAAGTTACCTCTTAGTTTTAATGAAAAACTTAGTATAATTGGATTGACAACGCATAGTCCAGAAAAGGTTAGAAAATCATAATTTGATAATCCAAACTCAAGTTCTTTAAAAAGGCTCAAAATCTTTTTAATTCAATATCTAAATCATAAAATAAATTAGAGAAAGAAACAATCATTTTTCAAAAACTCCTTCCATAAAATATATCTAATAGAAGATCAATGCACGAATTGTTGAATCAAGAATCAAGATTTTCAAACTCAAGTATCGAAAGTATCAAGGATTTTCTTAAGTTTTAAGAAGTTCAAGAATGGTAAGCATTAAGTTTTGTGGGCTCATTTTATGAATCTTGACAATTGGTTGGCACACTGTGCTTTTGATACACTTTGTGTATTCTATTTTTTCAATTTTGGCATCTTTGCGCATCTTTATTTTTGGCATCATTAGCCAATTTTTTGAATATGCTACCTTTCTTAAATCTTTAAAAAAGAACAAAAGAGAGAGGTGAATTGGTTGTTAAAGATCTTTTAAAACAAAACTCCAAACCACAAAACCAATATTCACCATAATGAAAAACCAATGCGGAAATTAATGCGGAAGCAAATAATAAGAAAAGAACACACTTAATTTATAGTGGTTCGGTCAAACCTTGACCTACGTCCACTCCTTGGAGGCACCCTCCAAGTATTGCACTAAAACAAGTGTCTCTCCTTTAGCCCCCACAGCTAGGCGGAGAAGCCCTTACAAAATCACTTCCACCTTCCCCGGTGCGGCGGAGTTGTCCTTTGACACCAAAGGGATCTTCTTCTTTGGTGAACTTACCTCGAGACAAGCCTTGAATCCGATCGTACTAAGGTGCGAGTTCGCCGGAGCAACCGTGTGGAATCCCCTCCACACTCCCTTGAGTTCCTCCCCCTCATGGGATCTTCTCCCTCTCAAACTCCACCCTTTCCTCTCTCCCTTTCAAGCTCTCTCTTCAAGTTTTCCCCTCAAGAACGAAGCTCCAAAGGCAGCCAAAGACACTTATAAAAGTTTTCATGCCATGGCTTAAATAGAAGCTCTCAAAACGAGCTCATTAATGCAAGTTGCCGACATTATCGTCCAGTACGATAGGTATATCGTCCTGGCCGATCAGTACAAATTCAGCTCATCAGCCCGGGACGATTTGGGACGATCAAAAGAAAATTGGTTACATCGTCCTGGCCGATATCACTATCATCCGGGCCGATTAGTTTAAAACTGATTTCAATCGTCCTGATCATTGCCATAAATTCGAGCTGTCCGATGTAGATCGTCCAGGACATCGTCCCGGCCGATCAGGCGATCGTCCCAGCCGATGTGATCGTATCAATAAACCATTAATGCTTTCCAAAGATACCAGATCAATTTAGGCATAATTGAGTTAGATCGGCCTAGACGATATAATGATCGTCTTGGCCAATTTCTTAAAATAAAGAATTCCTAAACTGATTATGGCTGTTGATTCTTTCTGAATTGAGATTATCGTCCTGGCCGATACATGTATCGTCCAAACCGATCAGCTAATGATATCTGCCTTAATAAGGATGCCCTAACTAGGGTTTCTGATTTTGGACATATCGTCCAGGACGATATAAATATCGTCCCAGCCAATATTACAAAAAAGAGAAATCTTATAGGGAACAACAGGAAAGCTTCCAAGTTACAAATCAACAGAACCCACACCAAATACAACAGACTTAAGAAAGGAAAAAGATTACAAACTTACTTAGACCTAGTCTACCCAACTTGAGCTTATTTCAAATTGCAGTCCGATCATGTGAACCTGAAATGTTAGTTGAAAGTAGTCATAGATAAAAAGAATGTTTGCTATCATCAAAATCATAAGCCATAGATCTGCAACACCTCTTCCCCCCCCCCCCCCCCCCCCCCCCCCTCTTGTCATCCTTAAAAAGGATGCAATTAAAATCACCTTCTATAATAGCAGGTGAATCACAAGGCATACAATTTTCAAGAGTTTGACATAAGATTCTAAAGGTTTGTACATCCTTCCCTCCATAAATAGTAGCTACGTTACAAGTGCCCAATACATTGTTGTTAAGAACCCCCATAATTACTTGAGAAGAATGTTCAATGACTTCAAAGGAAGCCACATTCTTCTTCCACAAAACAAGAATTCCACCCAACGTTCCATCAGCGGGATAGTGAAAAAAATCCCAATCGCTTCCAATAAACAAATTGACATCACTCCTATCCAAACAAGATATCTTAGTCTTAGAAAGACAAATAAAAAACCCCTCATTATCCTTCACTATCTCTCTAAGATATAAGGAGGCCTCCTTCTTTCTAGCCCCCCTACAATTCCAAAAGATAAACTAAGCTATTAAAAAACAACAGAGGAAAATTCCCCCATTGTCTTGCTACTCTTGTTTTCCCCTCTTCTATTCTTATGAGCTGCTTCCACGGGTCCTAAAGACCTTAATTCCATGGGCAATTTGATTTTGCCTAAAGTTATCAAAGACAACTCTTGATCTCCTCTGCCCTGTAACTCATAAGAATTAACAACTTGATTTTTTCAGGAGCCAGAACAGCTTCAACAAAGTCTTTAGAGGGATCCTTAGACTTGTTTTAAACTTCTGTATCAGCCACTTCAATAACTTCTCCTTCCTCAATATCATCTTCCAGAATTTGAAATTTGTTATTGATACAAATATCAGCTGGAACCTCCTGAATTCGGACATGTTTAGTAACTACACCATCCTCACGCATAATTACATCACATGGGACCTATCCAAAGGCACACAAACCTACTACACACACATAGAATTATTTGCTAGGGAACCACTTCTAGCTCTAGGATTAGTCGATGTTTTACTTTCCTTTCTACTTCCAGTGATGTAATTATGCGTGGCACGTGTGTTATTTTCCTTGATTAATTTATTGTGATGATTATTTATTTTATTAATATATTTTTCATACATTGATTATGCTGTGATTTGTGAATTATATTGCCCATGGATTAGGGGTGTTTTGATAATAATCCAGTCTTATGTAGGTGGTTATGCTCATGCAGCACTAAAATAAATGGTGGCAATAATAATTAAAGCTTTAATACTAATATTATTTTCTGTAAATGCTCCAGAGAATGTTTAGCCCCCTTAAAATTAAAAGAGTGTGGCCAACTGTGTTTACTTTTATGTACATATATAACTTCTTGTGATGTGGTATATTAAACTTCTTGAGATATTTTCTATTAGGATAACCATGTAAGAGTTTGAGTATAAATTTTTCTTTTTAAATGTAATCTAATGTAATTATTATCGAGTTATGAAATTCTTCAAAACTAAGACATTTTAATACTCAGTACTCAAAGAGAAAAAGAAAGGCCCTTTATAGAGAATTTCTTATTCATTTGGGTTTTTGGAGGACGGACTATACGAAGCCTGAAGAAGAAAATATGAAGGGAGATAATCCGGAGAAGGATAATCCACCTGTAGATGAAGACTTGAAGATGAAATGCCTGGATTTTAAGACTTGTGACATTCATTACGATTAAAATCTAGGATATTGTAGGTGGGGCCTGGCCACCATTACTTTTGTATAGACCCTGGGTTATTTATACGACACTTGCTGTAGACTTTCTTTACTTTACTTTGGGCTGATTTATATTGATGTGTTTACGTTGTGAGAAAATTAGAAATTATATGCTTTTTCTAGGTTTATTTCTTGCATATGGTTAGCCTATTTTTGCTAGGCCCTATAGGATAGAAAATATTTTCTACTCGTAATTAAAAATTAATATTTTAAGAATTAAAAAACATAGAAACCTAATAACCTAAGGAATAGCTAGAATCGTTTGGGGTCGCATGCTTATTATTACATTTTCCTCTTACTTCCATAAGACACTTTCCCGCCTGCGGGTAGAGTTTGGATAATCTTGCCTATGAGGATGAGATGCCGGACTTGGGGAAGTCTAATCTTTAATAAAACTTACTTTTTATAAGCCTATTTTTAAAATCTTATACATATATGATTTTAACCTTTAAACCAGCATGCATTATATTAGAAATCAACTTAATTTAAATTTAATTGCATTAGCTCTAGGAGCATTCACCTTACATAAGTCCAGAACCAATTAGGAAACTCTCTAGACATCGGCCCTACTTTCAAAAACTAAACTACCTACCCATCATTCATAAAGACTGAATAACATGAGTTTTAAGTGCCTATATGGTTAGCTGGCTTTCCTTTTTAGGCAAGATATAAGCCCATCCTGTATTAGTTAGGATATGGGTGTTATTATTGGATAGAATAATAAACCCACTTTACATATAGGATTCAAGCCTACTACATTGGGTGTCTCGTAGTATACCTAATTATTGGGTAAGTTTAATTTTCTTCACGGAAAATATATTTTGCCTATCTGCATCACGTGGATGACACCACTTCTATCATTCCCCTGTGGATGCTCTGAGTGTATGAGTTTTTTTCTCTTCTCAATTGTCTTAGTCCCTCCGGATGCTAAGATAAACCGTGCATATTGACTAAGCCACTTGAGCTCTTTCTTTCCCTTTGATTAAGATTTCTTAGTCTTCCCTTTTATGCCAATCCCCTTTTGGGAAGAATAATATTGGATACTTCACCGAGAGTATTCTTGGTCTCCAACCTGAGATGTAATTAACTACAGGAACTTGCACTCATGGGAAATAGAATTCAACAATAAATAAACCCCACTCGAGCTGATGTCTCAGGTGGGGGAAATCCATTGACATTGATCAGGTCATGCATACTATGCCCCATCAGGGTGTGCTGGCGAGAGCCGCTGTCCTCAATAGTTGATCGTGTGTAGGATCTAATATGCCCTTCCATTGGCCCACTTGCAAAGACTGTGGAGGCCTACGATCATTTCTAACCTTCTGGGTGGAGTGGTCTTATACCCTCTGCACTTTGCTGTAGCGGGAAATGTCTTTTTGGTGGTCCACACTAGGTATAAGTAGAATGGGTTTTGGATTACAGAGAAAAAAAGGACTTTCTTGAGATCGCATAAAGACTCAAACTATAACTACAAGCTCATTGGCATGTTAGTTCATTAGCCCTAACCACATTCACCTAGCTTCCCTATTTTTCTCTCCAATCGGGATCAGAGGATATTTTGGAACCAATTTCTCTTTGAGGCACGTAGTGTTTCTTGTTGATACAGGCTTTCTCATTGGATGGGAAACTGCTGCTTATAGGGAGGCTCACCTTAAGACTTCAACTAGATTTCGTGATCAATTGATGGATGATTTTCCCCTTTACCTAACTCTTGTTTTCTTTCAATGAGAATAGATGCAATGAAAGTAAAGTGAAAGTAGAAATTACATGAAAAAAGTACTACAAAAATGACACTATACATCTTTATATTAATGTAAAGGAGGCACTAATGAAATAAGTTACGAAGATTGGCTCGATTAGGAAGAAGCTAGATTTCCCCTTTTTTTTCTCATCAAAAAGAAATTAGCATTGGAACGCTTTCTTTCTCAAGCCTTCTTACGCTTTGATCACTTTTCTTTTTCTCCAGCATTGTTTTCCTTTCAGCATGATACGAATCATGATTCTTTAATCCAATTGAGGATTTTGATTTCCACTATTATTTATGTTGACTTGTCCAGAGGGCTCGTCGATCGTGATGTCTTAATTAAAATTCAGAACATACTAAAGTCAATGGAAAATATATTGTATCCTTTCCCTATCTGATCATTCCTATGTCAGTTTGATTGCCTTGCAAGCATTTGGTTTCTTGCAACCTTGGCCATTTCAATGCTGGGGTTTGACGAAGAGAAGTACTAAAACAAAACAAATATTAGAGCCAAACGCTAGTCCAAATATTGACCACAGGTTAGGAGAAGGGCCATTGTGATGAGAGTCTAAGAAAATGTTTTAATAGTGAAGTTTCAGCCCTCTACTAAGTAATAGTCAGTGTGAATAAAACAGAAGTGTTATAACTAGAATAGTTTTCCCGTCGAGAAGTTCCTACTAGACTAGGAATCATGAATAAGAAGTCATAGTTGGATGGCCGTTGGCCCACTTTTGAAAGAAAGCTAAAGCTTTCCCTATAAGCTTAGCCTAGAAGCTAGAAGATTCAATGTAGCTATTGATTTAGGACGTTAGACGAGATTTCCACTTTTGGTCAATCAATGTAGGGGTACACTTCAGTTGTGTTAACTTCTATCTCTTTTTTTTTTCCTAAGAAATAAACTATCGCCATTTTTACAGTGAAAATGAAATTTATTAAGATATTTTTTAATCTTAGCAATTATCTTACTTTTATCGAGGCCCAATCAATGAATCCTTCAGTGGCGCTCTTCTTTACTTTTTGTTTACAATTGATTACATTTGAGCATGCAACTTTTCTTTGGGGCGAAGTCAGCTGCTTAACCTTACCAATATAGGTGACGGCAGTTGTGACTAAAAATGAATCTCATCTCCATAACTAAATTCCACATCCTGAAATCCCAACAAGTGACTCGCTTCCCTAAAAGCTCTTATTTTTATGCTTGCAGGGGTGGGTCAGAAACATAGTCCAGGAAGACTACTTGAGAATGGGCCCATGGACCAAGATATCGGTAGGGAGGGAAAACCAATCTAAGATGGGAAATTTGGATGAAACTAGCGCCTTTGATTCAGCTAACTATAGACGGATGGTTCTGTTTCATCACAAGTTTGATATTTTCCTTATATATAGTTTCATTGATAAGGGTTTCCTATCCAAATTCCCTTGTGAGCTAAGGATTTTTTGCTCTAAGAATCTCTAGGCCAGCCGTCTTTACAGCTGTCTATTATTTAGCAAAGAAAAGGCAATAGTTTTCTTGTTCAATAAGAAAGGAATGTTGTGAAAATATTCAAATAGTTTGTTTGTGAGCTTCATCACATCTTCTCGAACTAGCTAAGATGGTCCCTATGCTTTTATTTCTCTTGCGAGCGAACATGCACCCTTCATTGAAAAAGAAAAAAAGTTCCTATCTTTCAATGTTTTTTTTATTCTTTTTTCTGATTGTTTGGAGTAAAGATAAACAATTTTTATGAGAGCTTTCTTCCAACATACCTTGCATATGATAAGCATCCAAGCCAGAGCAAGAAACAGAAAAGACAAGGGGAGGGTAGAGGTAAGATCAATGTATAGTACAGCATAGTGCTATCTCTTGCCAACTTCCGTCTTTAGCAAGGAAAGAGCTACGGATATAGATTTCTTAGGAAGTTCCTTTTTTAGCTCCGAATTAGAACTTCAACTCATGCATCAGTTTACCGAAATAACCTCCGTTATCCCAATTCAAATAGGTGAGCGGTCTTGAAATAAACAGGCCAAATGAGGGCTCTTCTTTCTATATATATTATAGAGCCCTAAAGTCAAGTAGGTAGCCCTGAAAGCCGAACTCAGCATCTTGTTAGGAGTAGGTTTTGGAAAAAGATAGGTAAACGGTAAGCTGCAAAGGAATTATTTATTCTATGGATTCTAGAGAGAGGAAAAAAAGAGAAAATGTTTCACATAAGGAGAGTCAGCTTCAAGCGAGGCTATAGTGCGTTCCCAAGTGGGCAGGGGTAGAGAGTTTTCCTAGAGAAGGCACAGAGCGAAGCAGTCTTATATTGCATTTAGGAAGGGAGATGGGCGGTTTGGGGCATAGTTTGATCAATGTTTTGGAACAATCCAATGTAATTGACACTACGTTCCTCATTAGAAAAATACAATGCAAGAGTTATCACATCAAGGTCAAGATCAAATCTACTCTTCCTTTTTTTAGAGAACTACTTCAATAACATGGCTCTCCCATAAGTGGCAGGTGTGGTTTTGATGCAATTTCCATTTTAGAAAAAAACCCATATGACGACAGATCAACAAACCGGACGGAGAAAACCACTACAACTAATATATAATTTTATTTTTATTTTGAAAGAGAACAAGACTATTGAATTTTTTTTCTTCTAGAATCCTTGCAACTTTGGATACGTGCAAGGAGAGCTAGTGCAAGACAAGCGAAGAGAAATGAAAATTTTCTTTCGATAAAATTATATTACCACTTTCAATTTTCTAGAGTGAAAATAAACATCAGGAGCCTAAGCTTTGTCCCAGACACCATTATTGGAAAACTTCTTTGGTGGCATGATCCTCATATAAAGAACTAAAACAAACCTGGAGTTCACGGCCAAAGGGAAGAGAGAGAAGATCCATAATTCAAGGAAGGATTTGGAAAGAGAGTTTGAAGATTTTGCGTGCAAAGATTGGAGATGTTAGAAGGTGGCCGGTCATCTATGGATGACCGGAACACCAAATCCATTTTATCTACCGCAAGTCCAATTATGTTGGATTCAAAAGGTAGATTCTCCTTCAAATGCATCTTGTTGCAAATCTATTTTTTCATGACTTATGTTTTGATGATTGACAAACACTATTTCTCTTGGACTGCCTATTTTTTCTAACATTTCAGGAATCGAAGATTGGACGAACAAATGATGCAAATGCAGAAGTGGGTAGGATAGGGTTGAGTCAGTCTGTAATCTATTTTTTTTTCTTCTTGAGTCAGTTTGTAAGGTTCAAAAGACTGATACTTAGTAACCCTACACACACACTTGAGAGATTTAGAATCTCTGTTTTTGTTCACATCGGCCAGGCCGATCCCTTGGATCGTCCTGGACGATCAAGTTCAAAACAGAGACTCTAATCAGGATTCTTAATTAAGGCAGCCGTCATTA